>NW_028317886.1:6195000-6525000 GCF_062004578.1 Staurois parvus
TTTTTGGACCTGCAGCTCCATTGCTCCTTTTTGGGAAGAGGTCCGCTCCTTGTTGCAATTGTTGTTGCATGTTTCTCTCCCATTTGACCCACTGCATTTTTTGTTGGGCTTGCCATTCCCGGGTCTACCCAAATTAGCCAGAAAACTTGCTGCACATGTGCTAACCGCGGCCAGGAGAAGTATTCCTATGTGTAGGTTATCCTCTACCCCACCTTCATTGCCAACTTTATATAAACTTATTACCGATGTAAGACAGATGGAGTGTTTGACTGCTTCACATAGTGGTTCGTTTGCTGTATTTAAGATGATTTGGCTCCCGTGGGATACCTTCTCTTCCTCTATGCCAGCCCAAAATGTAAGACCCTGATTTTTCTCGCACTGTTACTATATGAATCCACTGGTCTTGACCAACTGTAATCTTAACCATTGATGTACTTTTCTGTTTTGTTTGTTTTCTTTTGTTTTTTTCTTGCTTCTCTTTGTTTTTTGTAACGCATGATTTCCTTGAAAACTAATAAAAATTGTTAATACAAAAAAAAAAAAATTAAAGAAAATTGCCCTTGTAAGCCAAATAATGGCCTTTCTTACACAAAGCCTTACAAGGCTATAACAAGTAGTACTTAAAATATTAATGAGTAGAACAAATAAACACACTAGTAACTCTGCAGATCATATTTTAAATGGTCCTCTGAAATTGCTAATTTGTTCAGCATTGCTTGCTTTTCCATATAGTATTCTAATATCAATCTAATAATATTTGGTAAGTGTACAGTATAGTAATAATACTACAATATTTGACACCCCTATGTACAGAATGAATATTCTTTTATTGTGTATTAATAAGAAATAAAAGCAAAACATAACAACATGAACATGTTTCATTTGGTATACTGCAGCTAATAGTATCAAAGAAGATTGATACATGTAGTGATGTTTTAGGGTTGTAGAGACACTGTTGAGTTGTTGTTTAATTGGTTGTAACTTGATGTACAGTAACTCAAATGATCCAGTAAATATGATTTCAATGTGCTATGTCCAACTAACAATCTGTGGCACTCTAGACCCTGCCCATGGCACTCTGAAATTCAGTTGGGAGCAATTTATTTCTGTTTATTAGAAAAGGAAGACGTGTGCAGGCAAACACTAAAGTCTATGCAAATCTGAATGATCCAGACTCTGGATGCAGTCAGTTTGGATCAGTGTGTCAGAATGTCACCTTGGTAGGGTTATACAAAAGGGAGGGTTACAAGGGCGTCCAAAAGTCTCATTATAGACCATCTGCAGTGGAGCAGCTAGCAGTTGTAGTTGCCAGACATCCACTGCTCCTGCTTTTTATCAAACCTCAAATTCAGGCATTGTTAGTTCAGCATGACAGAGGATCTCCTTAGCTCCTGCTTGGCTCTCGTCACATGATCTTGCCTAAGAAGGACTTCCATAAACTGTGAACTGTCTGGTGTTGCGAGTGGGTTTGATGGAGGGTAGGGGGGAGCTGTACTTGGAGTACTTGGAATAGATCTACCCTGTGGGCAGGTCTGTTCCAGAGGAGAGATTTGTGCTAGGGGGTAGGTCTACACTGGAGGAGAACTATACGGGGGGGGGGGGGCACATACATAGGACGATTTTGGCTTTGGAAGGAGTTTTTTACCACATAGTTGCCCGATTAAACAGTGCATTGAAGTCGGCTTGTAAATTGAAGACATCCTGTAAGGATGTTATTCCACTGCAGAGCTTGGTGTCATCTGCAAAGACTGAAATGGTATATTTAATCCCAGACTATATATTGTTTCTAACTATATTAAAAAGTAAGGGTCCCAACACTGAACCTTGATGTACACCACTGACAAACCTAGACCATTCAGAGCAGGGGCATATTTAACACAAGGCAAACAAGGCATTTGCCTAGGGTGGCATTTTTCAGGGGGGGCAGCACCGCCCCCCGAAAGAAGGCATGGAAGAAGGGACACAGGCAGCATGGAGATCAGGTGGGATCTGAGAAAGGCTGCGGGCTGCTTGATGGTGCATGCAGAGCCTGACTCTTGTTCCCGGGGATGTCCAGGGCTGTGACGGTGGTGGGAGATTGCCACTGTATGGGGGCGGTGTAGGCTCTCCTGGGTAGGGGGGGGCTGGGGTGTTGTTGGTCAATGTCAGGCTCTCTTCGTTGGGGAGGGGGGTGTTGATTGGTGTCAGGGTCTCTCCATGGGGGGGGGGGGCAATTTTTGTGTTGCCTAGGGCAGCATGAAATCTAAATACACCACTGATTCAGAGTATGAATTATTAACCTCTATCTGAATAAAATCTTTTAGCCAGTTTTCTAACCATTTACATATGGATTTTTTCAAGCTCCTAGACTTTACCTTACACATTAGCCATGTGTAGGGAACTGTGTTAATCGCTTTTGCAAAATCCAAGTATAGCATGTCCACCACCACCCCTCTATCCAAGGTTTTGCTCACCTCCTCATAAAAAGAAATCAGATTTGTTTGGCAACTTCTGTCTTTCATGAATCCATGCTGTCTGTTGCTTAAAATATTTTTTTTCCTGCAAGAACTCATCTATGTGGTTTTTTTTATTAAACTCTCCAGTATCTTCCCAACTATAGAAGTTAAACTAACAGGTCTATAATTACTTGGTAAAGATTTTGACCCCTTTTTAAATATTGGCACCACATTGGTCTTACGCCAATGTATATGGATATGTCATACTGCTAACTACTGCACTCTGCCTTTAGATTGTTTAACCGCCAGGCCTATTTTTCAACTTCTGACATATATGTAAAAATGAGATTTTTTTTTGCTAGAAATTGATTTAGAACCTCCAAAAATAATATATATATTTTTAAGCAGAGGCCTTAGAGAAAAAAAAGTGGGTGTTGCAATTTTTTATGTCATGCGATATTTGCACAGTCGTTTTTCAAACATATTTTTTTTTAAATACATGTTAATGAATTTTAGTGCACACAAACACAATATGAAACCAATTTCTGGAAAAAAAATAAAATATAATGTTGTGCAGAGTAAATAAATAACAAACACGTCATGCTTTAAAATTGCGTCCATTAAACGGCAACAAACTATGTACAATAAATTATTCATAGGCGACACTTTAAAAGCCTTTGCAGGTTATCAATTTAGATTTACACAGGAGATCTGGTACCAGAATTATTGATCTCGATCTGATGGTTGCGGTGCTACATCGATGTTTGCATATGTGTGTGACTCAAGAGTTCGCCTTTGCGCACGAGCAGAGGGGGATGGGGGCACTTACATTTTTTTTTTTATTTGATTTTTTTTCACTGTCTCTTTAATTTTTTTTTACAACTTTATTGCTATTACGAGGCATGAACATCCCTTGTGATAGCATATGCAGGGACAGGCACTCTTACTAAGAGATTTGGGTCTGTTAGACCCCAGATCTTTCCTCTGCCCGTAGCCTCCCTGGCGGTATTCCTGAGTGTAGCTCGGGGTAAAGTTTCAGTACCAAAAGCAGTAAACCCAAGCTACATTCGGGCTTACCATGCGGCGCTGCTCCGCGATCCCTCGATCACTTACCTTGTCCTGCGCTCCCGCGATGTCCCTCCTGCAGTGTCCCCGGCAATGTAATCCGGTGGATGCCGGCATCTGTCATCTGGGTTCCGTCCTCTGCGAGCGGCAGGACGTATGGGGATGGAACGGCGGGAAATTTGAAAATGACAAAAAGCGACATTCACAAAAATCACTAAAATCACATAGTAAAACATTACTGTACCAAACCATTTCACATACATTTTGTCCCTAGTGCTTTGTCCTGTGCCCTGCCTGCATTTTTACTGTTCTTTCTACCTGGAAACTGAGAAATGTCCATGGCGTCCAAAAAGCGTCCCTTTAGGTCAAAAGCGGTTTTTGACCAGCTAGAGAACAGCGATAGTAAATTAGAACTACTTGCAGAATTGAGTGATAATGATTCGTGGAGAAATCCGTCATCAGACACTGAAAACGATTTTACGACTTTGCTTAGTGATGTGCGAACTTGGCGCTATATTTTAAATCTAATGCTTTTCCAAGCCAGTAATGGCTTGCTTACATCCAGCTAAACTATAAGGGTCAACATACTCGTTGCTTCGAGTTTCTTAGACCATAGAAATGATTAGGAATTTTCTGGTCCTCATTCATCTCTATGGTCAGCCAGTGGAGTTGCTGGCTATGGTCCCAGGTCTCTGGTGGGATGGAAGAGACCTGGAAAATAGAGGAAGGCATTGGGAGGGGGGATCCCTTTCCATAGCCTGTAAAAGCGAGTGGCTAATTAGCCACTAGGATTGCTTGTACAAAAAAGTTGATTGCTGGCAGAATAAAAAGACATAATGAGATGATACCTGTAGCTACAGGCATCATCACAGTATAACCACCTAAACCCCAGTATGTCGTGGGAGCTGAAGTGGTTAAGTTTGTCCTTGTATTACATGTTTTGGCAAATCTACCGTATTTGCCGGCGTATAAGACGACTGGGCGTATAAGACGACCCCCCTACTTTTCCTGCTAAAATGTAGTGTTTGGGCTATACTCGCCGTATAAGACTACCCCTCTTCCAATGCACACCAGTGGGAGGAATAGTGCCCCATCATTGATGTCAGTGGGAGGAATAGTGCCCCATCATTGGTATTAGTGGCAGGAATAGTGCCCCATCATTGGCATTAGTGGCAGGAATAGTGCCCTATCATTAGTATCAGTGGAGGAATAGTGCTCCATCATTGGTGTCAGTGGGAGGAACAGTGCCCCATCATTGGTGTCAGTGGGAGGAATAGTGCCCCATCATTGGTATCAGTGGCAGGAATAGTGCCCCATCATTGGTATCAGTGGGAGGAATAGTGCCCCATCATTGGTATCAGTGGGGGGAATAGGTGCCCCATCATTGGTATCAGTGGCAGGAATGGTGCCCCATCATTGGTATCAGTGGCAGGAATAGTGCCCCATCATTGGTGTCAGTGGGAGGAATAGTGCCCCATCATTGATGTCAGTGGGAGGAATGGTGTCCCATCATTGGTGTCAGTGAGGGGTGGAATAGTGCCCCATCATTGGTGTCAGTGGGGGGTGGAATAGTGCCCCATCGTTGGTGTCAGTGGGGGGGGGAATAGTGCCCCATCATTGGTGTCAGTGGGGGGGAGGAATAGTGCCCCATCGTTGGTGTCAGTGGGGGGAATAGTGCCCCATCATTGGTATCAGTGACACCAATGATGGGGCACTATTCCTCCCACTGAGACTTGCTGACCCTGTTCTCATATGGTGCTGCTGCAGCCAGCATATGTGGTTGCAGCAGCACCTCTACACAGAACACTTACCTGCTGCTCCGGCACTCAATTTTCGCGGGGCCGCTCGGCTCCGCCCCCTCGCCGGTGATTGGCCGCCTGTGTGCCTTTCCTGAGCTACAGTTCTGGCGGCCAATCACCGGTGAGGAGGCGGAGCCGAGCAGCCGCACGAACATCCAGTGGCCGAACTGAAGGAGACGCCGCGCTTCCTGGACCGGATCGTCGTGGGACTGGATCCAGGTAAGAGACATCAGCCCCTGCAAACCCCTGTACTTAATGCCGCAGCCCCCCTAAACATGTGTACCGGCGTATAAGACGACCCCCGACTTTTGAGAAGATTTTCAAGGGTCAAAAAGTCGTCTTATACGCCGGCAAATACGGTAAATGAGATTATACAGAGCTTGTACAATCAGATGGTATAATGTATGGCTGGTTGTTTAATTGGTGGTGTATTTAGGTTTTGTGCTGCCCTAGGCAACACAAAAATTGGCTCCCCTCCCCATGGAGAGACCCCAACACTCACCAACACCCCCCTCCCCCACGAAGAGAGCCTTACATTGATCAACAACACCCCAGCCCTACCTGAGAGAGCCTTCCACTACCACCGCCCCCATACACTGGAAACCCCCACCCCAGCAAGACATAAGACACTCATCTTCACAGCTCCGGACATCGCCAGGAACAGGGGTCTGCATATACCATCAAGCAGCCCACAGCCTCTCTCAGATCCCACCTGGTCCCCGTGTGCGTGTGCCCCTTCTTTCTTTCCTTCTTTCGGGGGAAAGCTGCCCCCCTGAAAAATGCCGCCGTAGGCAAATGCCTTGTTTGCCTTGTAGTAAATACACCCCTGTGTTTAATAAGGCTGTTTATATATATACATATATGTATATATATATATTTACTGTATGCAGTAATAGAAGAGGAGGCACCTCACACGTAACAGCCAAGCACTTCAACGAAGCCTACTGAGTGATATTCTTTAAACTATTTTTAAGAACAAGCATATCAATTCAGGTCTGCCTACAACCTCAAAGATACGCTTCAGCCATGTGGAACATGTTTAATGACCTCTTGTCAAATGTGCTGAATAACATAATTATCAACGTATCATGCTCACAGGGTGTGTGTTTTTATAGATGAGAGCGCTTTCCACTGTTTTTCTATTATACATCTTATGACCAAGGGATCTGACACTCTTGCAAGTAATTTTGATTCTTGCAGAGATGCAAAGAGTAAGTGCAAATGAAGTTCAGCACACTGAGCAACCAATCTAGTTACACTGTATTAGAAAGTCAAAGCATACTCTTTAGATATGTCCTTTAGGCATGCTGATAGCATTTTTATATTCAAACTTATTTATTGCATACAACATTGTGACATGCTGTAAAATGGCTTGGCAATTAAAAAGCAATTACCGTTTTATTGGGTAATAATATAAAGCATTGAGACAAAAAGGTAGCATTGTTTAACCACTTCATCTCTCCCACCTGTGCACCTACTATGTAAAAAGTGTTTCATTTCTGCTATGGGTCTGTTTATTTGGCAATATCTTTGTCATTACTTAAGTTAACAAAGTAATACACTATATTGCCAAAAGTATTAGGACGCCTGCTTTTACACACACATGAACTTTAATAGCATCCCAGTCTTAGTCCGTAGGGTTCAATATTGAGTTGACCCACTCTTTGCAGCTATAACAGTTTCAGCTCTTCTGGGAAGGCTGTCCACAAGGTTTAGGTGTGTGTCTATGGGAATGTTTGACCGTTCTTCCAGAAACACATTTGTGAGGTCAGGCGCTGATGTCAGATGAGAAGTCCTGGCTCACAGTCTCTGCTTTAATTCATCCCAAATGTTCTATCAGGTAGAAGTCAGGACTTTGTGCTGGCCAGTCAAGTTCCTCCACTCCAAACGTGTTCATCTTTGTCTTTATGGACCTTGCCTTGTACACTGGTGCACAGCCATGTTGGAACAGTAAGGGGCCACTGATGCCTTAAGAGTTCCCTTCACTGGGACTAAGGGGCCAAGCCCAACGCCTGAAAAACAACCCCACACCATAATCCCCCCTCCACCAAACTTTACACTTGGCACACTGCAGTCAGGCAAGTACTGTTCTCCTGGCAACCACTAAACTAAGACACATCCATCAGATTGCCAGACAGAGAAGCTTGATTCCTCACTCTCCACATGTCTCCACTGCTCTAGATTCCAGTGGCGGTGTGCTTAACACCACTGCATCTGACACTTTGCATTGCACTTGGTGATGTAAGGCTTGGATGCAGCTGCTCGGCCATGGAAACCCATTCCATGAAGCTTTCTACGCACTGTTTTTGTTTTAATCTGAAGGCCACATGAAGTTTAGATGTCTTTAGCTTTGACTCTGCAGACAGTTGGCGACTTCTGCGCACTGTGCGCTTCAGCATGCGCTGACCCTGCTCTGTCATTTTACATAGCCTACCACTGTGGCTGAGTTTCTGTTGTTCCCAGTTGCCTCCCAGTCCCATCCACTTTGTTATAATACCACGAACAGTTGACCGTGGAATATTTAGTAGTAGGGAAATATCACAGGTGGACTTGCAGAGGTGGCAACCTATCAAGGTACTATGCTTGAATTCACTGAGCTCCTGAGACTCATTCTTTCACAAATGTTTGTAGAAGCAGTCTGCATGCCTAGGTGCTTGATTTTATACACTTGCGGCCATGGAGGTGATTGGAACACCTGAATCCAATGATTTGGAGGGGTGTTCCAATTCTTTTTGCAATATAGTGTATCTGTATATTGTTATTTGAAGAGCAAACAACGCTTTCTTTCAATGCTATTGTCGTGCAAAAATATTTTTTATGCAATCCTTAGGAAAAAAAATCTAAAATAAAATGTGCTATTTTTTTATTTTTATTAAACAATGTTCATTAAAAAAATGGTGTTACTGTAGATAAAATGCATTTTATGATATAATTTGTATTTATTAAAATGGCAAAAACATATAATTCTGGTACAAAACACCAAAAAGTTATTTACAAAAAGTAAATGTGACACTAAATAAAAAAATATAAAAAATAAAAATGGAAAAAATGGAATACTAGTGGTATAAGCAGGGAAATATTAGTTAAAGGGAGGAGCGGAAGAGGAGTTAAATAGGGTTGATTACATTAAACTAAAGGTCAATAAGGGGTTAAATAGACACATTTTATTTTAGAAAATGTTTTATTTCACTTGTTGAGTTGCTTTAACTGACAGCGTTGGACAGTCAGATTCATCCCTTTGATCTGCAGAGGAATGAATCAGAGTAGATACAAAAGTAACAGTGTTGCTTTGTAGTTCTCTATTTTGTGTGTGAACGTTAGTTATAAACACTGATTGTTCCTTTTTGAACACCTGCAGCTGATAGAGCTGCTGTACTTGCACACAACTCCTGGCTTCATTTTCATATCCAAAAATGACAGATAAGTGTGAGGGGGGCCATGACAGAGGGCAGAAGTATTGGAGGTGCTACACACACCCTGAGTACTTTGATGGGCTTTTTTGGGCATGTGTAGCACATTTACTGTCCACAACTGGTTAAATCTGAACTTTAGGCACCTACAAAACAGTAAATTAATTTGTACATTCATATTTGCACATTGAAGTATCAGAAATACCTCAGTCTGCCTTGATGTGAACCTTCTGCAATCCCATGTAGAAATGCTCTCAGACTGGGTGAAGAATATAAGCACTCTCAACCGATCAGATTTATATGGCTTTCATCATCGCTATCAGTCTAAATACCAAAGATAAATGCAGGTAAAGAGAGCAGAAAGTTGTTCTTATCAGTGTGCAGTTCTCCTTCATTATCCAATTCCAGTCGAGGGTGGACCCTTAACCACACTGCATTACTTAAAGTATATCTAAGGCCAAATCCTTCTTTTTTAGTTTTGAAAAGAGTGAAGAATGGTTAAATCCCCTCTCAATTTTTTCTGTCTTTTTTCCACTTGGAAAATTACCTTCATTTCCTTTCCTGTACACAACAGAAAGTAAAAGGAGATCCTTTTTTGTGAAGTTGTCATTGCAGTTGTGGTTACATATTTGTCTATGCAGTTGTCCCCCCTGGAAGATTTGCCCTTTATTTTTAATTCAGTGACATCTCTAAATTTGGGATTTTCCCTCATTTTCAATTCTAGGACAGCTAGAGGGAGTGAACCTACAAGAGGGGATGCAAACAGCATTAAAAACCTAACAGAGGTTGTAGTCCTTGCCTACTGTATCCAAAGTTTAAAACATTACTTTAGTTGGATTAGGTCTTATTTCCACCTACTTTTGTCCTGACTCACTGACCCTGTGAATACGGATGGTACATAGATGGTCTTTTCTCTCAAGCTGCCTGCCCATTTTATTTTTAATTTTATTTTTCTCTTGTCTTCCCCCTTCTTTCTTTTTTCTCTCCCTCCTTTTCCCCCTTTCCTCTGCATTTTGCTCTACTTACATGTTCACCCCCAGAGCCTACACATTCACCCGCTCCTTTCCTCTCTTATGTATCTTTTTGCTGTTGCAACTGCACACTGATTACGTCTACTCCCTCTGACTGCTACGTTGTTGTAGTTGTCCTAGTTTTACTTATGTATTCTCCTGATGGTAACTCACTTTGTATGAAGTCAAGTTCCTCATGCTTTGTACTATGAATGTCGATGTATGTGGACATTTTGTATGAATTTACCGTTTTTAGTAAGACATTTGAAAAACCAATAAAAATGTACAGAATAATAGTTAAACTTTATTCTCCCTGAAATAAATACAACATGCTTAAAAAAATGACTTTAGATGGAATTTTAAGTAAAATATGAAAAAAAACTGGGGAACATCCAAGACTTTTAATGCAGAAGAGACATATTGGGGTTGATTTACTAAAACTGAAAAGCATAAAATATGGTGCAGCTGTGCATGGTAGCGAATCAACTTCTAACTACAATTTGTTCATATAAGCTTTGACAAACAAAAAAACTGGAAGCTGATTGGTTGCTATGCAGAGCTGCAACTCTTCAGTTTTAGTCAATCAACACTATTATGTCTCTTCTGCATTAGATTGTCTTACCTGCCTGTCCGCTGCTGTACATGCGCATTAGCAGCTCAGTGCACAATTTGGGCAATACTGAGCTGACTGAACTCTTGCGCATGTGCAGGAGCGACATCACCTCTGCCTGACCAATTAAAATGTCTAGAGATCAGTATCTGGAAGCCACCCTTTTGAAGATGACCATGGCCGGCAGGGAGCTGTGGGACAGCTCAGAGCTGGAGTTCAGGTAAATATAGTTCTGCTTTAAGCTAAGTAAAAGGAGACTACATATTTTTCAGATAAAGACTTTTATAGACAACATTTATTATTTAACCACTTCCATACCGGGCACTTTCACCCCCTCCCTGCCCAGGCCAATTTTCAGGTTTCAGCATTCTCACACTTTGAATGACAATTGCGCGGTCATACAACACTGTACCCAAACTAAAATTTTATCATTTTCTTCACACAACTAGAGCTTTCTTTTGGTGGTATTTAATCACCACCGGGGTTTTAATTTTTTGCTAAATTAACAAAAAAAAGACCGAAAATTTTGGAAAAAAAAAACACGTTTTTCTTTGTTTCTGTTATAAAAAGTTTGCAAATAAATAATTTTTCTTCATACATTTAGGCCAAGATGTATTCTGCTACATGTCTTTGTTGAAAATCAGTATTTATTATTTAGTCTGTAGGAAAGTTATAGAGTTCACAAACTATGGGATATATCTGAAAATTGATCAATCCTGAAGTACTGACAGCCAATCTAATTTCTTCCCCCAAATGACCCCTTTTTCATCATTTTTTGGAAAATGAAGAAATTAAAAAAATTATTGATCTTGAATTATGATATTGAATTATGATCACGGACACTGACTGGTGACAGTACGAAAAAAAAGATAATTATTTTTAATTTTTTTATTATTTTTAATTTTTTATTAAATTTTTTTCTCTTTTTTTAGATTTTTTTTTCATATTTCACTATGAACAAAGTAGTATAATATTACCATAGTAACATTGTACTACTTTAGGGAAGTGATCAGTATTTTTTTTTTACTTTGCTATAGGCAAGCATTTACCTGAATGAAATCGAAATCGAAACCTGTGATTTGGCCACGGCTAATCACATGACATAGCTGGGCTGTGGTTGGCCCAGCTTGTGCATGTGATCACTGTGACCATTCACAGCTAGACACACTTGTATACAATGGATGGCATGAAAGGAGCCATCCATTGTATACAACTGTCATGTGACCTGCTGTGATTGGTCACAGCAGGTCACATGGCACTGGCAACGAGACCGGTACACAGATCTGTCATTGGCCGTGTCCGAGGTATACGGCTGGTGACAGATCACGCCACAGCGCGGCCCTGTGGGCATGCACAATGCATGCTCCAGAGAGGACGCCATATGGTGTCAACCCAGAGGGACGAGCTGTTCGCCCGGCCGCCATATGGCTATAAGCCGGGTGGCAACGAGTTAAAGTGACCCTGCATTCACTATATCTGGTCTCCCACAGTACACAGAGCTTGGAAATGCAATTATTTTAATAAATATAAACTGCTACATACCTTTTCTCATCAGAAGTTAGAGCAGTTTTGTGACTTCTATCAGTGTCCAGCAGAGCACTGGTTAAAGCTTGAAGGAGGAGTTTTCATTCTCCCCTGATTGTCCTATGAGACTGCATAACCCCTGACCCTCTGTCAGGCAGCGCTGATTGGCCCTTTGCTAATCACATGTACTCTCCCAAGAAAAAAATAAAACTCTAGCAATACACACCAAAATGAGCATGTGCAGATTGATAGAAGACTCTCTTCTATCAGCAGATAGATTGGGGACAGTAGAAGAAGGGGAGGATCAGAAAAGATGGGATAAAATATCCTTTTTACACATTGCAGATGATTAACCCCTTAGGTTCCACAGTGAGTATAACAAGTATGCTTTACTACATATACAGACTCATTTTACTGTTTTGAGTTTAGTAACACTAATGTTACTAAGACCGAATGTGAAGATTCTTACATGAGACAAAGGGTTGATTCACTAAACGTAAATAGGTTGTTTACTTTGCAATGGGATTTTTTCTTAGCTTAGTGAATGTGGAAAAAGCATGACAAATTGAAAAACAAAAACTGTATTCTTGCTTGCATTTGCTGGGGCACAAAAGCTTACATTGTCTTACCCAGTTCATGCTGATTTCTGTATGTGTTCCCGTCAAAGATTTAAACTATGCATAGACTGTGATTTCAGTGGTTACATATTGAAATATGAATTTTAAATGATGCTTCACAGTGATAATTTTAGAAATAGCCTCTACAATGTTTGCAGCATTTTGTGCACAACAAGATTTGTGGCGGATTTTTATGTACATGAAATCAGTATCTTCAGGGGTGTAGAAACTTCGTTACATGGAAACTGGACATATTGACATCACCATCATAATCATTTTGGTGGAAACTGTATAATTTATTGGGGGATTACCTAAATTTAATTAAGTACAAGCAAAGCTGTGGAGTAAACAAGGCAATTATAATTATACATGTGTCTGGTTTCAAATCCAAATATTTGTTTTGATTATATTTAGCCTCAGATTTCAGCAAGATTTTTGTTTATGCGTTTTTTTCTGTTCTCTGCAAATCCCTAATATAGCAATGGATTTTAAACAAGTGTTATATTACTTTGCTTCCACCTGGATATTGGAAGATTCAGAAATCTCTAAATCTAAAGATTATTTGGTGCATGTTGAGGCATAAAATCAAATATGAAATATTGTCCCATGAAAAGTACCTGCAAATAAGTGAACTTAGATTAGTTCACAACTTATATTGGTTTTCTGTGTGAGAATTTCTGAAAATAAATGAATACATAAAAAATAATAGACATGAGTAAAATGTTTTTAAAAATCTGGATATTGATTCAATGAATATAGCTGCAAAACACATGGATAAAGATATAATGGATTTAAAAATTAGGTCTTCTGCAACTAATTTTTTTACAGTTGACCTACAATCAAATATATAGTATATCTTTTAAGTTAAATGCATGCTTGCTAAGTAACACTTAGGTATTTAGTAAGTCTCACAGAGATCACAGGTCTCCATCTGACAGTTCTTTTATTTCCAGAATGACAGAGCAATATTTGTGCGGCTGTATTCAGCTAATTCTTGAACTAATATGCTGGTTCAAAGATGACCCAATCATGTAAATGCTGGTGCCTGTTTGGTTCTTGGTTGTACTAACAAGCATATAGGGTGATATCTCTACAGCTATGAAGGCCACCATGTGCCCTCCATATTGTAGATACTGTGTTTACTTTCTTAAGAGACAAAGACATTGGTGATCCACACAGTACAGTAGACTACCGTAGACTATAGTATTCACTGGATAGCACTGGAAGACCACAGGGATCTCTCTATGAAAGCATAGGGACTCTTTAAGGCCATGGTAATTTTTTGTGTACACCTTTAAGATAAGATTGTGGACAGTTACCTCAATTACCTAATGATTCTTTTTAAACAGCAGTTCTGATTATTTATTTGCTAGGCAACACGGTTACAGGAAAATACAAGATATCTATTTTGGGAAGTGGATTTGAATAGCTTTTTCTTTTCCCCTGAGGTGTGAATATTGTTTCTTTGTGCTTCACTACCTGCATTCATATCATACCATCTATCACCTGTGCCTTAAGAATGTTAAGAGTATATTTTGCATTATTATTGTGCCAGAATAAATAGACTTGTGGATGGCTTCAGTGTGCTAAGGTTTAATACGCTTCCATTCATATGCTTTGACAATACTCTTGACATTAACATTCTACCATCTGAAACATTTTTATCTTGCAATTATGTATTAGTGGAGTATTGTCACTACTTTGAAATGCAGCTGTTTGGCATCTTTAATGTTCTGTATGTGTATATATATATGTTTTTAGGCAGGTGTAAAAAAAATTGCTGTCAATTAGGAATGCTTTCAGAAATAGAAGTGTTAGTAGATTATTTTTATCAATTGGCAAAATGGAAAGTAAATGAACAGAAGACAAAGGTGTGACCACCCTTTGCCTTCAAAACAACATCAATTCTTCAATTCTTTTAGGTACACCTGCACACAGTTTTTGAAATAACTCAGCAGGTAGGTTATTCCAAACATCTTAGAGAACTAATCACAGATCTTCTGTGGATGTAGGCTGCCTCAAATCCCTGTCTTTTCATGTAATTACAGGTATACAAAAGAAATGTTGAGATCAGGGCTCCATGGGGATCAAACCATGACTTCCAGGTCTTCTTGCTCTCCTTTATGCTTGATATAGTTCTTAATGACATGGGCTGTATGTTGGGGATCATTGCCCTACTGCAGAATACATTTGGGGCCAATCACATGCCCCCCTGTTGGTATGACATGATTATTATTATTATTATTATTCAAGATTTATATAGTGCCAACAGTTTGCACAGCTCTTTACAACATGAGGGCAGACAGTACAGTTATAATACAATTCAATACAGGAGTAATCAGAGGGCCCTGCTCATTAGAGCTTACAATCTAAGAGAGATGGTGAAGGGATCCAAAATAATAATAGTGGGGGATGAGCTAAAGAAGAAAATAAAAGTAGAGTTGTTAGGCAGAGGCAGGATAGGCTTCTCTGAAGAGAAGGGTTTTCAGGAATCGCCTCAAAGTGAACAGAGTAAGAGATAGTCAGAGAGATAGGGGTAAGGAGTTTTATAAGGTGGGAGATGCTTAAGAGAAGTCCTGGAGGTGAGCATGGAAGGATGTGGCAAATTATATAGAGAGCAGGAGGTCTTGGGAGGAATGCAGAGAACAATTTGGTTGGCATTTTGAGACTAGGTCAGTGAAGTAGCTAGGGGCCACGTTGTGGAAGGCTTTATATGTTGTTGTTAGTATTTTGAGTTTAATTTGTTGGGTGAGCAGAAGTCAGTGGAGGGAATTGCAGTGAAGAGTATCAGATTCTGAATGGTTGGTAAGGTGAATGAGTCTGTCAGCAGCATTCATGATTAACTGAAGAGAGGATAGGCTATGTAAAGGTAAACCAATGATGAAGGAGTTGCAGTAATCAAGACAAGAGATGATGAGGGAGTGCATTGGAAGTTTTGTGGTGTCATTAGTTAGGAAAAGACATATTTTGGAGATATTGTGTACCCTGAGATGGCAAGCTTTGGACAGTGATTGGATGTGGGGTCGAAAGAATAGTTCAGAGTACAGGATCACACCTAGCACTGTGGCAAGTGGGGATTGGTTGATTGTTGTGCTACAATCTTGACAGAGAAGTCAGGAGAAGAGGCACTGGGAGGAGGAAATATTATGAGCTCAGTATTGAACTGATTGATTTTGAGGAAGTGGTGTAACATCCTAACTGATAAGTCTGTTAAGTAAATTACTAATGCGTGTGGAGACTGATGCAGTGAGCTAAGAGGTAGAAAGATAGACTTGGGTGTCATCAGCATAGAAATGGCATTGGAAGCCATGGGAGGCTATCAACCTACCCAGGGAGTAGATGTAGATCGAGAAAAGGAGAGGTCCAAGAACAGAATCTTGGGGGACCCAACAGAGAAAGAAATAAGAGAAAAGTAAGTAAAATTGTAAGTTGCACTGAAGGCGCGTTGGGATAGATAGGATGAGAACCAGTGAAGAGTGCAGTCATGGATACCAAAGGAGTAGAGTTTGTGTAGGAGGAGTGAGTAGTCAATTCTGTGTGTTGTGAGGGGGCGAGTGTGTCCAGAGATGATGACTTTGAACTGTTCTAGAAAGCAGAGAGGTCCAGGAGTAGGAGTACAGAATAGTGTCCATTGGTTTTAGCTGTTAGTAGATCGTTTGTGAGTTTTAGGAGAGCAGTTTCTGTGGAGTGTTGAGGGCAAAGCCTAGACTGAAGGGGATCAAAAATGTTATTCTCAGTAAGGTGGGTGCTCATTTGGTTGTAGAACAGCCATTCAAGGAGTTTGGAAATAAAGGGGAGCAAGGAGATGGGGTGTAGGTTGTTAAGATTGATAGGGTCCCATAAGGACTTTTTAAGTATGAAGGTGACTGGTCCATTGTTTAGAGAGCTGGGGAATAGTTAGTTATAGGATTATAACTTTTTTTCTTAATGGTTGAACTGGATGGACTTCAGCCAGATTATGTAACTATGTAAGATACCAGAAGAGAGGGAGAGATTGAAGATGTGAGTTTAAAGAGCATAGGATAGAGCCATAGGGTGACCATAGCATTGGCTAGAGAACAGGGTCCAGGAGGCAGGTGGTGAGATGGGCATTAGAAAAAAGTTCAGCAATATTTTCTATAGTAGCGGGGTGAAAAGAGAGAAATAATGATTGTATGTGTGGACATGGAGTGTTATTTGGTGGAGGTATTTTGTACAGAAGGGATCTCATCATGAATTGTATCAATCTTGTTTCTCAAGTGATTGACAATCTTCTGGGCAATGAGAGAGTTAGTGAATGGAGGCAATGGAGGATGAAGTAGAGAGTTGAAGGTGGAGAAGAGTTGATTGGGACTGGATGAGAAGTTGTTAAGGAGAGTGATAAAATAGGTCTGCTTGACAGTGTGGAGGCAGGAATTGTATTTTTAGAGAGCAGATTTATATTGATTGAAGTCTTTCTGAGACTTAGTCTTAGGCTACAAGCGCTCAAGAGCGTGGCTACGTTTTTTGAGACTTCTGGTGTCATCTGTTTGCCAAAGTTGTAAGGGTTGGGGCCTTCTGTGTGTAGTGAGGGGGTCGAGTGTGTCCAGAGAGGATGACAGTGAACTGATGTAGACAGAATTGGCTATGTTGGGGCAAGACAAGGGAGAGATTTTGACATAGAGGTGGCCAGTAGCAGAGTAGAGAAAAGAAGGGTTAAGGTGGCAAAGACTTCTACTAGTAACTGGTAGGCAGTTAGAGGTAGAGGAGGAGGAAAACAGGAAGAGAGTGAAACTAATAAGATAGTGATCAGAGAAAAAAGACAAATACAATGTATTTCAAATGAGGAGAGTGACAAAGAGGTAGGTGGGTGAAGTACCTGAAAGATGGGTGATGTTAGTTGATCTATTATAGATTGTTTATGAATGACTGACCACTTTGCTGCCATAATCTCCTTTACCAAATGGTTCCATTTCTTGGATAAGATATATTTTCACTCTAGACACCGTACGTATTCCATATGACTACATCTTTGCCCAGGCCAAGTTATATCTCACTATGTTCAGCAATATACCTTAAAACTGTGGATGCCCAGCTACATGAAGGTCTGGTCCAATTGGAAAGGGTGTTTAAACTGCTTGATCCAACTATTTAATTTGTCATTTGAGAGCTTTGAGTCTAATTAAGACATAAGGGTAGATCTCGAGTGAGAACATTCTTGCTATTAATATGGATATGGTGGAGAACATATTTTATTAGATAGAAGATCTGCATACTGACTATTTAACTAATATTTTTTGTCTCATATGTGGTTAGATTATTTAAACGAGTTTAAACATGTCAGTCTACAAAGGCTGTTGTAAGTCTTCACATTATTGGTCCCCATATGAGCTTTTTGTTACTGTCTGTGTCTGAGGACATTCTCCATCTCGATTTGCCTTTGTGAACATTGTCTCTGAAACAGAAAGTAGGAAACAATCAAAAATTGTAAAGTTGTTACTCTAATAGGTCAGCAGAAAATCTTTCAATAGGGAGGCCTGTTCCAGTGATGGACGGATTTTTTCCCTGATTTACAGAAATTTCCTTTCACTATTGTATCTATAGGATATGAAATCTTGATGGATACAATCAGAAAAAAATGAAAAACTATTTTAAAAAAAAACGATAACGTCTTAACCATTCCAGACTCTATAATAAAGGTTTTTCCTTACATTCACTTTAATCGTATATTTGTGAATGCAGTTTCTATATATGCATATTTGACTTGAATAGCAGAGCTTAGACTAGGAAAAAGAGTGGCAGAACTGGGAACCTGGTTGGCTTCATGCAAATGTGCTGACCAGGGCCAGACTGACAACTCATGGGGCCCCTGGGCAATAGGGGATCATGGGGCCCCTGTGTCCTTGCCCAAACTCAAAAAAGCCTATGAAAAAGGTACCAGAGGCATCTCATGGGGCCCCCTACTGACCTCGGGCCCTCGGGCAGTGCCCGAGTTTCCAAATGGTCAGTCCGCCCCTGGTGCTGACAAAGAACATGCTGATTGAGAAAAGCTGAAGTGAGAAAGCTGAGTGAACAGAGATCCAACTCCAATAGTATCCTACTAACCATTTCCTGTGAGTTAAAGGCATTATTGACACACCTCCAGTGGGTGCATCAACCTGCCATCCTGAGCTCAAAGCAGAAATATTCAGAGAACTGCTCTCATATCATAATGAGAGTGTCACTTTTTGCGGCATTCAGGACCACCCACCACAGAAGAAAAGGCCCACTCATCTTATGGCCAGCTGGATGACATCTAATTAAAAGATACATATCTCGAAATTGTTTTGAAAATTTCTGTGGGAAGGGGACACACATATACCTGTAGTTTGGCATTACATCCTTGTAGATGCATTACTTTGTACCATGTATCCTCAGGAACCACCCATAAGCAATGCAGCTACTTCTGTGATGAGAAAACATATATTAACCAATTTTCGCACAAATAGAAAACAAGTTATAAAAACTGATTGTTTTAGCATACCATTTCTAACTACAGTATCTTTCATTTCTTTTAATAATTGTAAAAATCGCATTTTTAACACTTTCAAAATGTGTGAAATGTCACCACTTTGCCTCTTCCACCTGTTCACTCCTTATGGGCCAGAGCAATTTTTACATTTCTAATATGGACCTGTTTATATGGCTATAACTTTGTCATTACTTAAGATAACAACATAGTACATGTATTGTTTTTTAAGTACAAACAAGGATGTCTTTTTGTGAATATTGCAACAATGATTTTTTTTTCGCAGTCTTTAGACAATTAAACATAATACTAAACAAAACACACTTTTTCTTTTGTTTTAGCAGAGTTAGTTTAAAAATAAATAATGTTACTGCACATAAAAAGTGTGCATTTTATTCTGTAATTTGTCCTGTTTAAAATGACACTAAAATTATAATTCTGGTACAAAGCTTTGCAAAGTATTTTACAAGAGAAGTAAAGTAGATTTTTTCTCAGTGTTGTGCTTTTTTTCCAATGTGATGCATGTAATAAAATATTAAAGGTGAAAAAATATTAATAAACAAAGCAAACAAAAACCAAAAAAGTTTAAATGTTATTAGCTAATTAAATAGAAAAAAACAGCAGAAAATAAGGGTTGATAAGGTGTTAAACAGAGGAACATTTCATTAAAAAACAACTTTTTCAGGTTCCTTTAACTGATTTAATTTGCAGATCGAAGTTCATCCCTTTGATCTGTAGATGATTAAACAGAAAGATAGAAAATTAAACTATGTTTCTTTATATATTTTTGTATTCCTGACTGAGCAATGTTAAACACTTTTTTTGACAGCTCCAGTTGCCGGGACCTACTCTGTTTACTCGGTAATGCTGCTGTCATTAATTGGAGCTGAATTGCTATGTACAGGGACCGTAGGGGGGGGGGAGATGGGGCCCTGGCAGCAGGTCAGAAGGACTGGACATTCTACACATGCGCTGTGTACACTGATGACATTTTTGGGGGCGTGTGTAGAACGTCCAGAGTCTGCAACTGGTTAATATGCACTAAGATTTTCATTAAGAGCAATAAACATTGCCACAGTTATCCATCATCAGCCAACTAATAGAGGCTTTGCCAGTACCTAATTAAGTGAGTATCTAAACCAAATTATTTATGTCACTAGGGAATGCCATCAATAATAGTGAGAAACTGTGAGAGAATTTTAGAAGTTGAGACATCACAAACACTTTGGAGAGACTATCACAACAATCTAAAATTGTTATAATCACCTCTTTACTATTGTTGTGACAGCAATTGCTATAGCTCCCACTTTGAAACGAGGGCACTATGAGTGGTCTATTTGGTAAGCATCTGATGAATTGCAAGCTTAGACTGCAAAGCTCTCTGAAATATATTGTTTCCAGCAGTGTACAGGAACACATAATAAGGACATAAAAAATCAGAACAGACAATAGCTGGCATAATAAAGAGATGGTCTTTTTGTGTCTGGATAGGATACTGCGTTTAGCTTCTAGAGCTCTAAAAGTATTTGTTTTAACATTGCTGTAGCCTTAAACACACGCTTTACCTGTCAGTCTTTGTACAATAAAATATTCTCTCCAAACACAGCTAAGCAATCGCTCCTTTGTCATGAGGAAGTATGGCAATGATTGCTTTTAACTGTCACTGTTTCTGGGACCTGCTAAGGTGACAGCCTTGAAAGCACAGTATATTGACAATTTTAATAGGTCTGTCTAAGTTATAAAACCTCAACCTAATCTTAGCAACAATATTCCTGTCTGACATACAGTGCAGAATTGCTGCTTGTGACCTGTCTGACATACAGTAAAAAACGTGTTGATTGTGACCTGGGGGAAATAAAATGTTAATGTTTTGGGTTGTGATACTAGTTCTGTGTACAATAATGGCGATATTGGGGGGAAAGTGGTTGCGGGGGTTAGCAATCATGGTTCCACGACTTTCATTTGTGAGTTTTGTATCATTATGACACTTTCACCCTCTGATAAATATCTGTGAAATGACAGGAGCAAAATTAGAATTATTGCTGATAGCAGGGTTTCTCAACCAGGCTTCCATGGAACCCTAGGGTTCATCCAGAGGTTGCTAGGGGTTCCTTGAGCAATGAGCAATTT
Source organism: Staurois parvus (assembly GCF_062004578.1). NCBI lineage: Eukaryota > Metazoa > Chordata > Amphibia > Anura > Ranidae > Staurois > Staurois parvus. Next base: position 6,216,067 of record NW_028317886.1, read on the forward strand.
CTGTCTCTCAGGTAAGTTTCCACTTACACCATTGATCTTTTTCGCTGGCTTTAGGGGGGTATTATTGCAAGGGTTCCTTGGTGCTGAAAAGGTTGAGATATTTTGGCCTATAGTGATCAGTTAGGTTTTCTCTTTAATTTAAAAAAAAGGAAACAATGAATTTTATTGCTGACTATGGGTATTAATTCTACTTTAGCTCCCAATTTGTTCCTCCAATTTTTATATAAATAGATATTAAAGACTGCAAGCTGCGACACTATTTTTTCTTACTAGTGTATATTGCAGGATTTATGTTTCTCAGTGTCAAGTGGCTTTCAAGGTAAAGATTTTATAGCTGAAATCCATTGATTTTTTTTTTACTGGTAGTAATGTGAAGCCACAATATATACACGTCAGGATAACCAGACTGATATGATAAATCAGTAATAATCTTTTACAATTAGAATTAAAGACTGACTAAATGTTTTCTGGATGCTTTGTTTTGTATGTTTTGGTGATGTGTAAAAAAATTTAGTCTTACAACGTTCCACTGCAAAAACAGGGAAGGTTTGTATGAAGGCCTTATTTCAGTTCCTTGAAATATAATGTTTTCACTTTTGCACAGAATGAACCATAACAGAACTTTTAAAGGGCCACAATGGATTAGCTCCGAAACAAACGCTGTCCTTTGCCCATGTATGACAAAGCAATGGATTCAATTTAATGCCCCCTTCCCAGAAGCAATCATCAAGCAATAGCATGGTCACCTAAGAGAAAGGGGAGTAAACCTGTGATGGCCCCTAAAACTTGGATTTTGGTTAACATTTTACATTTCAGTCTAATCATAATCAATTTTTCTGAGCAGCCATTCTTTGTTGATGTATGGGTACTTTGCATTTCTCTAGGGGTTATACTGTATCTACAAATTCTGTTCAGTCCAGATGCATTTACATGACAGCATTTGACTGCTATTTACATCTGTTCACTGGTACTCACCCTCTAGATTTCTAGAAATATAAGTATTTGGCAAATGCCAGCAAATGTGATCCCATCAAGCAAATGTATGGGTGAATGTGGAGGACAAGTGTGTTTTATAAATAGGTAACATCTTTGATGTATGATCAAAGGATTGATAATTTGCTGGATTATAAAGACACTTCTTCAGAAAGTCAGTTATGATGTGTCTAATATTATTTAATTTATTAAGTATGGTTTTCTGTTTTTTTTCCATATCTTTATATTGCTCTATTTATAGTAATTGCCTGAGTAGAATGCTACTGTATCATACTTCTGTTTGGTTTGACTACATATGTATATGTGACAAATAAACAGCAAGACTAAAAAATGACTTTCCAGAATAACTTGTTTCCCCCAGGCAGTACAGAACTGCTTGCTAATTAAATGGAATAATTTATACATAATGATACATAATGATACAAAAATCTCTGATTATTTTGCCATACTATTAGAAATCACACTAGGGAATTAATATTCTAAATATTAACACACTTTTAATATAAATCACTTTTATTATACTGTCTATTATATGGCACACAGAAATGGAGGTTGTTGTGGCATTTATAATCTAAAATTAACTTGATTCAGCTGGTAAACTAAACAGGTTAAATATTGTTTTATGCTGTCTAGTTTTTATGCTGTCTTTAGTGTCCATGGTGATAAAACATTTCTAGCAAATATAAGGTATGGCAGATAAAATCACTATGGTTTTCAAAAACTGGAATGTCTGTGATTCTTGTGGACTGCATTTCTGGCTTTTGAAAGATTGAAAGATGTTGACAGAAAAAAATCTAATACACACACAGACATGATGTGCAAGCAATGCATGCAATAGACAGATCATCAGTCCATGCTTCCACTTTTCTGCTTGGAGGCAGCCATTATGGAAGAGGGGCAGGGCTGTCTATTCTCATATATCAGCCATCTGTTACCTAGATTTTGTGTGAATACACTCTAATCCCTGTAGGAGTATTTACATATATACAGCTAGATCTGAGAGTTCTTACACAAAAGAGGTAGTTCCATCTGCAATATACATTTATTGACAGAGTTACAAACTATATACAAATTAAACACTAAGCAATATTTACAACACAATGTACAGTTTAAGTCCCTTGGCTTATATGATATTTACAAATTACTCACAAGATCATATTTAAAATACAATGTACAATACAAGTATGAAGTTAGTTTACCTCTCAACTTCATGTTTGGTTATGCTGGCTGCTGTGTGTCCCACCACAAAGAGACCCACAGCTTGGTGACAAAGCATTATATTCCCCCTCCTTTCTGTACTGTGGCTAATATAATGCTCCCTAATTGGTTACTGTACCTTGCAAATGTATAATGGGCACAGCCTGATTATAGGATTCAAAGAAAGCTGCCTTTAACAACTCATGTGAGATGTGATAAGGGACAACAAAGACCAGAACTTATATAGTGGAAACTATATACATTCACACCAGTATGGAAGCTATGAATAGTTTGATGCTGCAAAACACTGAATGGTTTAAATACTGTATATTTCCATCTAACTAAAATATATTTCTAATTATAATATTATTTACATATGTTAATGGAGATTTCACATAAACTCATTATCTAACAAGAAATGAACTTTCATCCCCATAACCCCAATGACTGTGATTTGAGGAAATATATAATAATAATATCCAGCATCAGTAGGTAACATTTAGAAAGTACAGATCTAAAGATTGAATGGAGCAGAAGCAATCCTTTTACTGCAGTTCCTTGGGTACAGTTTCCTCTCCAGTGAGGAAAAATATAGTGTATACTACTCAGGACACTAGAAGTGCACTACCATTTTTCAGAAGGAACTAAAGAAAAAAAATATTATTCAGGGTGCTGCTTAGGCATAAGAAACATTTTGAGATGTCCCCCATGAGATAGCAAATATTCACTTTTTGAGTGTCAGTTGACTTTAAGGGATGCTAGAACTATAAGAGCTTCCATTGATAATGGGTTTTAGAGGTTTAAGCTTTGGAGCTTTCCTTATGCTAGGCACACTACTTTTTAAGTTACTGATTTGGAACATGTATGCAAATCAGGATTCCATACTTCCTTGGTTGCATAATTAGACAGGCAAATGACTGAAAGGTAAGGATGATAACCCTGAGCAGTCCTATTGCAATAACTTGTGTCATATTGCTTGTTGCTGCATTTAGTGGATGTGAGCAGTGAACAAAATGTTTACAGTACACTGTCACAAAAAAAATTGTGTTGCTCCACAGTGCTGTGGTACTTCATTGAAAACTACAAGCCCACAGCAGCTAAGGCTGTTGGGACTTGTAGACAGTCATTCACAGAACACTGTGAATGAGTAACGCAGCCATGTGGGCCCCCGTACTATCTGTCAGAGGGTGGCAGGTGGGGGGGGGGGGTGGCGGTAGTGACTGAAGCTATGGGAACATGTTCCAAAGGTGAACATATCCTTTAAATGGGTACCATTAGACAACAAGATAGTGTCTGAAAACAATCCCTAATTTTGCATGTCCCTACTGTTTGAAAACACCACCTGATAATTGTATAAAACCACATGATAATTGCTTTTTCTCTTCCCAATACAATGCAAATGCAAGTGTGTGTGTGGAGCTTATGGTATTTTTTACAGTTTTCTGTGCAGCAGAGAAAACTGTATGATCAGGCTTTCCTTCTGCATTTTTTTAAGGGCTAATATAAGTTTTTTTTTTAAAGAAGTGGTATGGTCATATAAATGGACCCCTAGAGTATCTTTTTCAGTTTTGTTTACTGGATATATTAAGTGTATATTTATACAGTCTGAGTACATTAATTAAAATGATTATATCATAAATGTTCTACTCAAGGTATCTGGACTGGTCATTGCTCTCTACTGTCATTACTTAGGTGGACACATCCATTTTGTTTATTTTTAATGTTAGAAAACTGTAAAATTTCTGTAAAATTTCTGTGCAGCTCAGTGTACATTTCTGTGATCCATGAGCCCTGGTTCACACTGATGTAGTGCGGAATTTGCAGCGTTTTCAGTGCGAATTCCGCACCGCATCAGAATCGCACCCAGTTCATGCGAACCGCTGCGGGTGTCTATGTTAACAACACCCCGAAAGTGGTCCACAAATCGTGGTGCGATGTACAGAATCAGATTGCATGGGTGTGAATGCCCATGCAATCTGTATCTAGTGCGTACCAAAAAAAGGGTCCTGCACGTTTTTTGTGTGGGTGCAGTGCTCCAATCGCACCGCATACAATTTGCATGTGATTCACACAGGAATGCTTTGCAGTTCTTGTGTGAATCACATGCGATATACTGCACTGCATATATGTGAACCCAGGCTCAGACAGTAAGATGTCAGAGATAATAAGATTGATATCAATAAGCAGAATGTTGATAGTTTAATTGTTTTGAATTTCCAGAAACGTTAATAATGAGCCTGTCCAGAACATGTTGACTTAAACCCTGGATTTCTCACTACTGATTTAACAACACTTTTGTCAACAGTGTCTGTAATCATTCTCCTGTGGGAGTTTGAGTGAGGTAGAGGTGAGTGAAATGGTTCACATTCAAGTTCTGCTTGTTTGCTTTGAGTTTGGGTTCAGCAGTGAACCCAGGTTGCCCATGTGAATTAGATAAGTGGTGCAAAGCAGGGTGCCCCCTGAGTGGTACTACTGCCTTAAAACTTACTATATTATTTACAGCTGTTGATGCAATTAATAGTTTATGGGGCATTCCTGCCACATAACTATGCTTGGTCAAGGAAAAGGAGCTTTTCTGTTATTGAACAGGCCTTCCTCTATGAGCAAATGTAGTACTTTTCCAGTATACAGTTGTTAAAACAAAACTTCACTCAAAAAGTGAAGTCCCCCTGGTTCATCTCCCCCCCCCCAAACCTGTAACTGACAGCGCTGGACCCCAGGCATTGGTAAGTACCTCATTTTAAAAGTCAGCCACTACAGTACTTGTATGTACTGACTTTAAAAAACAAACAAACTGAAATTCCTCTTTAGCTGGCCTTTCAGACAATTTTTTTTCCAATTCACAGATATACCGGGTAAATCAGATTTTGAGCTAGTGGAGTCTATTACTTATTTCCCACCAGTGGAGTTCATTTTCCATTGCTAGCTCATCTATTTATATATAGTGATTTTAGTAGCTACTTAAAGTATATAACATCTCCTGTGTTTGAATTAGAATGGGTCTATCAATAAATGTGCTTTAACTTGTGAAATTTCTTTGGAAAAGTAAAAAAAAATGATGTGTTAGTCTCAGCATTCCACATATAGCTTCCCTTTGCTTTTTATACTTTTTGAAAGGAACACCTATTTTAGAACCTTTTCCTAAGCTACACAGTTGTGAGACAACAGAGATTTAACTTTTGTACCTGCGGGGCACAGAGAACAAGGGTGAGTTATGACAGTAACTCATTTCATGGCTCTTTTCAAGAAGAAATAGCCTTTTTCAAAGCTTTCTCCAATGGTGTCTGTATGTTGACTACAAATTCAGTCCTTGCAACATCAAAGTGCCCTAAACTGAATTAATAAGTAATGCTTTTTCAAAGAGTTTGGATCCCCTCATAATTCTTTTTTTCTTGTACTGGGAAAAATATTTTGTTTTTAGTTTTTTTTATCTAAAGCAGGCAACCAATTTTAGTGTTCATCAAAATAACTTAATCTCTGGGTAAATTACAGTAAATTGTTATTTAAAAAGTTATAGATGCATGCATGCAAACATAAATAAATATCAGGAGATTTTAAAAGAAAAATTGACCTTATGGTTGGGCATGACCTTTCCTCATGGGTTGGAGCACTGGTGGCATCACTGAATTGTACGATAGTCAGCAGCTAACTTGAAGAGCTGCTGATGCTTGCCAAAGAGCCAAGGACACCAGAATCCTAGCCCATTCATATAAAGCTCATATAAAGTTTGTTCTCACAGACTAATTGTTAGGTTGGCGTCACACATGATAACTTCAGAGCATTGCATTGCAGTGGTGTGAAATGGCTCTTAAAGGCATTTCAACCCTTTAATTTGTGACCAGCCAAAGAACATTACATACTCTTATCAAGTCTTTAAAACAAGCCCGAACTGTAACTGCAGGTAATGGAAAGGACAGTTCATCTTCAAAGTTCACTCAAAACATTCATGTCATTCTCTGGAGATTAGAAGGCTGTCAGTCTACTACATCACTGCTGAGAAGGAGGAGCAGAAGTGACCTGAGCTAGCTGAAAGAACACCTTCAGTGCTGCTGCTGTAAACATGAGAGGGTAAGTTGTTCCATAATGCCTGCAGCTAGGCAAAGTTTTTTAAAATGCATATTTACTGATTATTAGAAATATGTAAATATATGAATGTCCATACCCTGGTCACTGATTAATTTTAGATGTTAGCCAATTGACAGACATTTCAGTTATTGGCATCACTGATGAACTGAATCAACTATAGCCTATTGTAACTCTTAGGCTCTCTAAGTTCTCTTCTACTAAAGTGAGGCATAAAGATCTTTTAGGCGGAGTCTCATCAGCCCCTAGCAAAAAAAACACCCTGAAATGTCAGTTTAGGATGAATTTAACCATTAGGCCCCTAAATATGTTACACATATTTGAAGTTTGCCCCTCAAGGTCTTTGCTGTCCTGCCAAAAAACCTCCACCACTGCCAGGAACTTGCACTTTGCTTTCTTAACTTAGGAGAAATCCATTGAAAATGATGCAGATAATTGACCATTATGAGCAGTTCTTGTATAGTAGGGACACCTACTTCTGAGAGTAGTAAACGGGTAAAGAGGTTTTGTATTCTTTAAATAGCAAAATCCTTTAAATTAATTACTCAGTCTAAAGAAAATGTATTGTGCAATATTATATTGTTATATCTGCTTAGATCTCTAAATGTAAATAATCAATAATTTGTGAAGCTCGGAGAAATGAGCTGAAACATTAAATGGGATAAATTGAATAAGTGTGAGATGTCATTATGAGCAATACTATGCCTGTGCCAACCTTCACAACTTCATCATCATGACTGATGAATGAAGTACAGAAACACAAGCTCTGCTTAGTTAAGTTGTGCTGAGAATGAGCAGTGGAGATATGCACGACTTTTTATAGAAAGCTGAAATTAAAGTAAACAGTTAAGTATGCTGTTAAATACATATCTGTGAGCTATTTACCACTCAGTGGATTTGTACTTTTGTCCAGCCAGATTATATAGCTCTACAAGGCATCAGATGCATGCTGATGATCTGACTTGTATGGCATGTATGGGTTTGTGCAGCACATAGGCAGTGTTGTTGTGCAGGGGGTTGCAATAGCCAGATTTTTATATTTACATTAAACCAATATGAAGTGTATGTAAAGAAGCCAATGCCTTGCATAAGGATTGGAATGTAGAAGGGGTAGAATCACCGTCTGTTTTTTTATTGCTGTCTGTGTCCTCTCTGGGGTGAGTTGTGGTCCTGGTCCATTATTTCCAGTATTAAAAGTAATACGAAATGTTTGATTTGCCAGAAGAACAAGAATGAGGGTAATATGGAAACCTGTTTTTGTGGCATATGTCTGAGTGGGGAGTAAGTATATCCCCTCACTTTGAAGGGACTCACCTCCTACCTTCTGCGATGTTTCTAGGAGAAGAAATGAAGGAATCCTTTCTGAAGGGACACCGACAGCAGAAGGCCTACAAAGTAAATTAACACTGCACAGGAACAAACCAATAGTAATACTGTAAATCAATAGATGGCTGACACTTTCACTTTCAACCATTAACTGCAAAATACAAATTCAAAAAGGTCTGAAAATGTCTTGCCTTTTTGAGCTTTAGAACATTGCTTTTATTCTCTAATACCTTACAAATTGTATCTCTTTTACCTATCTAACCTATCATCTAATATATGTCCATAGTAATCAATGACAACCATCCATAGGGTGCATCATACAGATGCAGCTGTGTTTTTTATATATGGTGTATTTATTTATTTAGAATGTTTATTTAGTCTTTTTATAACACATTTGCTGTGTGAATGTCTCAAGGATTCGACAGCCATCATAAATAATCCCAATAATTGGCCTAATAGCTTTAGCTCCTATGATCATCAGCTTAATCTCATGGCAATAATGCAGCCATAATGATTGAGGTATTTCAGAAAAACACTGCACTTTAGGGCCACTAGATGAAAGATCATTGGAATTAAAGATATTAGGCAAATTACAGAGCTGTGGAATAATTGAGACATTCACATAGCCAATTATTTAAAAATAGACCCCCTAGTAAAATGTTATTTTAATATCTGCCTGGTGTTCTGCTTCAGACTGTCAATACTACAGTAATACAGTAAGACATTTTTTTTCTCTTTTTTTGTTCTTTTTTCTCTCTTCCTTTTTTTCTCTTTCACTCCTTCTATCCACTCTTTTAGTCCTAGTGTAGTCCTAATTGCCTTGCATTGAGTGGCTTTGTAATTTCTCTACATGTGTCCTATTGTAGGGTCAGCTCTGTTTTCGGATCTTTATATCTAATATGGGCATTAGAAAGGTCTTTATAGGTTATCAATATTATACTGTTTATTCCATCTGTATGCAATATTTTTTTTTTTATTTCCTCCTTTGTATGTTCTTATATATGGTATTACACGTGGCCTTCCCATGCTTCAGTTAGTGATATCCTTCTATCTGTTGCAACAGGTCAGACTTAATAGACTCAGATTCTATTCCTTACTATGTATATATGAACATATTCAATAAACTTAGATTGTACAAGAAAAAAGTAAGCATTGTTATTTTTAAATTTACAGATAGGGCAGTTGTTGGAGCTGGGATTGTGTGGTTAGTTTTGATTCTAGTCCTGCTTAGTGAGGTTTTACTTTATACATTGTTTTTCTAGATGGATAACCATGCTGAATTGTTTGGTGCGGGCTTGTTTACAAAAAGCTTTTCATGTTTCATGTATTGTCATTTGAATCTGCTTTCCATATTGTGATACATTGCTTTCTACTGTCTTTTTATTTTCTGGGACAGCTGTATTACATTGTAATTTGTGGTGAGCCAGTGCCCTTCAGGCTTTCTGTGGCTGTCCTTTTATTTCTCATAGAAAGTTTGTCACCCAAGAGAAGGTAGTAATAATCCAAGGTGGTTTCCTGATGATCTGTAATGAACTTTTTATCCTCAAGCAGTAAAATGTTCCTGATCATAAATTGCAGGTGGCATACCGTTTCTCTCATGTGTCTGTCAATGATTTATGCATTACAAAGTGTGTTATTTTACCAAATGCACTTGAAAACATATGACCCAGTGGAATGTTTGGAAAGTTGAATTCTTTTTAAACTTGTATTTTCAGTGTTCAAGAGGAAGACACAGTTATAAAATTATTCATAGCCTTTTTGAAGTGCATATACAGAGATAGCAGAATGATTGGTATGCATTAGGTTAGTTTTTGTTTTCTCCGACCCAAATCATGTTTTATTTTAAACTTTATAAACTTGCGTTTTCAGGTCGTATGTGTTCATATGGTTCAGATAGAGATGAGGGCTTAGCTGTTGACATTTCACTGTTCAGAGTGCACATTTTTGGGAAAGTAGAAGAGTGGCTGAAGCAGCGGATGAAGCTGAATTTTTAAGTGCAATTGTATCTTTACATAAAAGAAAAAAGGAAATGGTTTGGTTTAAAACTGAACTTCAGTCAAAGAGCCAAACACACAGTTGAAATACTGTACATTTAAAGTAGAACTATAGGTAAAATGTTTTTTTTTTTTAATTTCAGATACAGTAAGAGAAGGGTATAACTCCTTGCAAATTTTGTTTTGCCATCTGTGTCACATTGGGGAGATATACTTGCACTTCCTGCTCCATAGCCAAAACAGGAAGTGGCAGAAAATCCCTGCTAATGAAGGAGCCCCCCAGGTCATCAGAATTAGTGTTCCCATTGGAAGGATTTCTTTACTTTTATACGGACAACCCAAAATTTGGGATTTTCATTTACTTTCACTTTCAGTGCTAATGGTAAACAGGACAAATAGAGAGCGTGTATCTCCCTAACAAAGGCAATAAAAACCTAACAGGTGTTCTAATCCCTCTCTGCTCTGTCCAGAACGTAAAAAAAAAGGTTGTATAAAGTTATATTTTAAGGAATCTGTTGTATCTGCAAAAAGATTTATGTGTATATCCATCCACTCCTGAGATTTACATATCTTTGATAAGCTGGATATACACTAGTAGAATATCATTCAACATTTTTTTGTTGTAAGAATGTTAGTTTGTTTTCTAATCATTAGTGGGTCCAACTGATGTTTTGTTTGCAACCACAGTGATGAGAAAATACAAAGGAACAGGATGGAAAGGTTTTCTCAAAATGTACACATTTTGTACACACAAATGTACACACAAACAATGGTATGTGGTTTTAATTTGGTAAAGTCCGTTCTTTTCTAAATCGAATGTTAAAAGCAAACCAAATCTTGAACTACTTTCAAACAACAGTCAAATGTACTGAGAATTTTCGTAAAAACTTTTCTAAGCATTTTTATACAAATATTCTTTTGATCTGCATGTGCACCAGGTCTCCAGGGTATCTGTGCACACAGGGTTTCCCACACACATGCAAAGACTGCGACCAGGGGAGTCTTAAAACTCAACTGTTTTTTTCAAGTTTTACAGTAGAAAAAGTAGGCCTTCTCCACATCGTTACATTAGTTGCAGAGTTAGTGAATCAAAGTGAAATTCACACAAGGTTTTTGATTTTCTTCAAGCTCAAATAGGTTTTGTTAATTTACTGAAAAGTTATTACATGCTTATTACTGCATTTGGAAGTGTGAGAGAGCCCCTTAAACTGGTGCCTTATAAGTGGGCCAGTGCTACTTTTGTGGTCCTGTTCCTCAGGAAGCAGCAGATCAATGCTTACATGTTTATATTACATATAAAAGAAACACCCTACTTTATTATGAAGTGTGATGTGTTCTCTGTTCATCAGCAATGACTCTAAGAGCATTATTACATTCTCACTGATTGGTAAATCTACAAAAAAAGGCACCAACAATAATGAATGGAATACATTTTCACAATAAATCGAATACGCCGTGGTAGTTCACTGAGAACTACAAGCCGACATCCGCAAAGGATGTCGGTACTGGTAGTTCATTCATTCATAGAACTCTGTGAATGAATGATGTGGTTGTATGGGTAGAGCCCCGCACGTGCTGATTTCAAAAACTGACAGCTAGTACGGGAAACTTCTCCCTGTACTCCTGTCACAGGGACGGGGGGGGGGGATCAGGCAGCTGCTGCAGTGCTGGGAACATGTTACATGTTCCACCATAGAAACTGTGATCACATGAATAGTAGTAAGCAAGATGTCACTTCCTGACATCATTACCTACTACATGTGAAATCTGTGAATGATCAAAGAGGTCACATGGTACAAGGCTATTCACAACAGCCCTGTACCATGTAACAAGCTGTGACCAATCACAGCTCTCACAGTATTTCTCAATGGCTGCAAGAATGCAGCCAGATAGAAGGAGAAATGATTGCTTTTACAGCCTATAATCAGTTAAAATAAATAAATAAATAATAAAAATAAAAATCTTCATCACCCCCACAAGTAGTACAGTGTCACTATGGTAACACTGTACTGCTAGGGTGACAGTATGTTAAAAAAAAAAATAATATATATAAAAAAAAAAATGTGACAAAAATATTAGAAAAATTATAATTTTAGGTTATAAACTACTTTGGTTTACTTATTTTGTTTTACTAAAAAGATAGCTGAATACATTTTGGCCAAGATTTCTGAAGAAAGATTATTTATTTGCAAAATTATATAAGAAAAACACTTTTTTTTTCAAAATGTTTGGACCTTTTCATTTAAATAGCAAAAAAATAAAAATCCCAGCGGTGAATAAATACCAACAAAATAAAGTTTTATCTGTCTCAAAAAATGCTAAAAAAATTCATATGGGTACAGGGTTGCATAACTCCGCAATTGTCAATCAAAGTGTGATAGCACTGAAAGCTGAAAATTGGCCTGGATAGGAAGGGGGTGAAAGTGTCCGGACTCAAAGTGGTTAAAAAAGAGTTCTAAATACATTTGAATGTATTTATTTTATATAATCTGTATATACAGTGTATAATATAGTATAAAGGTAACCAGGGCACGAGATAAATGCCCAGGTGCTCACCCAGAAAGAAATTCATATACGGTAAATCCAAAACTGGTTTAGAGGCACTCATGGGTCTTGCAGAGGAGGAAAATCAAAAACAAAGTGCAGCGCTAACAATAATGGATATGAAATATCTGTCCGTAAATACATAATAGTTAAACTAAATAAGTGTATACATATGCCCTATGAAGACCCTCACCCCTCTAAAGGGCGATCAAAATTTGAAAAAAAAATGATTGAATAAACTAAGTGAGTACAGTAATCATAAATATGTTCAAGAAACCATGATATGTGGTCAAATTTACCTAAAATATCATGCATTATCTATGAGCCCTATGAAGACCCTCACACGTCTGAAGAGTGATCGAGGTTGAGGATAGGTCAAATTTCAATGTGCAAAAAATTCACTTCAAATATACATAAAGGTTAGTAGAAAAATTTCAAAAAAAAAGAACAATAACAAAAAGTCCATACAGACATTAACCATAGTCCATAAGTATGAGAAGAAATTCCACAATCGATGGTATTATTGTAGACAATGCTGTAAGTGCAAATGTAGAATAACTTGCTTCAACTGGTCACCGTAGTGCACACCACCACCAAAGTAACGAATGGAGGCTTACCAGAAATGGAGACCCCTTAATTACAGGGGATCCCAACCAGCTTTATAATGTAGAGCACTGGCAGGCTTCCCGTATCACGCCCCAAAGCATGGAACTTCCCGGACTCCAACTCCAATGTAAACTCAAAGTGTAGTGCCAGACAAGGTCATGAAAGAAAATAAGATGCCTCTCATAGTGCAACACGTATCAAAAACGTCTTTATTTGCACAAATAGGATCCTACTTACAAGCTGTAAGACGATTAAAAGCATTCACATGAACCATATCCAAAATGGCCGACAGCGCGAAAACGTTTCTGAATGTATTTGTTTTGGTTTCTTTGTATGTATGGATTGTTACCGATATGTGGTGAAAATTTCATGTCAATAGCACCTTTGGAAATATATTTACCGAAAAAAAATGGTAACGCGTTTAATACTTATGTTACCCACTATATACAGTTATAATTATAATTAAGTGCCCAGTCATACTGGTGCAATTTCAGGTGCAATTTGGGAATTGAAATCGCACCTGAAATAGCAACTAATGAATGTGAATGTCAGCGTCCTAACGTTTGTGATTTGGTGCAATGTGATTTCTAAAGTAGTTCTTGCATTACTTTTTCTACAGTTTTGTTGTGATTTTACATACATAGAATACAATGGAAATTGCACTGAAAATTGCAAGAAATCATTCAAAACCTTCATAAGTAGCAATAACGTCTTAAATATTTTTACCTGAAATCGCGCTGAAATTGCACACAAATAGTGTGATTTTAAATTGCAGCGGTTTGACCAGTGACTAAAGGCGCATTCACACAGCCCACATACTAAGACACATGAGGGCTGGTATATGTTGTGTAGGGACAGTGTGTGTGTGGGGGGTTGCAACTCATTGTTACAATGCATCACATTGTTTACTTGTTTTCTCTTTTTTTACTTTTTTGAAATCACAAAATGACACTTCAGTCAGCTACACTACAGAACACTGCAATGTGCAGTGGTACTAAATGGTGAGGTGCAGTGCATTTCCAAACTTGCAGCATGTCTACAATTTCAGGCAATGCACTGCATCCCAGTGAACACAACTTTGTGGTTTGAACAGGGCACATAGAAAACATTTTTTCTGTGCTGTTGAGTTGATATTTGCAGATCCATGCAGCTGAGCTGACATGATGTGAATGAGCCTTCATGGTGTGAAAGAGGCCCTTAAGCGGTATAATTACATCTTCAAAAACATGTAATATAACTAAGTAAATAGAGTTTGAATTATTTATTATAGACAGCCAATATAGAAGTATAAGCAAATACCTTTGTAACACATTAGAAAATGCTTTCATTGATCAACTGAATTGCTCTTAAACGTGTAAACAGTAATGAATTCAATATGAGATGTACCTTAAGACTTGTGTAACATAGGAATATATTTTTGAAGCAGTGAATGTGACTTTGACCATGCATTCAGTAGTGGTAAATCTAACACTGTCAATTAAAACACATGCACCAGGAAGATTTACCTGTAGTGAATTTTGGTGACTTTCAGATTTACTACTTTATGAATATACCCAATTACTACTGATATTCATGTAAATATCATAGCATTTGTTTGATATAATTTAACAATTGCACAACTTTTCCATTCACATTACCATGTATTTGTAACACGATCATTTTATAGCTTTTTAGCTATTATTCTGTGAATGTATTCATTTATTAGGCATTATCTATTTTTCTATATATTCATAATCCTAACAATTTTGGTTCTACAGTACAGGGTGTCCCTAAAGCCTGGACACATAGGAAATATCACTAACTATATTTTATTCTCAATATGCGTTTTGCCTATGTGTCCAGACTTCAGGGACACCCTGTGCTTCTTCAAAAAACTGCACAGCTGTTGTATTTAAAATGGTAAAATAGTTGAGTTTATTTAAGTAGAAATGCATTAAATACTATTTTGCTTTGTAGGGCACTGTGAGTAAAACAAGAGTATACTAGATTTTTGTCTAAAAATACAGTTGTCCCCTTTACTTTGTTAATGATATCTCCTCCTACACTGTACACATACTGTAGACCACTGGTGCCCAACAAGAGCCCCTTAAGCTGCACATGATCTGTCAGTACTTCGTCTGGTCAGGGGCACAGCGGTCATGCACTCAGTGACAGCTGCTCCAGATGGCTTTAGTATTGTAACCACTGTAACAGACATGGCCCAGCACTAAGCCCAGGAGCTCAATCTTTCAGCTCTTGATTTTCTGTTCTTGCTACTGAGTGATCCATATGAGCACTGTGTATAAAGTGCAGAACAATGCTTTTGAATTGTAATTGCATGGGAAGTGACATAACATCAGATGCCACAGCAGTTCTCCATAAGTTGTCTACACACAGAAAACATTTTGCCCTGTTGGTAACATCCTGCCCAACATCCTTTGACTGTAAATGTAAGGGAACTGATGGAAAAATGTCAACTGGATGTCAGTTTACAATAGCCCTGTTCAGCAAGGATGATCAATCTGTCATTTATTTTTTCATTAAGCCAAATCTGTGTGTATATGGTCAACTTTAGTCTAAAGGCTCAATTAACTCCAAGCAAAGTAATGCATTAGTTAGTTGGAGCTTTGATAGTTCGAGGTGTCATGTATTATCAGCAGTGAAAGTCTCATCTGGGGAGTATTTTTATCCCGTTATATGCAAACTTTACTGGGGAGTGCTTCCACCGTGCCATTTGAAAATGCATCAAAGGCACTGAGTCAATCAATGAGACCCCCATCTCCCTATACATCTGAGAGGGGTGACCCTCCTATTATTAGATGTATGTTTATCTCGGTAGCATAGTCATCCTCTTGAGGAGAATACTCCCAGGCTTTTGAATGGTTTCCCTCTTTACCTGTACCACCTTCTGGCCTCCTTATGGGGCCCCAACTGGGTGTCCAGTGTTCCAGCTTCGTCTGTTTCTTCTGGCTTCTTTCCTTGCGGGTTGCACAATTTAGTTGGCTAACCATCAATATAGTGCTCTTTTTTCCCCATGTTTGAACCGCTGAAGAAGTCTATCTGGTGAAACACATTGGGATCCACCACCTTCCTAAATATCTACTAATCTATCAAGATTACAGTTAATTCACAAAATCTCTAAGGAAGGTGGTCTGCGGTTGATTGCTCTTAAGGATTTGGATACCTTACATTGAATTTATGAGAAGATAAATGTCTTTGTGTTTTTATACTTTTTGTAATAACATTTGATAATTATTTCTATATCAGTGCATTTGTGTGTGTTTTTCCTGAGGGAATTTCTGCACCTTAAAAGTCCCACACATCTTTTTTTCTTTCATTTTAGTTCATTTCACTAGGGCTGTAGTGCAGGTGGATCAACTATACCTTTTTATACAAAGCCTGGAAAGTGATCGGCTTCTATGAAGAGCTGCACCAGATTTTGCACTCTTCACATTTAGTAAATAACCCCCTGATGCATTGCACTAACACATGTGCATGCTAATGCAATTGGGTACTGTTCATAAACATGTGCTGTGTTGAGGCAGGCCATTTATTTTGAGTAGATTGTAAGATTTACTAAAGGCAAATAGATTGTTCATTGCGCAAGGGAAATTAAACTTTGCAAGGGCATTTACTCTAGAGCTTAATGAATGTGGCAAAGCTCTACTGACATCCATTATTCAATCATGTGCAAACAAAAATACGTTTTAATTTGCTTTGCGTTTGATTGGTCACTCTTTGCAAACTGAAATTTCAGCACATTCACTAAGCCCCCTTCACTAAATTCCCTTAAGAAGTGCAACTTTCCTTGCAATGTGCCTTTAGAAAATCAACCTCTTTGTATAAACCTCCTGTAAGTCTGTGCATGCGTCAGCAACGACTGAATGTTACAGTGTTACAACAGTGATTATGGCAGAACACTGCTTGTAGTCCAAATGTTGAACACACAAGAAAGGGTGACATATTTACAGCTAAACTACCTTTGTTACCCTATGTATGGGAGCAAAGCATTCAAATTATGGAACAAGTGCAACATCATTTTCGTTTAACTGATACACTTTAAGCCCATTGTATTATAATAATATCAAAGCATAATGATGCTTTCATTCTGACAAAATAGAACTGGAATAGTTCTGCTTCATTATAGTATATATATTTTAATATACATCATTTTTAGCATCTGTACTGGCCAAATATCTCGTGATAGGAATCTCTTATTTACCCATGCTGCAGCTGGGTAGAAAATCAAGTCTGAGAGACTGTTCACTTCCCTAAAATCTACTATTTTATTAATTTAAAGAGTGTTTTGCTCAGCAAAGGGGTTTCTGTGCTGCCCTATTAGATCTATTATTTCATATATCACGTTGGAATTATTGAACTAATGATAATGTAGGCATTGGCAACTGATGATGATGACTCCACCTATTATAAACATCCACATTTAATTTCATTTTATATTGAAAAACAGAATATCAAATAAATAAATACAGATTTTAGCTCTGTAATTGTTGGTTCACACTACTGCGACCTGAAAGATGTACAACTTATGTTGTGACTTTGCCAGGACAACTTCCTGGCATTTTTCTGGTGACTTGATGCGAGTATTACTTTAAAGAGAATTAATGCGACTTTGCCTGTGGCCAATGAGAACATCAGCTACATGTAATCTTTAGGTAATGTCGAATCCAAATCACATCAATATAAATGAGGATCCGACTTAGAGGCAACTTCCATTAACCCCCCTGGCGGTATTCTCGCGCTACACTCGGGGTTACACTGCAGCGTTGCTCTGGGATCCCTCCACCACCCACCTTGTCCTGCGCTTCCGCGATGTCCCCCCTGCAGCTTCCCCGGCCATGTCCTCAGGCTGAAGCCGCCATTCGTATTCTGGGTTCCGTTCCCTGCGAGCGTCGGGACGTATGGGGGACAGAACTGGTGGGAATTTCAAAAATGTAAAAATTTGACATTCACTCAATACACTAAAATCTGATAGTATTGCATTACTGTATCAAACCATTTCACATTCATTTTGTCCCTAGTGCTTTGTCCTGTGCCCTGCCTGCATTTTGACTGTTCTTTCTGCCTGGAAACTGAGAAACGTCCATGGCGTCCAAAAAACCGTCCCTTTAGGTCAAAAGTGGTTGTAGACCAGCTAGAGAACAGCGATAGTAAATTAGAACCACTTGCAGAATTGAGTGATAATGATTTGTGGGGAAATTCTTCATCAGACACTGAAAATGAGTTTGCGACTGAGCTCAGTGATGTGCGAACCTGGCGCTCTATTTCAAATTTCAGTGATTTTGGTTTGATTATATTATTGAATTAAATGTATTATTATTATATTATTATTTTTTATGATTATTTATTATATTATAATTTATGATTTTGTGTTTCAAATTTTATTTTACCCGGGATGTTTACTAGACTCTTGTTCGGACAGATTTCAGTGTTTTGTTGTAATTCCTAAGAACTACAGGCCTACAACAAAAAAACAACATATTTTCATTGAAAACAATGTACCGCTTTGAGCACAGAAATACTGACATAATCAGACCACTAGGGAGGTTAAAGTTTATGGGCACAAGTCAGATATAAGTTGCTTTGAAGTAGTACAGGATCCTTTTCTAAAGTCAAAGCGACTTCAGTAATGCTAATTAAAACAGCTCTCATTGACTAACTTGGGATTCTACATGTCTTGCAGCTTGGGGTCTCACAAGTTAGATCCCAAGTCTTGGCAGTGTGAACCAAGCCTTAACCAACTGCTAGTTCCATGTTGATGTAATATGAGGAAGTACTGTATATGGCACATGGCAACTTATCCCAAAGAAATCAAATGTTGCATTCAATGAAAAACAATACTCCTAAGAATTTGAGCATCTGTGATCATTAAAATAGTTCTGAGTCAAGTATTTGCCTGGAGGTAACATCTTTTAACTGCTTTCTTTGATAAATGTGCTGCTACATATTTAAATGCTTTTCTGTTTCTTTTTTGTGAACTTCTCAATGGGTGGCTTTTCTAAGTTACTAAACCAACAAACATATTCAGTTTTATTAGCTCAGAAGGTGTTTTCTAAGTGGAAACAGCTGTTTTACTGTTATTTCTGTTTTTACCTATTTGTGTTCTCCTCACTCCTCTGCAGCATTAATTTCTAAGTAATTCCAATGGCATTTGCAGCTGCTTATCTCACAAGTGGAGCTGCTGCATTATTCACAAACACTCCTTATTCTAGGCCTGATACAAAAAAAATCTTTTTTACTTGCAAACGTGAATGATTGCCTGTTTCATCACTAGAGCAATTTGAATCTATTCATACAGTAAAAAATACAGATGTTATGTTGCACACCACAAAAACATACATTCTGAAAAACTCTTTAAATGAACATGCTTCGAAATACTCTGTATAAAGGAACTGGTAGGAAGAATGAGGGATTCTTGGTATGAATGGAGTTATAAATTGAGGAAAGGATATAGGATGCAGTTCATCCAAATCCTGAAATTTAAAGCTGAGGGTTAATCTGCTTATATTATGCTTCCCTAGTTCCTCTAAAATGAACATACACATGAAATGTATGAATAAACCTTTCTGTTTTCAGTACTTACCTTATTTTGGACCGAGTGATGTCATTATTGGATATTTGTGCATCTCTATGAAATGCAAGCAAATCATGGCTGGTGGAAGAGGTTGGCAGGGTGCTGTACATAGCTTCCTGAAAACATCACACCACCTTGCATCAGTACTCCTCCCAAGAGCCATTAGCCCTGATGCAAGAAGGGGGCTGGCACTTGAGAAGATTTAGGCAAATATCACAATGCAGTGATGGGTGGATGTCAAACTGAAGGAGTGGGTGTCCATAGGCAGACTGCATTTTTATGCAAACTACCCCAGGTAATGCTCACCTGCAATGCTGGGCCTCTGTAATTGGAAGAATAGAAAAGCAATGAAAGAGGCAGGGAAATTAATGCTGGAAAAAAAGGGGCTAGATAATGTAAACCTCCTCTAGTCCAAAACTTTGATGGGCTGTGTCACAGTTAGGAGTCAGGCTCAGAGGCCAGTGTAGCTATAACAGTAGAGGGACCCCCACCAATCACTTGGATACACGTAACAGTGGGTTACCCTGGCAGATGACACAGGCTCACCCAAAGTGTGGAATCTAAGCACTAACCGGTGTTCACCAAAATGCCTGATGGTGGAGATGGGTTTTGCTGCATGTTAGTACCAGCTTGTGGTCTTTAGGATTTGCTCACCAGGAGGTGAGCAAGTCAGGGTCCAGTAGCAGATAAAGCTGGTAAGGATTAAGTAGGGATCAAGCAAAAGTGTAGACAGTAAACAAGCCAGAAATTGGTAACACATGGTTGCAGGTCGGGATTAAGCAAAAGCATACTCAAGGAACAAGCCAAAGATTGAGTTCACTTGAGGGGAGGTAGAAAAATAAGCACGCGTTGCATTTTCAATACATTGTATGTGAATAAATAAAAAATACATTTTCCAGTGAGTACATTATAAATATTTGCAACAACCACTTAAATAAAGTGTGTGCTATTATTACTATTACTACAGGCAATAAAAATGTCTATAAATGTATAGAAAATAAAATACAGGTATAAAAATGGATAGCTCAAAAGTGTAGGTAGTTTTATGGGTCTATATTATTCTAAAAAATATATGTTTAGAAAAAGCTAGCAAGTAATAGGTGGTAATTAAGTATGAGGTGTCCTTGATTCCATTTTTGTGCTCCAAGAAATATTCATAGAACTCATGTTTAACATAATTAAAACAATTGTTACATCATAAATGAATGGTTACCGGTAGCATTTATGTGTATGGCCACAGAACCTGCTATTCACTTAATACTTTAAATTCGAAGACTGTATACTTCAGAATTGGAGGTAGGTTAAAGCTGTATGCAAATGCATGCCAGAATAGGACGTGGGAGCCAAGCAGAAGCCTATACTTTACTATATAATGTATTCTGTACTGTCAGGTAAGGGAGAAAATGATGTGGCCTTTAGACTTTGTACAATACTGTATTTTCTGTTAGCCTCCAAAACACTGATCATTCTGTAAACAGCTTTCTCCAGTGCACGTGTGCAATTCCTATTATTTTGAGTTTGTCTATGAAATTCAAATATAATGACAAATGAGCAATAATTGCAAATCTGCACCAAAAGCAAAAATAAATAAAATATCTTCTAATATGAAGGTCTTCTGTCATATTTTACATTCATTGGCAGCATTATGGTTTAAATTATGATGGTCGAATGCCTAAAATAAATGCTGAACAGTCATCAGCGATTTTAAAGGATAAGTTCACCTTTTGCAACATGTTACACTCATATTTAAGGTGTAACATGTAACGTGTTACTGTACAACTGGCCCCAACCCCCCAATTCTCCAATGTCCCCACTAGCTGTCACAAATTTAAAAATGGGTCTCCGCCCACCTGGGGACATCATTCATTCACAGAATTCTGTAAATGGAAAATATAAGTACCGAAAGCCTTTGCAGCTGTTGACCTGTAGTTCTCAATGAAGTACCACAGCGCTGTTGAGCACTGTGGTAGTTCATTGACTCTTCTTGTCAGTGTAAAACTGCCTGCTCGTACCAGGTATAAGCGGACAGATTGCACTGACGGTCTGCAGGAGATCTGCATGGCGACAGCAATCTGATGATCACTGGTGCAATGCTTTACAGGCCCCTAAAATAAAAAAAATTGTAAATGCATATTGTTTCACAGACCTGCAAAAAAATGTGCATTTATTATTTTTTTTTAAAAGGTGGACTTAAGAGGAAAAACTTTCAAGATGGACACGTTGTTTATTGCTAAGTGGGAAGCCTCCTTACATAGGATATTCTCAACAGACAGCTGGCTGAAATGTGTTATATCTACTCAGAAATTATCTGTCTTTCTTCCAAGAAAAAAAGTGACAAAATCCTATACTTACGATACAGGACCCCATTAGGTCTGCATCATATGTTTCCTTCTCTGCCTAGGAATTGCTGGAGGTGTGGAGAGTGTGAGGAATCCTGATTTCTGCCTTTTGGCACAAAGTCTTTGATTCTTATAACGCAATGTGTATCTCACATATGTGCATGAATGTTAGTGAATACATCTTACAGGGAAGAATGGGCATGATTATAAATAGCAAGGCTCCCTTGTACAATCATTATAGGCACCAGCTGATTTTACATCCTACTTACTGTGTTTGGGCATAGCGTTTCTCCTGGTTCTCTTCCATCCTGTGTATCCAGACCTGGCATTTTATTTAGTGTGTTTAAACTGTTTATATGCATTACTTTAGCCTTTCTCTCATGTTTGCCTGTTTTGTACCTGCCCTGTACTAGCCTGGTTGGCCTTGTTAACATTGAATTTAGAAGAATTTACAATGCAGTGGAGTTGATTTACTAAAACTGGAGAGTGCAAAATCTGTGCTTGATAGCCAATCAGCTTCTAACTGTAGCTCTGACAAAAAATCCTGGAAGCTGCCTTTTTATGCAGATCTGCACCTTATTTTGCACTCTCCAGTTTTAGTAAATCAACCCCAGTATGTTTTTATGGGCAGCCTTCTGACCTCAGGTGGGCCACTCTCTTGCTGGGGGAAGCCATAGAAAAACAATAGGTATCCACAAAGCTAGCATTTAGTAAACTGCTTTTTGGGGGCTAAAATCTTCCACCAAGTGCTTGGAAAACTATGGAAAAGCAGTTTGAAGGAACTCTTTATTAACTACTTTTCTGCCTGTTGTTTATGTATTTCACTTATTCTGGTTCCTTGTTTGTATCCAATACTCCAATACATTTTTTCCCCCAACTTCATCTGTATAAGTACCTTTGTATTTAAACTGTGTTTCTTGTCTGTTATTCCTGATCACCATTGCGGGGACAAGGTCATCTAGAGCCGAGGACAAACATGTCGAATTGTGCCCCCCCAAGATATATGAGCATTTTGTGTCAGCAACAATTCTCCCCCCCAAAAAAAGCATGAATTTGCATGCTTACCCCCTAAGCATTATTCCGCCATCCTAACAGTACAAATCCGCCCCCCTTTACAGAATTCTCTTCTTTTCAGCACAAATATTTGCCTCTCCACCTCCCCAGCTCAAATCCTCTCTTTCTCCCCATTTGCCCCCAGTACAAATCCCCCCAGTAAGATTTCCCACCTTCTAGCGCAGATCCTCTACCACTCAAATTTCCTTTCCAAGCACAACCCCCCCACTCCAAATCTTCCCCCAGCACAAATTTCCCTCCCCCAATTCCGCATTCTAGCACAAATCCCTCCTCCAAAGTTCCCTTCTTAGTACAAATACCCCCCAATCATCCCTAATAGCAAATCCCCCCCCCCAAAAAAAATATCCCTTCCTAGTACAAATCCTTTCCCCCTCTACCATATCACCTTTTCTAGGACAAATCCCCTCTTCCTAGCATAAATTCTCTTCCCCCCCTCCCAACACAAATCCTCCCAAATCTCATCTCCCAGCACACCTCTCCAAATTCCCCCTCCTAGATCCATTCCTACCCTCTTCCGCCTCCCAAATTCCTCCTGCCAACATAAATCCCCCCTCCCAATATTCTCGTGATGCACTCCCAACTCACATGACAGCACAGTGCCCAGGGCAGCTGCCCCTTCTGCCCACAGCTTGCCTTGGCCCTGCTTGTTACTACCTGAAGTATTGGGTATCCTGCCCTGTTACTTTCCAACTATTTGGTCTTGTACCTGTCTCATGTATCCGTTTAGTTTCCCTTAGTTACATCTGTCTATATGCCCACTCTGCATTGACTGGAGGTGACCAAATACTGATAAACGTATCAAGGTCAACTGAAGGGGCCCAAATAGAAATTTGCTGAGATTATAATCCTTTCCCTTCACTAGTGAGAGAATGCCAGGTCTGCCTTCTGCCCTCCTGTGTTTGTGTGATTTGTTTGGCCCTCTCTGCTTTTCTAGTTTCTGATCTTGACTCCTATACCATTTTTGTCTCTGAATCCCATACTATGATCTTATCATATGTCTCTACAGCATATGCACCATCTAAACAGCTTTTTTTAGTGTAGAGCAGTGTTTCTCAACTCCAGTCCTCATGGACCCCCAACAGGTCATGTTTTCAGGATTTCTCTCAGATGAAACAGCTGTGGTAATTACTAAGGCAGTGAAACTGATCAAATCACCTGTGCAAAATAATGGAAATCCTGAAAACATGACCTGTTGGGGGTCCATGAGGACTGGAGTTGAGAAACACTGGTGTAGAGTGACCCTATTTTCTTTAGAAGAAGAAATTCTGATGTTTAGAAGAGGCTGGCATGAAAAGTGATTGATAGGATGATTTTATTATTCTCGTCAACAAAAAATGCCAGTGATATATAGTATAAAGGTTTGCCTAAAGGGCTTCATTTCTGAACGATGCAAGTCTTGGTCTACCAGATGTAGCATGTCTATAGGCTTCAGGTAGTTCAACCCTGTTCTTGCTCAAAATACATTTATTTATTTATATAATTGACTATTATACAAGCTACATACAGTATTATATTTAATTATATGTTAATTATTAACCATAAGCAGATAGATAAAAACATTTTTTGGGTAGAAATGTCCCACACTAAGAAGAGCTAATTAATACATGCCTGTTGGTCATATAAAACATTATTTTTGTTCTCTCTAGCAGAGAACATGCCAGATGTTGCCTCTCTCTAAGTTACACAAGTTCTGACATAAATAGCCATGAGACAAATCATAGCTGAACTTATATATACTTTGAATCCCCTTGTTTCTGTAACAAGTTTTAATAATTTGACATGTGAACACTGCTTGATATTACAGGTTCAGCTAGGGAATATCTTTAGAAAAAATGAGCTTGATGCTGCTTTCTGCTAAATAAATCAGTTAACGTATTTAATCTATGGGGATATTGATTTACAATAATAACAGACAACACTTTGCTGTTTGTATACTTTTTGAGCCAGGTGTATGGAAACACATTAAATGGCATCACAAAACATTTTGCAGGTAACATAAAAAAATATATATTTCAAATGTGTACTTAGATGTTTGCCTGAAGTTTAGCAGTAAACAGAAATCCTGACTGATCTTATGAACACCTTATTTAAGTTCTCAGTTTCTTTTCAAGAGTTATAATTAGTTATATACAGTAATTGTATAATATATATATATATATATATATATATATATATACAGTCATGGCCGAAATTGTTGGCACCCTTGATATTTTTCCTGAAAATCAAGTATTTCACACAAAAAAGGTATTGCGTTAACACATGTTTTGCTATACACATGTTTATTCCCTTTGTATGTATTGGAACAAATATAAAACAGAGGCAGAAAAGCAAATATGACATAATGTCACACAAAACCCCAAAAATGGGCTGGACAAAAGTATTGGCACCCTTAACTTAATATTTGGTTGCACACCCTTTGGAAAACATAACTGAAATCAGTCGCTTCCTATAACCATCAATAAGCTTCTGACACCTCTCACCCGGAATTTTGGACCACTCTTCCTTTGCAAACAGCTCCAGGTCTCTCTTATTGGAAGGACACCTTTTCCCAACAGCAATTTTAAGATCTCTCCACAGGTGTTCAATGGGATTTAGATCTGGGCTCATTGCTGGCCACTTCAGAACTCTCCAGCGCTTCTTTGCCATCCATTTCTGAGTGCTTTTTGACGTATGTTTGGGGTCATTGTCCTGCTGGAAGACCCAGGATCTTGGACGCAAACCCAGCTTTCTGACACTGGGCCCTACAGTGCGACCCAAAATCCTTTGGTAATCCTCAGATTTCATGATGCCTTGCACACAGTCAAGGCACCCAGTGCCAGAGGCAGCAAAACAACCCCAAAACATCATTGAACCTCCACCATATTTTACCGTAGGTACTGTGTTTTGTTCTTTGTAGGCCTCATTCCGTTTTCGGTAAACAGTAGAATGATGTGCTTTACCGAAAAGCTCTATCTTGGTCTCATCTGTCCACAAGACGTTTTCCCAGAAGGCTTTTGGCTTACTCAAGTACATTTTGGCAAACTGTAGTCTTGCTTTTTTATGTCTCTGTGTCAGCAGTGGGGTCCTCCTGGGTCTCCTGCCATAGCGTTTCATTTCATTTAAATGTCGACGGATAGTTCGCGCTGACACTGATGCTCCCTGAGCCTGCAGGACAGCTTGAATGTCTTTGGAACATGTTTGGGGCTGCTTATCCACCATCCGGACTATTCTGCGTTGCAATCTTTCATCAATTTTCCTCATCCGTCCACGACCAGGGAGATTAGCTACAGTGCCATGGGTTGCAAACTTCTTGATAATGTTGCGCACTGTGGACAAAGGCAAATCTAGTTCTCTGGAGATGGACTTGTAACCTTGAGATTGTTGATATTTTGCCACAATTTTGGTTCTCAGGTCCTCAGACAGTTCTCGTCTCCTCTTTCTGTTGTCCATGCTTAGTGTGGCACAGACAGACACACAATGCAAAGGTTAAGTGAACGTCTCTCCTTTTTATCTGCTTTCAGGTGTGATTTCTATATTGCCCACACCTGTTACTTGCCCCAGGTGAGTTTACAGGAGCATCACATGCTTGTAACATTCTTATTTATCCGCAGTTGTGAAAGGGTGCCAATACTTTTGTCCAGCCCATTTTTGGAGGTTTGTGTGACATTATGTCGAATTTGCTTTCTTTCCTCCCTTTTTTTGTTTTGTCCCAATACACACAAAGGGAATAAACATGTGTATAGCAAAACATGTGTTAATGCAATACGTTTCGTGAGAAATACATGATTTCCTGGAGAAATATCAAGGGTGCCAACAATTTCGGCCATGACTGTATATATATATATATATAAAAAAAAATATATATATATATATATATATATATATATTATTATTATTATTATATTAAACTGGATTTTAATTTGAACAAAGGAAAATCTACAGTCATGACAGTATAGCATTACTTGCTTTTGTTATTCATTTCACATGCAAGGGACCTACAGGAAATCTTGCTGTCAAATAAGAAAATGCGACTTGAAATGCAAGGTGGTGTTTCTTCACAGCAAAGGTGGTGTTGATGAAAATATCAGAAATGCATGTTTTGGATGTTACTTTGACATAAGAGTCATGTTTAACTACAGCCAGAGCACATTTTGTAATAGTCATGCATAATTACTGTCAAATGACTTTTGTTCTGTTCATTCCTCACATAAAGACAACGGTACATTAGCAGACAGTCAAATAAGGCAGCCTTCTTAAAATATCCCTGGCTATCAAGGTTAATTATCTGCAAATACAAAATGAGCATAGTATTATATGTCATGTCTTTGTAACAGCAGGCAGTTAGAAAGCCATTAGGCACTATGCTGGATGAATACGCAACACAGTCTTGAGTGAAAAATTTTTTTAAATTCAATTATATGTTTAAATATTGCGCTGTAAAATAATTTGATGAAAAAAATGTATTTATATCACATTAAGAAAATATTTCCTAGTTTTATGAAAACGAAAATATTGCCTATTTGTATATATTTTATACATGATAGATAGATAGATAGATAGATAGATAGATAGATAGATAGATAGATATACAGTATATATATTGCAATAAACCATTGTTAAATGGATTTTAGGATTTTATAATACAGTTTAATATTCTCAGTGCATTTATATTTGAAACATATAGTGTGTAATTAGTAATATAGTTTGTATTTAATAAAATCCCCAGGCAAATGCACAATTCTTGTAGCTTATATTTATATTAGGACCATGCTGTTTTTGTGACTTTTTTAATATTGTGCTGAAAGCAATCATCTGCAATTCTTATTTCCATTCCATTCTTATAACGTCTTGCATACCAGCTGAAATTACAAGTTAGTTTCACAAAGATGGTCATGTAATGGCTTCTAAAGTGATAGTGGAAGAAAAGTAAGCAGTAAGTAAAAGGAATTAGTGAACTACTCTGTACAAATGTTTAATCTGACCATTATATACATTTGAGGAGGAGATCCCCTTTTGCTTTTTTACCTGCTTGAGTCTTGGTTTATACTGATGAGGTGCGATTTCTATGTGTTTTTAAGTGCGATTTCAGGAGCAGTTGTGGTGGTATTCTGCTGCAATTTTACGCAGCTACAATTTCTGTTCTGGCTAATTTTGTGACATTAGAAATAGATGCATCTCGCACTGAAATAGCATTGCATTTGAACACTCATGTGTTTTCACAGCTGTTTACATTCCACTCAAAAATGCATCACACCGCACCAAACATGCACAGAACCCTTTTGAAAATTGCATTGTGTTTGGAACACATACAGTTGTGGCCAAAATTATTCAACCCCCAATGCTGTAAAGGGGTTTAGGGACTATAGTGTACATTTGGAATTGTATTCAGAATCAAATCCTACAAGGACGTTGTAACTACCCAAATGCAACTAAAATGACATCAATTGTTTATGTAATACAGTAGTAAATGGTTCTTATGTGGTTTCTTCATTGCCACAATTATTCAACCCCTTAAAGACTACCACTCTGAAGAACAGAGGTTCATACAGGTGCTTTCCATCAGGTATTGAAAACACCTGTGGATGTCACCGAGCAGCAATCAAGCATAATAAGCACCAATTAGGCAGCTTTAAAATGACTGTGATACTCAGCTCCTTCTAGACATTTACTGGTGTGGTTACAAACATGGTGAAGGCAAGAGAATGGTCCAGGAAGACAAGAGAAGAGGTGATTTCTCTTCACAG
This sequence comes from Staurois parvus, assembly GCF_062004578.1. Lineage (NCBI taxonomy): Eukaryota > Metazoa > Chordata > Amphibia > Anura > Ranidae > Staurois > Staurois parvus. Next base: position 6,244,517 of record NW_028317886.1, read on the forward strand.
GAAGGGCAATGGCTATAAGAAGATTGCAAAGATGTTAAACATACCAAGAGACACCTTAGGAAGCATCATTCGCAAATTCAAGGCAAAGGGCACTGTTGAAACGCTACCTGGTCGTGGCAGAAAGAAGATGCTGACTTCGACTGCTGTGCGCTACCTGAAGCGTAGAGTGGAGAGAAGTCCCCGTGTGACTGCTGAGGAACTGAGAAAAGATTTGTCAGATGTGGGTACAGAAGTTTCAGCCCAGACAATAAGACGCACACTGCGTAATGAAGGCCTCCGTGCCAGAACTCCCAGGCGTACCCCCTTGCTGTCTCCAAAGAATAAGAAGAGTCGACTGCAGTATGCCAAAAGCCATGTGGACAAACCACAAAAGTTGTGGGATAGTGTTCTGTGGACTGATGAAACAAAATTAGAACTGTTTGGGCCCATGGATCAACGCTATGTTTGGAGGAGGAAGAACAAGGCCTATGATGAAAAGAACACCTTGCCTACTGTGAAGCATGGTGGAGGGTCAATCATGCTTTGGGGCTGTTTTGCTTCTGCAGGTACAGGGAAGCTTCAGCGTGTGCAAGGTACCATGAATTCTCTTCAGTACCAGGAGATATTGGATGGAAACGTGATGCAGTCCGTCACACACCTGAGGCTTGGGAGACGTTGGACCTTTCAACAGGACAATGATCCCAAGCATACCTCCAAGTCCACTAGAGCATGGTTGCAGAGGAAAGGCTGGAACATTTTGGAGTGGCCATCGCAGTCACCAGACTTAAATCCGATTGAGAACCTCTGGTGGGACTTAAAGAAAGCAGTTGCAGTGCGCAAGCCTAAGAATGTGACTGAACTGGAGGCCTTTGCCCATGAAGAATGGGCGAAGATACCCGTAGATCGCTGCAAGACACTTGTGTCAAGCTATGCTTCACGTTTAAAAGCTGTTATAACTGTAAAAGGATGCTGTACTAAGTACTAAGATTGAATGTCACTTGGGGGTTGAATAAAACTGATAATGCTGTGAGCACAGAAAAGACATTTGTGGTTATTTCATTATAACTGTTATGTTATATTTGTCTGACCTACAAGTGCCTCTTTAATGTAAATGTAAGCAAGATGACTGAATGATCAAAAGCAATGTCAAACTGGCCAAAACACTCAATTTCAGTGGGGGTTGAATAATTTTGGCCACAACTGTAGGTATGAACTAACCTCCATAGAAAGTCATGGTATCACCCTTGATATGCGAATCTATGAGTTCTGGAATGCATCAGAAGTGCATCAGATTCTAGGGCTGACAGGGTTTCCTCGGTTGAGGGCACTTGACTCACCCCCTACCCCCTTCCTGCCTACTATATTTTACCATAGTTATGGGCACTCATAGACCAATCGTTAGGCATGGAAGGTGGGAAGAACTGACTGGGTTAATCATATAGTTTTTAGATGAAGTTAATATTTACATGGTAGAGTTATTGTAGAACAGCTGATGCACATTAGAAGGTACTATTAGGCCCCACTCACAACTGCACAATACACATCGTTTTTCCCAGAATGTGAAAATGTGAATGCGGCCTAAAGCAGAATTTTTTACAATTTCAAAATCAAAAACAAAAACCAATACATACTGTACCACTGAAGATATCTAACTTGCCAGCATACTTGTGTCAGCTCTCAACTGAGCTTTCAAGCCCAATGGCTGGTGTCATAGCTGATGCACCACCGTTGCAACTGGATATCTAAATAGAGGCTAAAATGGAGCCTTCCTAATCTGTAAATTATAGGAAGGTTTAATTCTATTTTAAATCATATAATTTCTCATCTTACCAATAACTACAAGTGGAATTTAAAGCTGATAGGAACATCTATTCATTTGCCTATCAAACCTGTAGATTATGACAGATCAACTGTATTGCAATTTGCTAGAACAGAATCAAATTTTTAAAATGGAAGCACTGCATTGTAACCATGACAGAGACAATAAATGTTGTCTACTTCAGGCTAAATTTAAGAACTTAGGTTAGTGAGCTCACATCAGTATGGCTGACCCTAAGCAAGCTGAGTCTCTTCCATAAATAAATTATGTGGCAGCACCTCATTTATTTCATAATTAAAGACTGAGAGGAAGTATAGGTCAGATGGCCAACACATATCATTATTGGGGGTTGCTGAGCTCTTAATTGAAGATGGCTGTGTTACAGATTGCAGAAAGAATCCAAGAGTATTATGCATTATATATTACTTGACTGCAGTCCCCTCTTCTACAAACTGAAGGAACAGAAACAGATCACAATATGTGCACAGGCCTGCCTAAGAGATTTATCATGTATTTGGCAGGATGTTTTGTCCCATGTCACCCATCACCTAGTTTTCTTATTTTAGAACTGCTGTACCCCCATGCCCAAAAATCTTTAAGAAATTACTTTCTTCCCAATAATCAGAATAAGTCATACACCTGAATGGCACTATCTTCCTGCGCTTGGTAGGGTAGGGGAGAGAGACTAATGGTAATCAACCAACCAACCAACCAGTAGACAGATCTTTGCTTGAACTGATTTGTTTTAACATGTTTGTACTCAGTTCTAAAATGAAATGTAAATAGATGTAGTCACCCTTTGGTTTTGTAAATATCCTAGGACCTAATATTGGCTACTCCAACCACAGTTTGCAGTTCTGCTCCCCAACCTTTTAGTTTTGGGTGTTGGTACTTGCTTTTGAGTGTTCCCACTCTCCAAGAAGAATAGGTTTCTGAGGAGATTGTGCCAGCACCTTTACATGCCTGGGAAGCACAGATAGCTTGTCATCAATATCCCCAGGAGAGATATGTGTGTAATAGATTGTTAAATCTCCAGCAGCTAAAATATGATTTTAGGGGGGCTGAATCTTAAAGTAAGCAGCTGGATCAAATAATTAGTGCAAATACAAAAACAAAACATTCTATCAAGTGTATCCTGAACATAGAAACTAAAAAAAAATGTGCTTTTTCATTCACTTGGGCAGTATATAAACAAGAAACGTATGTCCCTGGGGGTAACTGAACTCAGGACTCCTGCAACGGAAGACAAAAATGCTAACTATATTAAAAAATAGAGGTGCTTATTTCATATAAATATACATTTAAACACAAAAACAGTCCATAAGTAGTTCATAATATATAACGGAGCTTCTTACACTTCATAAGATAGTCTCCTCCTCCACGGTTATCTGCACACCTCCACCCTAAATTGAAACTGATGACTCCGCCCATAACAGAGTAACAGATACCATGCTGTGCAAGAATATAAGACTTCACCTAATAAAGGGGCCATATATCACTTATTCAATCTCAGCCTCTGGGTATCCACCAGTCCCATCATAGGATTCTTATCTCTTAGAAGTTAGTGGTTATCACAGCAGTCTGAAGATGCATCCACTCACAGTGGTTCACACTTCAGGGTAAAAGAGTGGAAAGCATTCAGATCGTGCAGATCAATTATGTTTATCCATAATAAAAAAGCTTACAAACATTATTTAGCTGGTAATAAGCCAGCAGCATGCATAGTCTCTGATAGCATCTGATGCCACACCTCCCAATTCCTACTAACCCCTTCAGCCAGTAAGCCATCATCAGTAGGCATTGCCAGCTGATCCTTCGAATGTTGAGGCTCAGCATTGTCTCTGTCATGGGTGTAATATTTTTTTTCCTCTGGTTTTTTAGTTAAGGGGGATGTGTGCCTGGCGTAATCCTAGAGTAAAATAATCTCCTTGTGTATTTCGAGCTGATTATATATTTGCTCAAATTAACATTTATTTTGAAATGCATATTTATATGTATGGAGTGCTGCTTTGTGTTTGTTTTTTAATATAGGTTTATATGTGGGTGTCTATGCCATTTTTGGCAGGCTGCTCTTTCATTGATTTTTAAAGAGTAGGAGTATGGGGATTTTATATATTTTTGAAATTTACTAGTCACTTTGCTCAAATTACAATAAAGCAAAAATAGTATTGTATCAACTAATGCCTGCTTAGCACTTTATTGTCACAGAAAATAACAACTATATTTGTACAGTATATACTGTAGATGTGCTTGTGTAATAAATGTATAAACATATATCAGAGGAATTTTGAGGTTTGCAGAATATAGGAATCATAATTTGTCTTCTCAACAGTAATGAGAAAAGGCATATTTTATGACAGATTGTAGGAGAAGTATTATATTTGCTGGAAAATGTTATACTTTTTGTAATTAAAATACTAAATCAAATAAAATCCAGATGTTTTTGTTGTTTGTGTGTTACCTAGAGAGACAATACTTTACATTCTGTTTTGCATTATCTGCATGTCAAGTCTGAAACATCTGCTACTGAATTGAACTATAGTTATAATTTTCTTCATTACTCACCTACCATCCAGTACCTACTATTATATATGCTGTATATTCTACAATTCTTTCTTTCCTTTCATTAGTTAGAGCCACAGTTAACTTAGAATTAAAAGTAAAAATTTCACAGCCTCCTGAAATTTCACAGACTCCTGCAGCAGCCCCTTTAATATGTCATCATAAACAAAGCTGTAAGGAATAGGCTATAAAACTTGTAAAAATTAGCCAAAGGCCAATATACAGTATTTACAGTATATGACCACTATACAGTCTTGATCAAAAATATTGTCACCCCTGCATTTCTGTCAGAAAATGCACCTCTTCATCCAGAATTTTTTTGCAATTCCAAAGGATTAGGCATTCTCATTTTAATTTCTTTTGTTTTTTATTGGTATGACACAAAAAAGTGGAGAAACAAAAAGCCAAATTTGAAACATTCCATGCAAAACTCCAAAAATGGACTGGACAAAATTATTTTGTACCCTCAATTTAATATTTGGTAGCACACCCTTGGAAAAAATAACTGAAATCAATTGCTTCCTGTAACCATCATTGGGTTTCTTACACCTTTCTGCTGGAATTTTGGATCACTCTTCTTTCACCAACTGCTCCAGGTCTCTCAGATTGAAAAGGTTCCTTTTCCCAGCTGCTGTTTTGAAATCTCTCCACAGGTGCTCTCTGGCAGATCTCGACTCATTACTAGCCAGTTCAGTACTCTTCAGTACTTTGTCTTAAACAATTTCTGTGTGCTTTTTGATGTGTTCTTTGAGTCATTGTCCTGCTGTAAGACCCATGACCTCTGACGGAGACCAAATTTTCTGACACTGGACCCTACATTGCACCCCATAATTCTTTGGTAGTCTTCAGATTTCATAATGCCATGCATACGATCAAGTGCCTGAAGCAGCAAAACAACCCAAAAACATCAGTGACCCTCCACCATGTTTGACTGTAGGGACTGTATTCTTTTCTTTAAAGGCCTAATTTATTTTTTCTGAAAACAGTAGAATGATGGGCTTTACCAAAAAGCTGTAATTTTGATTCGTCTGTCCACAGCATATTCTACCAAAAGGATTTGGGCTTCCTCAGGTAAGTTTGGCAAACTCCAATCTAGATTTTATTTTTCTGTGTCAGCAGTGGGGTCCTACTGGGTCTCCTACCATAGTGTCCATTTTCATTCAGATGGCATCGTACCCTGTTCCTGTAGGTCAGCTTGAATTTGTCTGAAAGTTGATCGAGGTTCTTTAGCCAACATTTGAGCAATCCTTCTTTTAAATCTTTGATCATTTTTTCTCTTTCGTCCACATCCAGGGAGATTAGCTACAGTGCCATGAGCTATAAACTTCTTGAAAATTATGCGCACAGTGAACACAGGAACATTAAGATCTCTGGAGATGGATTTGTAACCTTGAGATTGTCCATGCTTTTCCACAATTTTTATTTTCCAATCCTCAGACAATTTATTGCTGCTATTTCTCTTGCCCATGCTCCATGTGGCACACAGACACACAACAGAAAGGTTGAGTAAATTTTTCACCATTTTAACTGGTTGTCAGTATGATTTCTATGTTGTCAGCACCTGTTAATTGATACAGGTGAGTTTAATTACAAATTACAGGAGCATCACAAACTTGGAATGCAATTATTTCTTACAATTTTGAGAAGGTGCCAATAATTTTGTCCTTTACACTTTTGGAGTTTTGAGCAGGAATGTGTCAGATTTGGCTTTTTTTTTCTCCACTTTTTTATGTCATACCAGTATACGTAAACTAAAAAAATGAAGATGAGAATGCCTAACCATTTGTAATTGAATCAATTATCTGGGCGAAGTGGTTCATTATCTGACAGAAATGCAGGGGTGTCAATATTTATTGCCACGTCTGTACATCTCTTTAAATGAAAATAATATTCTCCTAACATGCCTGATATCTGGTATTTCATAACTGACAGTCTTTCTAGTGCTGACCCATTAAAAATTCACACCTTGGGGTTTTTTGAAGGATGTTCACTGGCAGCACTTAAAAAAAAATAAAATTTAGTATGGAATTCTGCTAGTGTTTGGCCATAGACTTCCACTGAAATAACAGAAGCACCACCAATGCAAGTATAGATAGATAGATAAGTAGACTGTGCACTTTGCAGTTGCACTCATTTTATACTGTGTTTATTTTCCTTGCACCTGATTGGTGAAGCAAAGTTTCACCACTTTCACTAAAGCCTGGTACACATGGGCGGAAATGGGCGGTTCAACAGAAAGTGGCTGACATTCCAGCTTCTGTTGAATGGGCATGCTAGAAAAACAGCAGGCAATCAGCATCCAGTTAATGGCTGTGAGCACTGGCTGATGTGTTTTGGTGGTGTTTTGACTGGTGTGTCCTGTCAGAACACAATAGCTCAGCGGAGAGATCGCTGTGTTAACATTGCATAGTTAGTACAGCACACTCCTTGTGATCGCCTCATTTTTATTTAGTTCAACCCGCTGGATTGAATGAAAATTAACCACATTGCATTTAAGTGTACTAGGCTTAAGCTCTGGGGGAAATTGGTGCAACAGTCTTTTTGCCTTGAGTAAGCCAACCCCATTGACTGCTTCAGTATATTCAAATATGCACTATTAAACCAAAGTTTTGTAACAATTAATTACTAGAGAAGAAAAGTTCTATTTCTCTGCAGATCTCTGGAGAGAGGTTGCTTGTATATGATGACCATTTTATAAGCTAGTTAAAAAAAATATTTTTGCAGTATGTATAAAGTGCAGGCACATCTAGAAGCACCTACACATACCAGCAGCAGACACAAATTATACAGTCAAATCCCACTACGTTCTATCAGGCAGAGCTTAAACAATTATTGATAGGGCCTAGGCTTGCCTGTCTCTTCCTACCTCCATCCCATTCTCATAGCTTCCAACTGTCCCTCATTTGGAGGGACTGTTCTGATTTTTGAACCAAATACTTCCTTTCATTCTTTCTCCTGTTTTGTTCTCTTTTCACTCTGATGTTTAGACTTCAATATAAAAAAATGACTTTCAATTATCAAAATTCTATAATTGCTCCAAAATCGAAATTGTTCAATTTGTGACTTTGAAAAGCTTGCATATAGAAACAAAGTGCTAAAAGGGACTTTTAGGTTTACCCAATCATTGTTTGTGTTTTTTACTTATTATGATCCTTATAACTAGGGGTGTTGCAGGGGTATGCCCATTGCACCAGATCATCCCCCGCAGCTATCACCTTTTGTATCATCTCCCCCTTCCTTTAGATTCTAAGCTCCATGAGCAGGGCCCTCCTATTCCTTCTGTACTGAAAGTATTGTAATTGTACTGTCTCCCTTATATTGTAAGCGCAAACTATAAATCCTGTATAATAATAATAATAATTGCTTACATACTTTGTGATAAAAGGTACCCCTTACAAAGCTGGAAGGTATACATTTCAGTTTGGCAGTGAGGCTTGCCCCATAATAGGGTGAGCAAAAGGTAATGACAAGCTCTCACTGCTAAAGGGTTTTTCTGTAAAAGTATCCTTTGAGAATCTGCTAGAGTTAACTTTGGGGCTCTGTACTTTATATCTTCAGCAGTTTGTAATGTGAATATTCATTGAAATGAAATAGAAATTTCAAGCTGAATCTCCAGATTTCTTTTGTGTAGAGCTATTACAGTGGACTAGTTCTGACAATTGCCTTCACTCTGTGCTCACATTGCTTGTTCCTATCTTTTTGAAATTTGTCACATCCATTAACTTCCTTGTACAAAATACCTCAAGTGGAATGAAGACTTTTGGCACAGGAGTTTCAATGTATTTGGGAGGGATCTGTACAGTTTTAAACATAATGTATTACCAATTTATTTATGTAATAATACATAAAACTAATACATACAATTTATGATCTCTGGATATACTGTATATATATCGTAAGCATTTTATTTAATAATTTATTTTTATTAGAGAGCAACAGTTTCAAAATCATTTATGTTTTCCTGTTTCCCAACAATACATTTTCTGTGAATTTCCTCTGCAGATTAACCACATTGCATTTAAGTAGTACTTAAGAGAACATTCCCATGAAATAAAATAGACACTGGCAAAGAAAAAAACCATTGATCAGCCAAGTATAACCTCTTCTACTCCTATCATGCTTTAATATTTTCTAGTGGCCAAGGAGCATGTACCCTTTTTCTCCCTTCTGTTACTTAATTAAAGACTTTGTCGATGGGCTTCTAAACTGAGCTCCTTTCAGCAGTGTTGATTGGCTCATCATTGACTTGATTATGGAGGCTGTACTCTGGCCCTCATGGACTGATGATTGAGGGGTCTACCAGTAAGGTGACCTTTAAGCACTAGGCTCTGATTATGGTACTTCAAGACCTCTGTGTACTGTGTTAGTTAGCTGCAGAGTGCTTTATAAATCCAGAGCTATGGCTCAGCCTCTGGTGTGACCCAGTTTCTAAAGACTCCCTTAAGAGTATGCTCAAGGAAAGAGCTATAATAACATGGAGGTCACTAAATTCTGCTTGTGAAGCTTTGCAGTCCATATTTACTTTGTTAGTTATCTGCAGGTCCCATGGCAGGTCTCTAAGAACTCCCTTATTCTTTGACTGAGCATTGAGAACTACTGCTTCTCTTACTATTAAGCACTGCCATTATTCCCTGTTAGCATTGGTTTCCATGGAAAGAGTTAAAGCACTGCAGAATTTCTTGCAGCATCAGTAACTGCAATATTGCATGCTGGATTTCAGTGTGAGGCACAACCTTCAAGCCTTTGCTTTAATACATGGTTTTCAAATCATTTATCCCTTGCTGTCACCTACAGTGACCCAGTTAACCTCTCCTACTCTCAGCAGCTGGTTTGTGAATACCAAGGTCATGTTTTAAAATTATGTTTCCTCACTCTAGCTGTGCAACATGTTGGATCCCAAATGTAAGGAGCAGTTCTGCGGGTCTCTTGAGCTCATGACCCATTTACAGGTTGTGGGTGACCTGCACTATGCCTCCTATTCAATCTTAAACCTTGGACCCCCAAATCCTCCGAACCTGCAGACAAGTCATCTTCCACATGAAGGGATGCCCCCACTTTCCAGTGTGTGGGGACTCCTGTTATCCTTTATGGACACCTGTTTAGCAAGAATCTTGGATGCATAAGTAAAAGACATGCAAGGAAATAAAAACAGACATAATTACATTTTTCTGGTGATAGTCTCCCATTGAGTCCGCTTCGGTTTGAGTGACAGTGCACGTCAGTGGGCGGATTCAAAAGCTGGTATTTGACTGAATAGTGGCTATGAATCCACTCCAGACACTCTCAATCAAAAGTGGAGTGGACCTGATGAGGAACTTGTCCCTCTGTTCTTCATTATGTTTATACACTGCTCAAAAAAATTCAAGGAACACTTTTTAATCAGAGTATAGCATCAAGTCAATTAAACTCCTGGGATATTGATCTGGTCAGTTAAGTAAAAGAGGGGGTTGTTAATCAGTTTCAGCTAATTTCATTAACAACAGGTGCACTAGATGGGCAACAATGAGATGACCCCCAAAACAGGAATGGTTTTACAGGTAAAGGCCACTGACATTTTTTTCCCTACTCATCTTCTCTGACTGTTTTTTTACTAGTTTTGCATTTGGCTAGGGTCAGTGTCACTACTGGTAGCAGGATGTGATACCTGGACCCTACAGAGGTTGCACAGGCAACAATCAGAAGCAGACTTCATAAGGGTGGCCTGAGGGCCTAGTGTCCTCTAGTGGGCCCTGTGCTAACTGCCTGGCACCATAGAGCTTGGTTGGCATTTGCCATTGAACACCGGAATTGGCAGGTCCGCCACTGGCGCCCTGTGCTTTTCACAGATGAGAGCAGGTTCATCCTGAGCACATGTGACAGACGTGAAAAAGGCTGGAGAAGCCATGGAGAATGTTATGCTGCCTGTAACATTGTTCAGCATGACTGTTTTGGTGCTGGTCCATTGATGGTCTGGGGAGGCATATGCATGGAGGGACATCTAGACCTCTACAGGCTAGACAATCACACCCTGACTGCCATTAGTTATCGGGATGAAATCCTTGGACCCATTGTCAGACCCTATCCTGGTAAAGTGGGTCCTGGGCTCTTACTGGTGCATGACAATGCCCAGGCTCATGTGGGTATGCATGCAGTTCCTGGAGTATGAAGAATTGATACCATTGAATGGCTCCCATGCTCGACTGACCTAAATCCAATAGAACACCTCTGGGATACCATGTTTTGGTCCATCCAACGCTGCCAGGTTGCAACTCAGACTGTCCAGGAGTGATGCCCTGGTTCAGATTTTGTAGCAAATACCCCAGGACACCATCCATCGTCTCATTAGTAAAATGCCCCGATGAGCCATACAAACTACTGAGTACCATTGTGAGTTGCTGCAATTAAATTTTAGCAAAATGGACTAGCCTGCTGCATCATTTTTTTCACTTTGATTTTTGGGGTGTCTTTGAATTCAGACCTCTGTAGGTTGATAATTTTCATTTCCATCAAATGATGATACATCAAACACATTACCCAGTCCATATCAATATAGATATCCAGCATGATATGTTTCCCCATTGAGATCTGATGTGTTTTCAAAGTGTTCCTTTCATTTTTTTGAGCAGTGTATATATTGGTTACACAAATCAACAACATTTATTTTTTTATGAAGGTATCACTATTTGGTAAAATATTTTAATCTTGTTTCAGAGACTGTTAGCCTCCTTTTCCTTGGTTAGGACTCAGAGCAGTAGCCCCACCTGTACAACCATCAGTGACTCTATGGGATCTAAATTTTGGTTCTTTCAGCTCTTCAAAAAAACATTCTTAAAACCCATCAGGGATATTTTGCTTTTCACTTCTATTCACAAGGGTCCTACTACTCATTTTTTGTGATTTAAACCTACTAATTCCTTTATATATACATACACAGATTTGAAGGTAAATGCAAAAATGATGTTATCTTTAAAACTTACAATATATCCAGGAGCATCTATAAATCCCCAACAGACCTTTTTAAATAGGCTCAATGAACTCCAATGCAAAATAAATAGTGGCAAAATCAACGAAATAGCAGAACTAAATCTCAAAACTGCCTTCATAACTAAGCATATTTATGAATACAAATACCCTAATTTTTATACACATTTAAAAACCCAAGCTACCTGTCAAATTGTGTTGTCAGTTAGAACACATTTTGAAATCTTTTGAACTCAGTAAGAACTGTAAAAAATTGTCAATAGAAATACATTTGTGCACTGTATGACACCGTCATTAGGAACAGATCTGTGCATTATAGCAATGCTTACAAATAAGCCTGCACATACAATGGAGAGTTTTTCTAAATATACTTATTATCAGAATCTGATATGGGAGCACTTCCTAATACAGTACATACTGTAGATTTGCAATTTCACTGAGCATCTCATGATGTTATCATTAGCAAAGGATCAATGCAATTCCATCACACAACATATAATACTTCAACACAGCTCAAGCTAGAGTGGGGGGGGGGGTCATTAATTAGCAACAAAGGCCTCCAAAATGTCTTAATGGTTAATTATGTGTCATAATATCATCAGGACAGAGCCTGGAAAACCAGATACATTTTAATGAGCCTATCATTAATCATATTAGCAGGACAATAACAGGACCTAATGCAGGCAGTAACTATTTTTGTGGGCATATAAGAGAATAAACATTCTGAAGTTTGGTGTTTGTAAATGGCTGTAATAGGCTGTTGTACAGCAATTTAGTAGTTGTATACTTGGGGTCTGGCAGGATCTGATCTAGAAATGTCCTTCCATGCAATTCAGCTGTAAAGATCTGAAAGTAATGTATACATTTTGGTATGATTAAGCTACAATAATAACAAGAATATATATGAACGTAGAAGAATGTTTCAAGATCACGCATATAATAGCTATCAAGTCTAGGAGGCGGGATCAACACATTCCATTTCTTGATGTGATCTAGACATATGATATGTATTGAAATTCAAATACCAAAGAATAAATAATTTATGGGCACTGAAACTATGTTAAAAAGTATAATAATTTTATTAGCACAGTTTTTTAAAAAATCAAAGACACCACACAGTTAAAACAAGTATACATTACTTCACACATAAAATCTAATGTAAATCGCCTTTCCAAGAGGTTGTTGTGGTCTCCTCAACATAGTAGTAATAATCCAAAGATGAGGACTTCTGCAATACTTATAACTGGGAGTAGCCACAACTCTTAATATTAAAGATAAAATGCAACATGTTTCACAACTATGTGCTTCCTTAGTAGCTTTGGAAAGGATATCTAAATGAATAAAAAACATATCAATAGTTCATCATAAATTGACCAAATACCAACATTATATATCTTTCTACAACTTCTTATACCAACATATACTCTTTATGGTATTACTTACTTTTCTTTTCTGATAATGTATTGAGTCTAGGTATTTCCATTAATATCACTTACAGGAAATAATTTTCAACAAGGTATTTTCCAACTACAAGTTTGCAGTGTACAGTGTGGTAATACAGCAAAGCTTCCAACAACTTTTCTTATCAAAAATTGTATTGCTTGTTTGAAACAAAACTATGATCCTTACCTTGCTTTTTCTTTTAAAGGTTATTTTTATCATGAAGATGGACAAGGATCTTGTGAAAACAAGTACTGTGGCCTTGGAAGACATTGTGTAATTAACCAAGAGACCAGACAAGCAGAGTGTGCATGTATGGAGCACTGTAAACCTCATTACAAGCCGGTCTGTGGCTCAGATGGAGAGTTCTATGAAAATCACTGTGAAGTCCACAGAGCAGCTTGCCATAAAAAGCAAAAAATATTTATGGTTCACAATGAAGACTGTTTTCTTAAAGGTAAGGTAATAAGGCTTTAAAAGGGTTACAAAATGTTTATAGTGCTTTATTTTGAACTATGTCATCAGGTATATCCAAAGCCAACATTTTTGAGTAGAACCAGGGGCGGACTGACAACTCATGGGGCCCCTGGGCAATAGGAGATCATGGGGCCCCTGAATCCTTGCTCAAACTAAAAAAAGCCTATGAAAAAGGTACCAGGGGCATCTCATGGGGCCCCCTACTGACCCCGGGCCCTCGGGCAGTGCCCGAGTTTCCAAATGGTCAGTCCGCCCCTGAGTAGAACAGAAAATAATTAAAACCCCTGTCAGATTTTTTTTTTTTGCTGTCTCTGTCCCCTTGTTGAGATTTACTGTACTTTCCATCTTGTAGACAGAACAGAAAGTGAAAGGAAATTTTCCAAGGCGAGGGGAAATCATTCTGGCATTTTATAATGGAACGAGTGTCCTGATTGGAAGATGTAGATATACGTTAAAATATTCCATGCTCTCTGACTATTACAGCTGAATTGACCTTATTCTTTATCTCCATAGCTGGCAGGCTGAGTGTGATTTTATAGCCAAAGGACAGAGCAGTTATCACAAGCTAGCCTTCTAATGTAAAATAAAAAAAATTATTGCCTACTGAGAGGTATAAACCCTTCACCAAAGTGTGTGATTTTCCAAAAATAAATATTTATAAGCAGAAATAGACCAGCATCCCCAACAAAAAAAAGGTTCTTTTTTTTCTACTTCAGATTTAAAAAAATTCAAAGCAGAACCATACCACCATATGCACAGCATTGTTTTCTCCCAATAACAAGACAAGATATAAATAGCAAATTATGAGCTATCAATAACAAAAATATGACAAATAAAAAATAAATTAAATAATCATGTAACCATCAGAGAACCAAAAACATTATAATATGTGTTACAGCATGTAAAACAACAAAAACATTATGTACACTCAAATGTTGCCAGGCATAAAATTATCTCATACAAATATCATTTAAAGGAGCACTAAAAAAGATATATTTGATTATTTAAATGTTTGTAAAAAATGGAACAACATACAATATTAATAAACAAAGTTCATCTATGGATGTAAAAGACCCTTTTAACCACTTGCCTACAGGGCACTTTTACGTACCCAGGCTAACTTTCAGCTTTCAGCTTTGAATAACAATTGCAGGATCATGCAATGCTGTACCCAAACTAAATTTTTTTTGGACCTATAGTGCTTTCTCTTGGTGGAATTTAATCACCACTGGGGATTTTTCTTGGCCAAACAAAAAAGACCAACAATTTTGAAAAAAAAAAGTTTTTCTTAGTTTCTGTTATAATGTTTTGTAAATAAAAGATTTATCTTCTTCATTGATGTGCACTGGTGGGGCTGCACTGATGGGCACTGATGACGCTGCACTGATATGCAGCACTGATATGTGGCACTGATAGGCAGCGCTAATGGGTATTGATAGGCGCAGTGATGGGCATTGATAGGCAGTGCTAACGAACACTGAAAGGCATCACTGATGAGCACTGACAGGCTACACTGATAGTTAGAACTGAGGAGGCACTGCTAGCCAACACTGATAGCCAGCACTGATGATCACTAACAACAAGCACAGATGGGCACTATTAGCCACAGTGATGGGCACTGATGGGGCTATACTGATCAGAGCACTGATCAATGCCCTGATGATCAGTATAGATGTCCCCTCTGAGAAATGCCACTTACTTGCTCTCCTGTCCTCACACACTGTCAGTGTGAAGAAAGGATTGTCGATAACCAGCATTTCCAATTTACACTTTGATCAGCTGTGATTGGGCACAGCTGATCACATGGTAAAAGGCAGCTCTGATTTGCCCTTTACCTGAATCAGTGATCAGCTCTGTCCAAAGTACACACTGATCACAGATCGTGCCCTGTGCACACCCCAGGGTGTGTGGGGGGGGGGCATGGCTCTGGGAGGACGTCCATGGACACCCTCTCAGAACTAGCTGACCGTGCTGTAGCCGTCTTTTGGTTATAGCGCGGTCAGGAGCTGGTAAAAAACAGAACTGCTTACAGAACGGCAGCAGTAGTGTACTTTCAATTGCTTCCTGACGGAAATGTTGTTGATGTCCAACTAGCAGTGGCAAAGAATAAGAGTTTGCAGGAAGTGCAGAGCTGCACCTAGGAAGACCTTGTAGTCAAAGAGTATGGGGTTGATATACACTGCTCAACAAAATTAAAGGAACACTTTTTAAGAGTATAGCATCAAGTCAATTAAACTCCTGGGATATTGATCTGATCAGTTAAGTAGCAGAGGGGGTTGTTAATCAGTTTCAGCTGTTTCGGTGTTAATGAAATTAACAACAGGTTCACTAGATGGGCAACAATGAGACAACCCCCAAAACAGGAATGGTTTTACAGGTGGAAGCCACTGACATTTTTTTTCCCTACTCATCTTTTCTGTCTGTTAGTTTTGCATTTGGCTAGGGTCAGTGTCACTGCTGGTAGCATAAGGCGATACCTGGATCCTACAGAGGTTTCACAGGCAGTCCAACTCCTCCATTGATGCGTGCAATTACCAGAAGGTTTGCTGTGTCTCCCAGCACAGTCTCAAGAGCATGGAGGAGATTCCAGGGGACAGATAGTTATTCTAGGAGAGCTGGACAGAGCCGTTGAAGGTCCTTAACCCATCAGCAGGACTGGTATCTACTTCTTTGTGCAAGGAGGAGCAGGAGGAGCACTGCCAGAGCTATACAAAATGACCTCCAGAAGGCCACTAGTGTGAATATTTCTGACCAATCAGAAACAGACTCCATGAGGGTGGCCTGAGAGTCCAACATCCTCTAGTGGGCTCTCTTCTCAGTGTACCATAGAGCTCAATTAGCATTTGCCATTGATCACCAGAATTGGCAGGTCAGCCTCTGGTGCCCTGTGCTTTTCACAGATGAGAGCAGGTTCACCCAAAGCACATATGACAGACATGAAGGGATCTGGAGAAGCCGTGGAGAATGTTATGCTGCCTGTAACATTGTTCAGCATGACTGTTTTGGTGGTTGGTCAGTGATGGTCTGGGGAGGCATATCCACAGACCTCTACAGGCTAGACAATGGCACCCTGACTGCCATTAGGTATCAGGATAAAATCTTTGGTCCCATTTTCAGACCCTACACCGGTGCAGTGAGTCCTGGGTTCCTCCTGGTGCACGACAATGCTTGGCCTCATGGGATGAGAGTATGCAGGCAGTTCCTGGAGAATGAAGGAATTGATACCATTGAAGGGCATCCACGCTTGCCTGACCTAAATCCAATAGAACATCTCTAGGATAACATAATTTTGGTCCATCCGACATCGCTAGGTTGCACCTCAGGTTGTCCAGGAGCTCAGTGATGCCCTGGTCCAGATCTGGGAGGAAATACCCCAGGACACCATCCGTCATCTCATTAGGAGCATGTCCACAACAATGTCAGATATACAAACAAGCACATGGAAGCCATACAAACTACTGAGTACCATTTTTAGCTGTTGCAATGAAATTTCAGCAAAATGGAGTAGCCTACTGCATAATTTTTTCTCTTTGAATTCAGTCCCCTGTAGGTTGATAGTTTTCATTTCCAGCAAGCTATGAGGCATCCTTACGTTCCTAACATATTACCCAGTCCATATCAGTATAGATATTCAGCCTGATATTTTTCTACATTGAGATCTGATGTGTTTTCAAAGTGTTTCTTTAATTTTTTTGAGCAGTGTACTAAAGGCAAATAGGCTGTTCACTTTGCAGGAAAACATTCCTTTAGCTTAGTGAATGAGGTGAACCACTGCTGACTTCCATAATCTAGTCATATGCGAGCAAAAATACCTGTCCTTGCATTAGAGTGGTTATTCTTTGAAAGGTGAAGTTTCACAAAATAAACATTTCCTTGCAAAGTGAACAGTCTATTTGCCTATAGTAAATTAACTCCAATAACTTGAATAAAATATCAGTAGGTATACACTGAGGAATACGCAGGCCATCCTCTTGCCAGGACCCTACATATCACATACCTAGGAAGACCATGCAGGTAAAGAATATAGATATCAGGCTGTTAACCCCTTTTTTAATCAAGTATTTTTTTATTTCGTTTTTAATAAAAATAAAGAAAAGAACCTTACAGCACGTTCAAGTAACAGGCCAAATTGGTACAATACAGTGGTCTTTTACCTTAGTGCACAAAAACACAATATGATACTCAATTTTTTGTACAATATCAAAGATGATGTTATACCAAATATAGTGAGTATAACAAGCATTTACTACATATACTGACTGATTTTACTGTTGTGAGTTTAGTAACACTTTAAGTACTCCAGGAATGTAGTTTTCTTATTCACGCCAAATATATATATTTTTTATTCAGCAATGGCAGAAAAATATTAGTGTGTAAATGTAAACACTATCAAAAAATGATTTAAGCTGTGAATCAAACTAAAAAAAAAAATTTTCTATGATGTTTTCAGTTTGTAAAACCAATTTATTGAATCCTAACTTTCTACATATTGTGTGTTTAGTACAGCATTTTATTTACTAGTGTTCTTTGAAAAAAGGAGAAAATTATTAAGCAATATCATCTTTAATCATGTGCACAAATGATGTTGAGCTATTACTTAGTTAATACGGTTGCACTTGGTACCGGAAAGACTTACACACAATTCCAGCTTCAATATTATCACTCAGAATTTCAATTCCAGCTGTAAGCTTTGATAAAGCCCATGGGTATATTTAAGAGCAAGTTAAAGTTTAATAATGACAGCTATTCAAAACCCACTAAGATAAGTGTCGAGTGTAATTCTATTGATTGGCAAGAAAAAACATCTTGGATGGATGCAAAATACTCTCTACTATCTGGGGAATAAAAGAAATGTCTATTTTTTAATACCTTCTAATTTCCTTATGTAGCCCATATTTTAAACCCTCGAAGCATGACTTAGGGTGGAAAAGTAATGTCAACATTCTTTTTAGCTATCATTCCTAAGACACTTTAATATAATGGGCTGTTTTATCCAAGGCATTTGAGTACATTAGAGTCTTCGGTGTGTTCATTAATCATGATATTTGGAGACATGCAGTGTTTCCCCAAATTACTTTTGATTTGTATCATTGTGCATGTACAGATTACATATACAGTATGTACACTACCTATTGTTCATATTTATTATGACATTTTTGTGGATTACGTTTCAGTGAGTTTGATTTACAGGAAGTTCATCGAATTCTGTTTGAAATTTGCAAAACTTAAACTTTTATTATTATTATTATACAGGATTTATATAGCGCCAACAGTTTGCTCAGCGCTTTACAATATAACGGGAGACAATATAGCAACAATACAGTTCAATACAAGAGGGTTAGGAGGGCCCTGCGCCTTGGAGCTTACAATCTAAGAGGGAGGGGTTAGTAGTACAAAAGGTGGTAAACTTAGCAATTCATTTACTTAATGTTTATAGGGGTGAATTGTGACATTAATTTCTGGTGATTTTCAAGGACAATAGGCAATCTGTTGCAAAAATGGTGCATGAGGAGTTGGGTACTGCCATGGGAGACATTTAACAAAGAAAAATAAAAATAAATATACTGTACAGTGGGGAGATAGTCTTTTTCAATGCAGCTTGGGGGGAGACATAAAAAACACCAATCCCTTAAAATGCATGCTTTGTAGATGCCTTTATATCGTATGTGGTGTGACAGAACAGTACAATTTTCACAGACAGCTTTAGTAGCACCGCATGCATAAATCACATGTTTTGAATGTGTCAGGGATTTTTTTTTTATTTTACATTTGGTTTGGCTCAAATACAGCAGCAGAACCATAATCTGAGCCATTTGAACCTAAAAAGTGCTTTTTTAGGTAGTCATTGCTGTCACCTGATTTTTTTAATTTTTTTTATTTTTCATTTAATGGTAACAAGCTTGAACTGACTGATGGAAGTACCAGCCAAAACAGATCTAAAATCCGTAATAAAGTCTACTATTACAAAAAAGGCAAAGATTTTAAAAAACTGTACAACTTTGTATAAACAGTTTAGGTAGAATAGTTTGTGAGTTTCTTTTACAAAATACCACATTGAATTGCCTTAAACATTTAATCAAATGTTGAAACAGACTGCACAAAAACCACATTTCACTTGAAAACCTGAGCCCTACATTTCCTGGACTCCTCTCTTTTATACACAAAATATTCAGAATATAAGCTTTGGGTGTTTGATAGAAACTGGCTAGCAATAGGACAGTACAACTGTGCTTGAATAGGCAGAAAATAGAAAGAGACAATGCAGATATTCCCTTTCATTAAACATTTGTTTGTATTATTTGAGAGACATTGGCCACAAATATTTTTTTAGCGGCTAAAAAGTATGTAAGCAGTTTGGTTAGACTGCAATATAAGAGGGGGAAAGGAGGCAGGTTTTATCTTGAAATAGACATTAGAGTGTGTTATTTGAGAGACAATAGTCCCAAATATTGTACAGTGGCTGAACTCTCTTTGAGCAGTTTGGATAGACCAAAATATAATAGGAAGAGATAAGGCAGGGTTTATGTTAATATAGCAATTAGTGTGCACTATATGAGAGAAACTGCTACATGTATTGTATAGTGCCTGGAGAGTAAGTAAGCAGCTTGGTTAGACCACAAAGTAAAAGAGAAAGACAAGGCAGGTTTAACATATAAAAAAAAAGATATTTTATTATTTTTAAGACAATAGCTACAAATAATGTATGGCTGTACAGTATAAAATCAGCTTGGTTAGGCCACTGTGTAAGAAAGGTTTAGCACATATTAAATTCCCCATTATTGGACATTATGATGATGCTGACCACAGTTGAAAGGCCACGTGGGGCATTATGGATCATATATAATTTTGTTTTAACTTTTTTTAATCTATGTATTCTTTTTTCTTTGCAGCAAATTGAATATATCTACCCATATGCACAGAAACAATTGAGTACTGTCCATGATACATTTTTATTTGCACTAACAAACAATTTTTCAGGACAAGCTTTTGGGGTATGTCCCTTTCTACAGGGTCCAAGAGTACTGCTTGGACATTGAAGAAGAGGACGTACCCTGATAGTTTGTCCTGAAAAAAAGTCTCACGACAGTACTCAATTGTTTCTGTCACAAGTGCACTGATATAGCTAAAATCACCTATGCACGGAGTAATCACATTTATATTTTTAAAGCTTTCTACTTATTCTGGAATTCTTTAACCAGTCATCGACAAATGTATGCTTATAAATGTCCCAGCAAACAAGGAGTTAAATTAAGGTCATGGTTGCAGCAGCCAAAAGTTTGGAATCACTTCTTTCAGCCTGCTGCAAGCTTTCATGTAAACATTATCTGGTGTAGCTGTAGAGCCACCTGTTCACTTTTTGCTTGGCTCTAAGCATTGCGAAGTTCTGAGTTGTCAAAATTCAGGTAAGCAACTGATCAAGCACAGACTTGTGCTTGATTGCCTGGAGGGAAGGGGAGACATCAGAGCTCTATTTTACCCCTGATGTCTTCATAAAGTGAACCTGTCAATGTTATCACATAGTGGGTGTGTTGGCCCCCTTGTGATAGCACTGTAGCTAAATAAAAAAGTGTTAAACTTTGAATTATAATAAAGTGCACACATGAGAATGCACTCACTGTTAACTATTAGCGAATGATGAAAGTGTGCAGCTCCAAGAATTTCCAAGTTCTGAGCTATCAAAATTTGGGTAAACAGCTGATCAAGCACAGACCTGTGTTTGTTTGCTTGCAGTAGAGGGCAGGGGAGACATTTGAGGTCCCTGATGTTTCCTTACAGTGAACCTGTCAGTGCTATCACATAGGGGGGCCTGTTGCCCCCTGTGATAGCAATAAAGTTAAATTTTAAAAAGTGTTTAAAATTTAAATTAGAATAAAATGACAAAAAATAAATAAAGAAAAGCAACCCCCACCACCCCACACATACACAAGAATGCATTCAATGTTAACACTCAACCAATGATGCGATTTAAGGCTTGACGTGTTTGGTATCTATTTACTTAATACAGCATTTTTTATAGATTACGAAGAAAATGGGTATCATATTATGCTTGTGTGCACTAAAATTCATTTCCTGAATGAGAATTTTTTCCTGAAAAATATAGATTTGATAAACAGTTACACAAATATCATGCAACATAAATAATTGCAACTGCTACTGTTATAATTTACAGGGCTTTCAATAAATATATAATATAAACATTTAGGTAATTTTCTAACAAAATGTGCAATTTTTAAAATGTGTGCAAAAAAAAAAATGCATGCGTAGAGAAATAGGTTGATTACACACATTTATTTTCTAATTTCATCTTGTAGTGCTGATGGCGAAATAATAGACAAAACTGCTTATTTTTTAGCAAGCTCAAGTGTGATGAAATTTTGCTGTCATCCCTAGTGAAGTACTCAATGCTCAAATTTAATCAAAGCAAACACAACAATTTTTGCTAAAGGACATACAGCTATTCCAAAGCTCATAGGGCCAGAGGAGGTATAAGAATGGGAGATTTACAGTATGTGCAGTTTACTTGTAGTTTTATTCCTGTGACATCTCTGTACTGATAATTAGAGCAAAGCTTTACCCATAGCAACGTGATAAAAAATGATGTTCTTTTATAAAGAACATACATTCCTGATTAACAGGGATTGGACTGACAACTCATGGGACCCCCTGGCAATAAGGGATCATGGGGCCCCTGTGTCCTTGCCCAAACTCAAAAAAGCCTATGAAAAAGGTACCAGGGGCATCTCATGGGGCCCACTACTGACCCCAGGCCCTCGGGCAGTGCCCGAGTTTCCAAATGGTAAGTCCGTCCCTGCTGATTAACCATTTGAATACTGGGCAATTTTACACCTTCCTACCCAGACCATTTTCCAGGTTTCAGCGCTCTCACAATTTGAATGACAATTGTGCGGTCATAAAACATTGTACCCAGGGGGGCGTGTCCAAGATGGCGACCGGAGCGGCCGCATAATCCGGAGCTCCGGTGCCGAGCTTTTAAATCCGCTGCCATCCGTGCGGCAGCGGATCACGGAGTGACGGCGGAGGACCCGGGTAGTGTCCCCGATCCCGGGGAGTCGGAACCCGGGTGATATTTCCGCCCCTCGTGGCGGCTGACGTCCGCGGCCTGGTGCGGCCGCGTGGGCCGGGGCTCCGGCGCCACCCATCAGCTGTCCCATCCGCACCTGCTGCCATCCGTGCTGTGGGAGATCACCTGGGGACATCCGCGGCGCCCTCTGCATTGCTGGGACTGGGGGAGAGACGCCGCTGAGCCTTGCTGCTTCCCGCGGTGGCGGCGGCCTCTGCGGCCTACATCACCGGTCTGGAGCCTCCATCTGGTCACAGTGAGTGGGGGATGCGGGTGCCCTCTTATTATTAGCTCCCCCCACAGTGATCTGGGAGTGGGCCTCACGTTGCTGACCCCGGAGCCTGCCATCTCCTGTAACCACAGCCCCTGTTGGGCTCAGAGGCCTACTGGGGCCTTAATATTGCCCCGTGGAGTGTCTCCCTGGAGGGCCCTGTGCTCGGTGTTGGAGGTCCTCTGCTTCCCACTTGTCCCTCTTGTGTCCTAGGTTGGGATCTGGTGCCATCATCCTGCTCCGGTGTGCTATATCTGCGTGTTACTGTGATCTATGTCCTCTCTACCCTTCCATGACTTGCTAATTATCTTTACAATATAATGTTCTCGCAGATGAATCTAACCGCATTCATGTAACTACAACCCTAAACCTATTTTGGGCGTTATAGGTCCCCTGGGGTTATAATCTCCATTCATTATCCTAGTTTCAGTTGATCACCCCCAGGAGACTCCCTGTATGCCGTCCACAAAGAAAAAAAAGGGACAAGCCCAGAAGTCCCTCACGCCATACCTACTTAAGGCACACGAGCTTTGTAACATGTCTCCAGTCAATACAGAGCGAGCATCCCTGTCCGATCCCACACAGGATACCACCGCTCCCTTATCGGCCTTGGTCAGTGAAAATACACAGCAACTTACAAAAGGGGACTTGGAGTCCTGCTTGGATTCTATGTACGCCAAACTAGCCGCCAAATTTCAATCAGAATTGCATAAAAGCACTAATGTTCTCTCTCAGGAAATAGGCACGCTGGGCTCCAGGACAGACCGCTTAGAAACCAAACACGATGAACTTAGCCTGGCCTATGGTGAACTTTCCAGAGAGCATGATCATTTACAAACGGCCTTTTTTCAACTACAGGCGCAGGTGGAGGACCTTGATAATTGCAATCGCAGGAATAATCTGCGAATCAGGGGAATCCCGGAGTCTGTGTCTGACCTCTCCTTAATCGTGACCAAATTATTTCAATCACTCCTCCCGGATCGTGACCCTGGGTCTTTTGCCTGTGACCGCATCCATAGAGCCCTGCGCCCTAAACCTCCTACTGACAAGCCACCTAGGGATATTGTCCTGTGCATGAGGGACTTTTTGACCAAAGAGGAAATACTCAGAGCTGCTCGCAATACCCCTACGATCTCCTTTGAAGGCTCGGTCTTACAAATCTTTCCAGATGTTTCCCCGGCCACGTTGGAGAAGCGTAGAAAAATGAAAGAAGTCACAACGGTCCTGTTCTCAGCTCGTATTCGCTACAAATGGGGCTTTCCCTTTAAGTTGATTGTTCCACATAATGGAAGCACATATATAGCTACATCTCCTTCTGAAGGTAGAGCAATCTTGGCCAAACTGGGCCTAGCGGATGCCCCATCACCTCAACGTCCACCCTCCACCCCTCGTGTCTCTCCCATTTGGCATACCCCATCTCCACGGAGAGATAGAAGGAGAGTCAGACAGGATCCGAGTTGATAGGTCCATTCTCACTTGCCTATTACCTATTGTTTGACAGTCCTTGGTCTTGCCTATTGTCTTTTATGACTTTACTGAGAATTGAGACACAGGGATTTTGTTTCTTACATCTTACGCTGTCAGGATGTGTATTTCTATGGTTACTGCTATGTTAATTTTATAATCCTGAGTAATGTGTGTGTCTTGCATTGATAGCTGGACGAGTTAAGGTATAACAAGGGTCTTTGGTCCCTCTTAATTGCGCCCATTGGTTTATGGTTCCACAACTCTTTGACACGTTACCCCACCCTGCCTCCTGACATGGCCGGAAGTGTCGCCGCCCGATTGAGGGGTGGCAGTTCCGTTTTCCATGTTTTAGGGAGACAGGGTTTGGGCCCATTTGGCCCCTTAATATTTGAACTTTTTGTTTTATCAGGTATGACAAATTTTCAGCCTGATCCATGTTCTTTAGTTACCTTATTTGTAGGAGCTCTTCAAATCTCCTCTCTATTGTTTTTTGTCTTCTTTTTTTTCAACACTTTAGTGCATGAGGATGGTGTTGTGTCGGTCTGTGGACATCATGGCCCCCATCTTGGGGCCGGGAGGTCCCCTGGGCTGGTTCTGCCACCTGTACGTCTGTCTGCTATAGACCTGCGGATTTCTATGTCTAGCCAATTAATTTTAGGGGATATCCTTGTAATGTGTACTTTTATGATGATAGTAATAAGCTCTGTTTACTATGGTAATTCAATGTATTTCGCATAATGTCCAGGGTTTCAATTCGCCAAACAAGCGCAAAACGGCCTTTCTTCAATATAAACGACTGGGAGCCAAGATTATCTTATTACAGGAAACACATTTTGCAGCTGCAAAACACCCGACATATTTTCATAGATCTTATAGGCAGGGGTATTATACCCTGCATTCCTCCAAGAGTAGGGGCGTAGCCATCTTTCTACATAACTCATTCCCCTTTGAGGTTCAACATGTGTATCGTGATCCGGACAGTAGGTTTATCATTCTTAAAGGCACCCTTTCAGGTCGAGAACTTACTATTGCTAATGTATATGCACCGAATTCAGCACAAGCTACCTTTTTTTCAAAATTTTTTGGTACTCTGGATAGGTTTTTGTCTCCTCATCTCTTGCTGGGTGGGGATTTTAATCTGGTGGCAAATCCTCTTTTGGACCGTAGTTCCCCCTCGCATTCTTCCCAGGCTTTCCCAAAATCCCTTACTAAGAAATTAGATACCCTCCAGTTGGTGGATGCCTGGAGAGCGCACAACACCGGAGCCAGGGATTACACATTTTATTCCCACCCACATGACTCTTATGCTAGATTAGACTATATATATTGTACCCCAATTTTACTAGCTAATTCTAAGGTAGCTTGCATTCATTTGAGCCCCTGGTCGGATCACAGTATTGTGGCCTTATCTATCACATTTGTGGGATTGGCACCTACTCCCTTCTCTTGGAGACTTAATGACTCTATGCTAACCGATATTGACTCTCGCCAGGAAGTGGTTACATCTATTCAGGAATATTTTCAATCTAATTTAACCCCTGATATTTCCCCAGCCACACTCTGGGTAGCCCACAAGGCGGTCCTACGAGGCCGACTTATCTCCATGGCCTCATCCAGAAATAGAAAACGTTGGCAGCAAATACTACTTCTAACCCGAGAATTAGAAGCACACTATAGAAGCCATGTCGCTAATCCATCTCTACTTAATAAACAGCTACTGTCCCAAAAGCGCTTGGAACTGAATGCCCTGCTTTCCCAAAAAACTGAAAAGGCCCTTCGCTGGTCGAAGGCCTCATTCCTATTACATAGTAACTCGGCATCTACCATGTTCGCAAGGAAGTTGAACCACTCTCTGCGCCCCCCACACGTGTATAAATTACGCACAAATTCGGGTGCTATCTCATCTCTACCTCAGGAAGTCTTGGGTATTTTCGAACATTTTTATTCTAAACTACTAGCTCCTCCGCAGTCAGATTCTGTCCCTCTGTCGGACTCTTGGCTGGACTCTATACCCCTCCCTGCCCTTACACCCTCTCAGATTGTCACTCTTAATGCCCCCTGTACTTTAGAGGAAATAACATGTGCGATAGGCGCGCTCAAGCGCTCTACTGTGCCGGGTCCTGACGGATTTACCGCTAAACTATAGACCAATCTCAGTCATGAATAATGATCTAAAGATATTTAGCCGTATTTTGGCGGACCGGTTGGCCCCTATCATCTCCTCTTTGGTCTCTCCAGACCAGTCGGGTTTTATTCCCGACAGATTTATTACTGATAACATTCGTCTCACTCTAAATGTTATTCAAGACGCCAATTTACATTCCAAAGAGGTTCTGTTGATGAGTTTGGATATAAACAAGGCCTTTGATAGTGTTCTTTGGCCCTACTTGTTCTCCTTGCTACAGAAAATGGGCTTTAGTGAGGGGTTTTTGGCAGGCATACATGCCCTGTATGACTCTCCTAAAACGAGAATTAGGCTTCCTGGCTGTAACTCTGACTTCTTTACATTGGGTAGAGGTACCCGCCAGGGCTGTCCTCTTTCACCCCTTTTATTTGCGCTGGTGTTGGAACCTTTGGCATTGGCGATTAAATCACATTCGGATATTTCTGGCTATTCATTATTAGTTTCACATTTTAAATTGAGCATGTATGCTGATGATGTTATGCTTTTTATTACTAACCCGTTGACTTCTTTACCTAACTTGTGTGCTGTATTGAACGATTTTGCCAAAGTGTCAGGTCTCACCGTTAATTTTACCAAATCTGTGGTCATGCCTGTTAATGTTCCTGACTCCCTAAGTGCATCTCTCCGTAGTTCTTTCCCATTTCGCTGGGTCAAGGACAGGATATCCTATCTGGGGATTAACCTCACTCCCAGATACTCGGATATATTTGCGGCTAATTATCCACCATGTGTATCGCGTCTCTCTACTCTACTGAAGATCTGGCACGGTTATCATATCTCCTTTCTGGGTAGAGTCACGGCGGTTAAAATGAATATTTTGCCCAAATTGCTTTATCTTTTTAGAGCACTTCCAGTTCCGGTCTCAAAAACCTTTTTGGATCATTTTCAGCGGACTATTAATAATTTTATTTGGGGAAATAAGCATCCACGTTTTGCCTCATCCATTTTGTATCGCTCACAACGGTCGGGAGGTCTCGGTCTTCCTAACTTTTGGCTATATTATCTCTAGGCTCGTTTTGCGCAATTGTCACAATGGGCTACTATTAACTCTCAAATCCCGTGGATCAAGTTTGAGTCTCAGTCGATACGTCCTTTTTATTTACCGGGAATTTTATGGTCTAACATCTCCCCCCGATCGACTGTTTTTCATAACTCCATAGTGACTCACTCACTGACGCTTTGGTCCAAACACAAATCTAAATTGGGTTTAGTCTCTTCTATTCCCCCAGGTGTGTCATTTTTTGGGGATCCTACTTTTGTTGTAGCCTTTTCTTCCCCTCATATGTTTCGTTGGTGGTATGATCGATCTTTTATCAGATTATCTGATTTCCAAAGAGGAGGATCTTATATTACCTTTGATATGCTGCGCGTGTTGTTTGATGTTCCTCTTCGTGAGTACCTTCGTTATAGACAGATTAGGCACTTTTTTAAGGCGCACTTTGGCCTTACCCCATCCTCTCCGATTTCCTTTTTTGAACGTATCAGCCGTGACTCTCCCAGGGGTAGGGGTCTTATCTCAAATCTTTATCACCAATTTTTGATCTGTCTTTTCATGCTCCCCCTTTGTACAGACGAAAATGGGAGGAGGATTGTGGCGTCACTTTTTCGGATGAGGATTGGGATTCCATGGTGGATAATATATGCAAGAGCTCTAGATCTCTTTCAGTTCGTGAGACGGCCCTTAAAGTTCTAACCAGATGGTATTATACCCCGTCAAGACTACATGTACTGTTTCCACAAACGTCCCCTCTATGTTTTCGGGGCTGTGACTGCACGGGTACTTTGGTTCATATATTTTGGGATTGCCCGACCATATCTTTGATCTGGCGTAGGATTTCTGAGGTCGCTGCCTTATTGTCGGGTGCCCCGATACGATTGTCCATGCAGACCTGTTTATTGGGGGCCCATATCCCAGGGGTCTCTGATGCCAATCTGAGATTGATACACACATTATGTATTGCCACTTTATGGTCTATTGCCCTACATTGGAGGTCCAATGTTGTACCCTTGGACTCCGTTTTACACAGAATTGACACTGTAATGCTTATGGAACGCATTCATTATACCCTACTGGATAAGATGCACTTATACGATGAAAAATGGGAGTCATGGAGAGATTGCAGACACTTATTACATGCTTAATAACATCCCCAGTAAAAGTTGGCTGGCATGTACTATTGACAGGTGTATCACCTAACCTACTTTGTCGTTTACATACTTCATGCACTTGTAACTTCCTCTTTTTTTTCTTATCTTCTTTGTTATGTTAATATACCTTTATGTATTGTACTTTTCAAAAGTGCCTTGTTTTTGCTGACAATATCACTTTTAAAGTGTGCTGTTGTTCTACTGTCTACTCATGTACAATAAAATCGTTTGTAAACAAAAAAAAATAAAACATTGTACCCAAACTAAAATTTTATCATTTTCTTCACACAACTAGAGCTTTCTTTTGGTGGTATTTAATCACCGCCGGGGATTTTATTTTTTGCTAAATTATCAAAAAAAGACCAAAAATTTTGAAAACAAACACGTTTTTCTTTGTTTCTGTTATAAACGTTTGCAAATAAATAACTGTTCTTCATAAATTTAGGCCAAAATGTATTCTGCTACATGTCTTTGGTGAAAATAACCCAAATTAGGATGTATTTTTAGTTTGTAGGAAAGTTACAGAGTTCACAAACTATGGTATAGATCTGAATATTGATCAATCCTGAAGCACTGACGGCCAATCTAATTTCTTGAGGTCCAAGAATGTCAGAACAGTACAGATATCCCCCAAATTACTCCTTTTTGCAGAGTAGACAGTCCGACGTACTTCATAAGAGGCATGGCGAGTTTTTTGAAGTTGTATTTTTTTTGTCATAATTTTTCGGAAAATGAAAAAATGCAAAAAATTATTTTCACTATTTTTTTTTACATACTGTCACCAGTGCAGTACAGCGTCTTCATATAACTGGCATGGTGGTGAGCAGGGACACTGACTGGTGACAGTATGAAAAAAAAAATATATATATATATATTTTTTAATTATTTTTAATTTTTTATTATTTTGTTTTCTTTTTTTTAAGTTTTTTTTTTCATATTTCACTATGTCCAAAGTAGTACAATGTTACCATAGTAACATTGTACTACTTTGGGGAAGTGATCAGTATTTTTTTTTTTTTTTACACAATTTGCTTATAGCAAAGAATTACTTCGCTATAAGCAAGCATTTACCTGAATGACATCAATTCATTCAGGATTTTTTGTTTTTTGTTTTTTTTTTTGTGCTTAGCTGTGATTTGGCCACAGCTAATCACATGACATGTGCATGTGATTAGCTGTGACCATTCACAGCTAGGCAGTAGTATACAATGGATGGCATGAATGAAGCCATCCATTGTATACAACTGTCATGTGACCTGCTATGATTGGTCACAGCAGGTCACATGGTACCAGCAATGGGGCCGATACTCAGATCTGTCATCGGCCATGTCCGAGGTACACGGCCGGTGACAGATCGCACCGCTGCGTGGCTCTGCAAGTGCAAAAAGTGCGCATGTGCGGGAGGACGCCATTTGGCGTCCACCCGGAAATATAATACATTTTTCCGGCCGCCTTTTGGCTATTGGTTACTAATTATGTTACCAAAATTAATGTGTGCTGTAAATTGCCTTCAGCATTGTACCTGTTTCTTTCTGCTGGATGCTACCATTTTGCTGAAGCCAGTGGCCCTGAGCTGCATAATCTCTTTAGGTTGTCAGCAGATCGGCCTTTACACTTTTGGCACTATGCAGAAAATAAGAGAGTAACTTTGCATGTGCAGAGCAGAATGAGAATGTGCATTACTGGATTTTAAACAGTATAGGCACTTATTTTTAATGTTTTACATAGCTATACCGGCAAAAGGGCCAACCTGAAGTGATCTAGCAAGACTTAATTTCCTGACTAAAGTTCCACTTTAAACCCTATACTATATTAAGACTGCAGCTAATAAGGAAGTACAGTACATTTCTTTCTTTTGCATCATTTATGTCACAGGGTGAGACTAACACCCTGCAGCGATAAATATGGGGTCTATTATTTGCTATCAGGTGACCAGAATTCAGCATGGAGGCTAGAAACCTACATTCCTTGCATCCAGGTCTCCTCTATGGAGAGTAGGAGCTACTGATCTTTCTGAACTGTATAGGGGTCGTAACCAGTTGTATTATATGTCAAATAAATTGAACATTAGAGTATAGTGGACTCAACTCTATCAGCTCCATAGCAGAGATAATTTTTCTATCAGTCATTCATCATTTTAATATAACTCAATGTAAATGGATAAAAAGGCAGATCAGTAGACCAGGATTGCGGGTGCAGACTGGGAAATCTGCTAGTTTAGTGGATTTTTCATTATTCAATCAACTGTACTGAATATTTATCTTGATTTCTTTAGAAAGCTATAATAACATTTCCCCATTTCAGTTTAAACTTTTATTCTATCAATACATTCATACTGTAGCAGCAGCTGACAGAATGGCATTGATTAAAAGGAAAATCACAGAAGCACTGAGCTATAGCAAGATTGACCTTATTTATTCCATCCTTTTTGTTTACCCTTTCAACTAATAGTTTATACAGCTACCATATTATTTCTTTGGCATAGAACTGAAAAGGAAGAACACATCTTAGATAAATTAGCAATGACTACATTGCTTACTCTTCAGTGCATGGTGGTTGATACCATAAAAAAGTAATTTATGCTGTTGCAGATTATTCTTTTTTTAATTTTTGTGATCTAAACACATACATGTTAGTCTTCTAGCAGGTACGTACAATGGAAGTAATGGCATATTTGTAGTTTCATTTTGGCAGACAACTATTATGCATTACCTGCCATTGACACAATTTATTTTCATTACAAAAGAGAAAATAGTTTCTTTTTAATAAATTAAAGAATAGGCTGAAAATATTCAGGTGTAATTACAAAAAGGCTAATTGATTAATCTATCATTAACTATAGTATTATGGCCAGAAGCTTTAATATTGCATGCCAGACTTGCCAACTGCAGAGAAGCCATAGTGACCATTATAATTTTGTGGTTATTTACTAAATAAAATGAATATCATTTTATAGATATCCCTAGTAAAAGATAAAAAAAATAATTGCTTGTATTTAACAGTCAGTTTGACTATAAAAATCATAGAAACTCATCAAGAGAGGTTTGGGAACACAGCTACCATGAGTTCGTGATGGATCTAGCAAGTTCAAAATTTGTAACTATATTGCACTACCTGTACTTTCAATTGTGGTCAGCAGGGTTTCTATGGCCAGTAATTGGGCTTTGTTATGTGCCAGCCTCCTCAGTATAAAAGGTTAGGTTTCCAGCAGTTATTTGTCAGTCCGTGTAGGGAAATCTAGTCGGTATACTGTGCTATACTACGATAAATTTCTGGACCACAGTGCGGTTAGATACCCCCTTGTTCACAGATCAGAGAACCAAAAGTCATTTTTCATACTGTTTTTTGCTGTTGTTAGTTGCTGTCCACAGCCCATGTAGTCTGCAGCATACACATGGTGCTTACGCATGTTATGGCATACTTGTGCAGTAAAGTAGTGTGCACCAAAGCACCACATATTTATTCCCTCTTTTGTTATAGCTGCCATCAGGAACAGCAGTCATCCTAAGCCATCTGTTATCACTTCCCTGCAGGTAAAAGCAACTACTGTTGTCCCCAGGGCTAGTCCTTAAAACTCTGAAGTGTTGGGTTTTATATTGTATTTGCTGCTGACGATGCCATTGTCTCTGCCTGAAGCATATCTCCTATGCACTGTAAAGTGCTTTCTATTTGGGTACCAGTCTATTTGGGTGCTCAGTGGGAGCAGCACCTCAGTGAGAGAAGCTAGTGGCAAATGGACCACACTTCTCCTCCTTGTTCCTTATATTTCTGCCTCCTCCCACCACTGCATTTTTCTAGTGCATTGGCTGCAACATCTTCAGCCTCTAGTGGCTGGAAGGGGTTTTAGAGTAATAAGATACACCCTGTCAAGTAGGTCATGAGGCAATGTTAAGGAGGGTCAGGTGAAAGATTGCATACACCTACCCAACCATCTCCAGCAGTATCCTTCCCAAGGTAGGTATTTCTTATATAGCTTATGGAGTGGAAGAAAAAAATGTCCTCAAATAACTCCTATGCCCATTGTCCTAATGGCAGCT
The DNA here is from genome assembly GCF_062004578.1 of Staurois parvus. Taxonomy (NCBI): domain Eukaryota; kingdom Metazoa; phylum Chordata; class Amphibia; order Anura; family Ranidae; genus Staurois; species Staurois parvus. Next base: position 6,276,944 of record NW_028317886.1, read on the forward strand.
TTTGAAGCTGCTGCCATTTCTTCATATGAAATCAATCACTACCTGCTCGTTTAAGACCACAGCTACACAGTGGTAGTTACTCAGCCACCACTAATCTGCCCATTAGGCCATTGCTGCCTATCACTAGCATGTGGAGTGTGTTACTGGACCACATTGTTAGTGATAGAGTACACATAAGTGGTCAAGTAAGCATGGACAGGGACTCTACATATATTTCAATACACACTAAGTCAGTCTTCGAGAGGCTGGAAATGATGCAGGATGGGTAATACTGCATGAGCTAGTAGTGCCACCACATGTCTTGTCCAGTAGTGACCTTTTGTGATGGTGACAGTGTTCCTCTAATGACAAATGTGCCTCTGAACCTTAGATACCTTAAAGGTGAGGCAGCAGTGATAGTGGCTTCCTCAGTGCTGTTTTAAGCCACACTAGCCAGGCCTGACTACAGGCAGCAGTCACAGGCAGTGCCCAAACCACATGACTGCAGACTGCATTAGGTCCAAGGATAATGAAGACACTATAAAAAATGAAGACTCCATGGTGTCAATGCTAGAGCAATGGCTGGAGCATGCACATTATACACTTGAGCTTTTTGCTTGTCCAGCAGCCAATGGGCTGCCTGAGGTGGTCTTTAGTGCAGCAGGAGGTTTCATTACAGAGGGGTCAATTTTTCTGTCCCCCCACAGTGTGGACTAGCTTACATTCATAAAAATGAACCAGTTGTGAATTTCCAATAATTACAAAACTCTAGCTACTAATGCTACAAATTAAACTTTTAGGTGTCACCTGACCAGAAATAACGAAGATTACCTGACATTATTACCAGCTTCTGCCACTTCTCCTGTCCTTCTATGGTGCTCCAGAACTGTAAAGATTCCACACAATTTTTCCACAGCACTTTGCTTTAGATTTAATTCTGTATCGTGCCAAAAAGTTTGCAGCGCATTTTGGTACTCTGCCGAACTGAAGATGCTCCACAATAGTTTTGCATCTTGACTTTAGCTACACATGTTCAGATATTTGATGCAGTGAAAATCTTGTAGTGTATTTCAAAGTTTGCAGTTTGCTCTGGCGCTCCAAAGATAGTGAACAATGTTTCTAAAGTTCTACGTCTGCAGCAAATTTGGTCATGTCTGCAGGGCTAATCCCACATTGTATCTCAAAGTTTGGGACCTATTTCAGTGCTTTGGTACTTTCAGGAGACTGCACAGCATTTCTGCAGCTCATTGTCATCTGCAAGTAAACCTTGCATTGTGCCTTAAACTTGAGGCCTATTTTGGTGCTCTAGCATTATGAAGATACTATGTTTCTTTGTCTCTTTATATGTTGTCTCTCAGATAATACACTGTAATGTTTATTTTAAGATAAAACTTGTTTCATCTCTTTCTCCTAAATTGTTGCCCATCTGAACTGCTTCAAGAAGGGGAGATTTACCAAAACTGGTGAACTCAGAATCTGTTGCAACTGTGCATGGTAGCCAATCAGCTTCTAACTTCAACTCATTCACTTAAGCTTTGGCAATGAAACCTGAAAGCTGATTGGTTGCTGTGCAGAGCTACACCAGATTTTGCACTCTCCATTTTAGTAAATAACCCCCTTACTGTTGAGTGACTATAAATTATTAGTGTCTGTTATCCCTTAGATAATACACTGTAATATTTACTTCATGATAAAACCTGTCTCTTCTCTCCATCTTAACCAAGCTGTTTACTTGCTGTCTATCCACTATAAAATATTTTTAGTTGTTGCCTCTCAGCTAATACACTTGAATCTCTATAGCAAAAGTAAACCTGTGTTTGTGCTGTGCATAGCAGAAGTCTAAGAAGTCATCTTCCTATAGCATTTAGATTTGTCGTGGCTTCTACTTATACCTGTCAATTCATGCCTTTTACTGCTTAATGGAAAATCAGGCATCACAGTCAAACTACCCAAAAAGCCTTTAATTCAAGAACTTAATCAGATTGGAGTGAGGCTTCTATATGTAAACCAAACTAAATGTAAAAAATAAAACATAAAGGAAAAAATCCAAAATATGTGGTATACTATATACAGTGTGGCTGGCACTATGTGTGAGAATCATACTGTTCTATTGCATTAAATAACCTTAAAGGCATTCATCAAGCAATTAATTTAAAGTATTGGTGGTTTTTTTCCATGTCGACATCAAAGTGTAGCTAAAAAGATCCTCTGCATTTTCATTTTTTTGATTTGTTAAATGTTCACCATGGTAGCGGCCAACTACCATGCCCTTTTTGACAATAATTTGTCTATTAAGCCAAAAATGGCCACAATTTAGCCACAGGTTTTATCTCCCTAATACTTCAATAGAATTCATAGTTTGGGTTCATCATATTTCAAACAAAATTTGTTGAACACTCGGTGAATTGAACCCAGGCAGATTAGCTCATCGCTATTACTGTGATAAAAAATTTGGTCTGAATCACAACATGAAAAATGTAACCATTTCCATACCGGGCACTTTTACCCCCTTCCCTCCCAGGCCATTTTCCAGGTTTCAGCGCTCTCACACTTTGAATGACAATTGCGCGGTCATACAACATGGTTCCCAAACTAAAATTTTATCATTTTCTTCACACAACTAGAGCTTTCTTTTGGTGGTATTTAATCACCGCTGGGGTTTTATTTTTTGCTAAATTAACAAAAAAAGCCTGAAAATTTTGAAAAAAAACATGTTTTTCTTTGTTTCTGTTATAAAAGTTTGCAAATAAATAATTGTTCTTCATAAATGTAGGCCAAAATGTATTCTGCTACATGTCTTTGGTGAAAATAACCCAAATTAGGATGTATTTTTTAGTTTGTAGGGAAGTTATAGAGTTCATAAACTATGGTATAGATCTGAAAATTGATCAATCCTGAAGTACTGACGGCCAATCTAATTTCTTGAGGTCCAAGAATGTCAGAACAGTACAGATATCCCCCAAATGACCCCTTTTTGAAGTTGTATTTTTTTTGTCATAATTTTTCGGAAAATGAAAAAATTTTAATTTTTTATTTCTTTTTTTTCTTTTTTTTTAAGATTTTTTTTCATATTTCACTTTGACCAAAGTAGTACAATGTTACCACAGTAACATTGTACTACTTTGGGGGAAGTGATCAGTATTTTTTTTTTTTTTTACACAATTTGCTTATAGCAAAGAATTACTTTGCTATAAGCAAGCATTTACCTGAATGACATCGGTTCATTCAGGGCTTTTTTTTTTTGTGCTTAGCTGTGATTTGGCCATGGCTAATCACATGACACAGCTGGGCTGTGATTTGCCCAGCTTGTGCATGTGATCGCTGTGATCATTCACATCTAGGCACACTAGTATACAATGTATGGCATGAATGAAGCCATCCATTGTATACAACTGTCATGTGACCTGTTGTGATTGGTCACAGCAGGTCACATGGTACCGGCAACGGGGCCGGTACTCAGATCTGTCATTGGCCGTGTCCGAGGTACGCGGCCTTTGACAGATCGCGCCGCTGTGAGGCTCTGCAAGCAGGCAAACTGTGCATGCCTGGGAGGACGCCATATGGCGTCCACCCGGAACGCTGAAGGTTTTGCCGGCCGCCAAATGGCCATTGGCTGGGCGGCTAATGGTTAAAGAAATAGTATACAATTTAAAAGTCCTTTTTTTGGGGGTTGTCTTTTGCTAAAAGGAAACATGACCTAAAATACAGAAAATAAATAAATGAATAAATAAGCTACAATATTAACTTTTTTTATTTTAAGGTGCTATTTTCACACTTTTTTCACACCTATTGCTTTTAACATTTCAAATACCAACAAACTACATCCAAAAACAAACAAAAAGTACTCAGGACAAGAACAAATAATGCTGAGCCATTTAATGCCCTTAATGCTTTGTCTTCATTTATGTGGGCATATTTAAGTGTTCACACATGCCAAGGCCATGTTTGCTCGCACAGGGTTGCACAGGTGTTTCATGCATCCCCATGCAGGTAATTCCATTCCTGTCAAGTGGGACTCAGTCGCTGCCAATTTAACATCTGTGTGGGTTTGAGTGCACGGAGGTGTGGGTCCCCTAACTCACATTCTATCTGCTGCATAACAGAACTGCTTCCAGCTGGCAAAGTCAGTATGCCTTTCATCGGCGGCATTTCCCTTTCTGCTATAAGCTCATGGCCGCTTTGGTGATCATGTAAGTATGACAGAATGGTTCCCAGATGTGATGTGATGTGATGTGTGTATTATTTTTCTATCTGTGCATCATTGAGAAAATTTCTCTTCACATGCTGTGTCAGAGATACAACAGGAATTTAGGGGACACCTTACACAGTTGATTCTAGAGGCATCCCAATTGGAAGATTTCCTCTTCTTCCTGGGGACAACTGTACAAATTTTGATTTCCCCACATGTTCTGTTTTGTGACAGTTACCAGTACAAGCAGAGAGTGCCTAGAAACACTCATTGGCCAGGCTGTAAATAAAAGACTTTAGAGGTTTGTGCTAGCTTTCACTCTAAAATTTCTGACGAAAGCCATATCTCTTATGAAAAATATTAACAAAGAAATGTAAACTGCACTTAGCAGAGAAAGGAGAGTTTAACCACATTCCTCTTGTTAAAAATGCCACACATGTTGCTGTTTTCATATAAGGTGTTTGTAAAATATTTCTCCCCATGTATTAAAACAATACATAAATGAACGTCATTGCAGAATATAAGCTAAGTTGATAAAAAGGGGATAACACATGCTAATATAATATTACCAGCATAAATCCCTTTTAGGACCACATTTATACTATGGGGCTTAGCTTTGCACATTGGGAAATAAGGGTTTTGGCAAAGTTTCAAAAGTGGGCAGATGAACTGTTAAAGGGATAGAAGATAGAATAAAAAATACTGCCTATGTCTACTTTGGAAAGAATGCTATAATGATGACATCATAAAGATCTGACAATTTTTGAATAGTAGAAACATGATTTTGCCATCAGTATATGAAAGACATATTTGCAGTAAGGATCATTACTCTTTCAAATGCATTACCACTCCAATAATGATTACAAGATTACATAATATAGAAATAATTTGACACCTGGCTTGCACTTACACAATCAGGAAGCAATCCTCCTTCATGTGTGCTAAATGGGTAGCAGTTTTCTCTTCCTCTGGAGAAAGAAACAGTAGGGAAGTAAATGCATCTGGTGTGATATGGTGAATTTGACATGAATCGTTTCATAATTTAAAACACTTGCCGAATGCCGAACAGGGAATAAGTGTCACGGTCTTGATGTTTAATACCGTTATGGCTGCAGCTAGATGCCATAGCCCTGGTATTAAAATTACCTTCAGGTGTCGGTCTTTCTGATAAAAGTGATCCAAGTGGCTGATTAGCTGCTGAATCCCTTTTAGAAATGGAGGGAGGGGTCACCCCCCTGCCATTTTCTGGTGGTTCTCGGGCTTACCAGGATGATTGGTGAGCCAAGGTGCTGATAGTGCCTGGCCACAGAGATGACTGGAGGATAGATGGCTTCTTCCCACCTCTATGCCTTAGGAGGACCAAAGTAACATCATGATGTCACTTCCAGTTCCTGTCCAATGTAAAGAAGACTTTTTTTTTTAAAGCATGAGAGAGAAGAGATCTCTCCATAAAGAGGACCTGTCACTGCTTATTTCTATCACAAGGGATGTTTACATTCCTTGTGATAGGAATAAAAGTGTTAACTTTTTTTTTTTAATGGGACAGTGTAAAAATAAAAATGTGATATAAAATACATACATTTTTTTAAAGCACCTGTTCCCTGTGCAGCACTGGTGAACACATACATAGGTCACACCCACATATATGAACAGTGATCGCACCACACCTGTGAGGAATTGCCGTGAACATCAGAATAAGAGCAATAATTCTAGCACTAGACCTCCTCTGTAACTCTAAACTGGTAGCCTGTAAACATTTTTTAAAGCATTGCCTATGAAGATTTTTAAATAACGTAGTTTGGAGCCATTCCATGAGCGTGTGCAATTTTAAAGCATGACATGTTAGTTGTCTATTTAATTGGCGTAACATCATCTTTCATATTTTTCATATATTGTGTTTTGTTTTTTTCATTAAAATGTATTTTTCCAAAAAAACGTAGTTTAAAAAACTGTGTGACATAAAGATTTAAAAAATGGTGTGACATAAAAAACAACCGCCATTTTGTTCTGTAGGACCTCTGCTAAAAAAATATATAATGTTTGGGGTTTCTAAGTTGTTTTCTAGCAAACAAACCCTGATTTTCACATGTAGGAAAGGAGTGTCTGAATAGGCTTGGACCTTAAGTGGTTAAAAAACCTGTACAACTCTATAGAACTGTGTAACTTGTTCCACATGGCCACAAGGGTATATATCTATCTGGGCTCCAAAACTGTTTGGTATCCAATCTGCTATGCATGTGTAGATTTTTGGTAAGCTTTGTTATAAGAGAAAGTGATAAGAATCCTGTTTAACTACTTCAATACCAGACACTTTTACCCCCTTCTTGTTCAAGCCAGTTTTCAGCTTTCAGCACTGTCCCATTTTGAATGAAAATTACTCAGTCATACAACACTATACCCAAATTAAATGAAATGTTTGTCATTTTTTTTAGACAGATAAAGCTTTCTTTTGGTGGTATTTAATCACCACTGGGTATTTTTTTTTTTGGTATATAAACATAAAAATTTAAATTTAAAAAAATATAAACATTTTTTTAACTTCTGTTATAAAATTTTGCAAATACATGATCTTCCTTCATGAATTTAGGCCAAAATGTATTCATCTACATTTCTTCGGTAAAATATTCAAATCTGTTTTAAAGTTATTGCGTCTACAAACTTTGGTATATATATTTGAAAATTGATCAATACTGAGGCCCTAAAAAGCCAGGACAGTGCAAATATCCCCACATGACCGCTTTTTGGAAAGTAGACAATTTAATAAGAGGCATGGCAAGTTTTTTAAGTTGTAATTTTTTGTCACAACTTTTTGGAAAATGAAGAAATTAAATACATTTTTTTCTCAAGTTTTTTTTTTTTTTACATACTATCAGTATAGCATCAACATATGAGTGGTGTGGCAGTGATCAGGGATACTGGCTGGTGACAGTATGTAAAAAATAAAAAAAAAGTAAAACTTTTTTTAAACATTTTGTTTCCTTTTCCTTTTTTCTACAATTTTTTTTTATTACGTACTATGACCAGAACAGTGCAGTGTTACCATAGTGACACCGTACTACTCTGGGGAGGTGATCAGGAATTTTTTTACGCTATGATTGCTTATAACAATGATGATCACTGTTATAAGCAATCATTTTTATACGCATGAGGCACATGGCTGGGAGTACATCATATGACATCCTCCCAGAAACAGAAAGCTCCCGCTCAGCCATTGTTTGTCTATAGGCTGGGTTGGAAGCAGTTAAGCTCCTCACAGAGGTTCTCAAGTTACAACATTTGCTGCAACAAAGTCAGATTTGCATTTCTTGCAGTCAGTCAACATAGGACAGATGCGTGGAGCTGTATGGTCTTACAACCAACACTTTCACACTAAGCAGCCCCCTTCATTGTATAGAATTTTATGGTGTGCCATATGGCAATTCATGCATGGCAGGGTACTGCTGTACTTATGTACAGCTCCTATCGGTTTTACTGTGATATCCCCAGCCACTAGTGTCTTTCCTAGTGGTGGTAGGAATTACATTTTATACATTTACCTTGGTCTGAGTTGGGTGTTAATTGTCATTAGCTTTGAACATCTCATGTGTGATTATGTTATAGGAAATAATGCAAAGTAATAGTATAGCACCATGCCCATTTTACACATAAGGCCATGTAGAAGGTGCATCTGCCCTTGAATTGCTGGGGGATAAATGGTTGCATGATCATGTGCAGAGATTAATATTCTGGTTAAAACCTTTTGCTATCTGCAGTCAATCATGTCTAGAAAAAAAAATTGACCTGGCCTGGAATGACTGATTCCTCCAGATGTTTTTTGCTGAAATATTATTTTTATGTGTTATCCTATTTAAATAATTTTTAATAGTCAGAGTCTATTTCAAGCATTTAAAATGCATTACAACACAGTTCAAAGAATATAAATTGTAATGTATTTCTCAACTCACATTACTTAAGATGAAAACATATATTGGGATAAAAACAAAATAATAAGTATGGTTTTTTCTTGATTATGTTTCCATATTTAGAATTCCGTTTTCACTTTATTAACAGCCCAAACTGAAAAATAGTGTCATGTCACAAAGAAAACCTTCTACATATTACATTTCATTGAAATTCATTTCAGTTGTTAAAATGTGCATTTATTTCCTGAGATTGAAATCAAAATTAAATTGCCAACAACTAATGATCTTTTATTCTCTTGATTTACTGTAGTCCCCTGACACTGCTATTTTCTTTTTAATAATAATGCTGGTGGCAAAAAAGAAATTTGAAGAAAATATGAAATTCTTTAATAAGAAAGGTTTTGTCACCTGTATATCTAGTGATAAATTTACACTGTGAGAAAGCTGATATAGTTCATGGCTGAATTATGTATACTCTAAGCTTTAGATTTGTAGTTCAGTTTGTCTGTTTCACTTAGCCAATTCCACCTTATTTTACCTTATATCCTAGAAACAACCATTTTTCCAACAGGGAATACCATATAAAATAGAAAAGTGTTTGGGTTGTAAGATGATTGCTCCCGTGATTCCAGTCCTATAATTAATATAGAAGCATTGGATAGCTGTCATCTACCATCTGCATTAGATTGTATCTAAAGTCAAAACCTATTTTTGTGTTGGATAATTTAGTAAAATAAATGAGAACCCTTGTCAGGTTTTTATTGTTGTCATTGTGTCCCCATGGAGGAGATTCACTCTCTGTTTATACTGGCAATCATTAAGGTAAGGGAGAATTCCAAATTGCAAGTTTCACTCCCTGGTAATGCACCTTTTTCCCATGTTGATGAGGACAAGGGCTTCTTCCCCCACATCCCTGGCCCAGTGGTTGTGGGGGTCTGCAGGGCAGGGTGCTTATCAGAATCAGATTGTTTTTTCATTCTGATGGTCAGCAGGTGTTGTTCATTGTGATTGATGATGATTGTGATTGACAATGTGGGCTGTTTGTAATTTTTTTTAATTCGATGACTTGTAACAAAAAGACACACTTGACAAAAGGTTTGGTGTGTTTATTTACTACTTAAATTTTCCTTTTTGATTAATAGGGCTACTATGCACCCCTTACTCATTAACATAAGGGGAAAATAGTATCTGAGGGCCCGCTTATTTTGAAAGGGGGCTTCCAGAATCTGATAAGCCCCTCCCTGCCAACAGATCCCCCCTCCAAAAAAAAAACACTTGGCCAAGGTTGTGGGGGAAAAGCCCTTCACAACAACATGGGTCCAAGGTACTCTCCCAATTTTAAGGGAATGTGGCCTAGTATGGTCCAGGAGAGGGTGACTGCTCCCCCCCCCCATTTCTTAGCCTGCCAGGCTGCATGCTCAGGATAGATGTGGGTCTGAACTTTGAGGCCCCCCTATGCTTGTGCTCCGTGTTTTTGATGCATTGAGTTTTCCCCTAAAATCCATACCAGACAGTAAGGGCCGGGTATGAATTTTGGGAGGGACCCCACACCATTTGTTTTATTTTCATTTTGTGGGGTCTCTATTAAAATCCATACTAGACCCATAAGGCTGCTTCAAATTTTGTTTGGGGGCACACAACCTTTTTAATACTATCCTCACCCATTTGTTTACATTCTCTTGTCGGTTAGGAATCCTTGACTGATAGCTGAATGGGTCAAGCGGTGATACGTCATTGGTTGTTGAGATTCTAAGGGACAGGAACCTGAGCAGGAAATTGTCATAATTATCTGTGATGCCATGTGATTACTTTGCCTTGGCCAAAATACACCAAATTAAAACTTAAAACCCTGTGAACTGTATGTAGATAAATTGACTATTTGCTAACTAGCCATTTTTTGGGGTCTAGTTTGCTAAAATCAGAGGCAGGTTAAATGTTGATTTTGGTTTTCTCACTACCCAAAAGCATGAATCTAAGAAGTGATTGCCTTGACAAGATCTTGAGTGATCATACTATTTACGTAATGTGGCTTTTCACCACACTATACACCTGACTATGCTTCGCAAGCTGGACAAAGGATGAGAACCTTCACTGAAATGTCATGACAAAATTATAAACATCAACCTTTTTGGAGGTTTTACAAAAGTAAAAATTGTCTGTTTATTTCTCAGTTAACATTTTGTTTAGAGCCAGTGGTTGATATTACTCTTCTCACAAATGCATGACACCTCCACAAAATCCTCTAGCCATCTGCCAACAGTCCTAATCCTCTTTAATTTCCATTAATTCTTATTAAAAAATCGAAGTAAATCCGCTCATCTGGCTGAGAGTAACAACACACGTGAGAAAGCACATAAAGGACATTTATACCATGCTTTTAACAATATTTTTTATATTCTGTTTATTAGCAATATAAACTAAAACTATATAAGTACCTGGTTTGTTTGGTGAAAAATAGTTGTACTGTACATAGATCTATTTATTTAAAATACATTTTAATTCCAAACACATTATTATCCAAATTATGAAAACACGTAACACTTAATAAATAAATGACATAAATGTTGCTTTACCAAATCCACATCTATTTAAAAAAATCTATACTTACAGTGGGATTATCAGATAAAGCTAAATGTGGAATGATAGTTTCCATAACATATTACAATACAAACAAAATTTCTAAATTTGAACTAGATTTGAAATAAAACTAGGTTTTAGCTATTAATATTTAGCTTTATCTATAAAAAAAAGTGTTCGGGCATGGGGGATTGGAGATGATCATAATGGCTAGACAACTGAAGAAGTAATGGATGATACCTTAGGTTACAAGTAAAGTAAGTATGCTTTTTTAAATGTTATAATTTGTGTTTTACAACTAAATGTGTTATATTGTAAATGCAAGTATGTTGACAGATGACGGCATCATCTAATTTATTTTTTCTTTAAAGAAGAACACAGCTGTGGTTCTCTAGTTTGAACAGTGGTCAGACCCTTACAGTAAGGAACGTTATATCCAACATAGAAAAAAAAATGCCACAAGCTTGTGACATCAAAATGCGTAGTTTATTATCACATGCAAATCGTATATATAAACAGCCAAAAAACTCTCCAAGGTAATTAAAATACGTACCCAGTTCTATAAACATACATGAAATTGGATAAATAGGAGCAAAAAACCCATATCTGAATAGCTTTGTATCTGTTCATATAAAATCAATTCAAAGTGCCTTATCCAGATAAACAACTGTAAATGCTTGAGCAAGGATTACAGCTGTTATTGTAAAATTCTTTTGCACGTAATCCAAAAAATGGAGAGCACATATTTTTGGATTATGAACAAAGAATTTTACAATAACTGCTATAATCTTTGCTCAAGTATTTTCAGTTGTTTAGCTGGATAAGACACCTTGAATTGACTTTATATGAATGGATACACAGTTATTCAGGCATGGAGTTTGTATTCCTATTTTTGAGTTTAATTTCAGTATTTTGATAGAAGAGCAGATACTGGGGAGGTATTTTAATTACCTTGGCTAGGTATTTTTTATGCCATGATCTTTTATTAATAAAACAAGACAGGCACATAGGCATAGAACAATCGGTGACAACATTCACAAAATACAAAATGACTGCTGTAATCACAAGCAAAATCAACATATCGATAAAGGCAAACTCAAAATGGGCTGTTTAACGTTGTGAAAAAGGGTTTAAACAAGACAGACACATAGTCTTTTAGCAAGTTCAAAACAAATACCCAATGATGATGTAATAGCAAAGAAGATACACTCACTGGCCACTATATTAGGTACACCTTGCTAGTGCCAAGAAAATATCCCCCACACCATTACACCACCACCACCAGCCTGAACCGTTTATACAAGGCAAGATGGATCCATGCTCTCATGTTGTTTACGCCAAATTCTGACCCTACCATCTGAATGTCGCAGCAACCAGTTTGCCCATTCTCCTCTGACCTCTGATAACAAGACATTTTCATCCACACAATTGCCGTTCACAGGATAATTTCCCTAGAGATGGTTGAAAATCCCAGTAGATCAGCAGCTTTTGAAATACTCAGATCAGCCCGTCTTGCACCCACAACCATGTTCAAAGTCTCTTAAATCCTCTTTCTTCCCCATTCTGAGCTCAGTTTGAACTTCAGCAAGTCCTCTTTACCACGTCTACATGCCTAAATGCATTGAGTTGCTGCCATTTGATTGGCTGATTTGCAATTTGTGGTACCAAAAATTGAACAGGTGCACCTAATAAAGTGGCTGGTGAGTGTATATAGACTATTGTGCAAGCGATAATGAAAGTGGCTGGTGAGTGTATATAGACTATTGTGCAAGCGATAATGAAAGATAAGCAAATCTACCCTAAAGCTATAATCTATAATAGAGCTAAAAAGGAACTTCCAAAGATCCTGATGCCGATAAAGTGCCATGCTCCTATAATGAGAAAAAACCTTGCCTACATAAAGGGGTCATAGAAAAAAACTAAGTGAGAGATGTAGAATATGTCACCAGGAAACCAAAAAAGATCCAAGACAAAAAAAAGTGAGAGAAAAAAAGAAAGGGGGAGAGAGGGGACGGAGGAGTGAGGAAAGTGAAAAAGGAGATGAAGAGGAATGGGGAAGAGGGAATGAAATTCACTATGAAATGCTGACAGATTAATGCCTAAGTCATATAGCTGTAGAAGAGAGAAATATTCCTCCAGATAATATCTCAACGATGGGCCCTGTCTCCCATTAACCCAATTATGTGCTAGAAAATGGTACAGGTTGACTAGGGGAAATGACAGCTAAAAAACTGCTGGCTGTTTTATAATCTGCCGATCAGGTCCCTCTATTTTTTATTTTGTTTCCTTGGGTAAACCATTCCTTCAGAGTTGGGGCTCTCAGCTGTCTCCATAAACTGGAATGCACATGCAGGCCACATTCACCATATACATAGCCAACGAATTAGGAAACGCATTCCTCTGTCACAAGTTAGCCTTCAGTTTCTCATTTGTGTATTCTTACCTTGTTGCAGTTCTGTTCCTGATCCCTTTCACATGTGTTTGTCTGTGCTCACCTATGGGGATTGTCTGCTGTCCTCTGGGTTTTATTTCTTTCCCATTTATCACTTCCTGGCCTGCTTCCTTGTTTGCCTGCCTATATAAGACATGCTCAGTCTAGGCCACTTTGCCTGAGCAACTTCCTAGTTGTCTGAGCTCCTGTGTGTTGCTATTGCCTGTATCCTGCATTGACTACTCGTGTACTGACCCCAGCTTCGTTCTCTGGCTGTGCTTGTTTTCTGCCCGTCCTGACCTCGGCTAGTCTATTGGATTTCTGTTTGTCTCCTCCTATTGTACTCTGCTCCTGCGAGTGGTCTCCTCAGCCTCAGCTGGGCGTACCCGGGGGTTGCGACCTGGTCCCAGCTTGCTGCAAGTCCATCCTCACCAACAGGGGCTCTGGTGAAGAAGCAGGCTGGGGCTTAGAATCCGCACTCTGGGGAACCCCAATTTGACTATCTACAAGGGCTCAATACCACAGGTGCTGACATCCTCATGACTGTGAAATGCTGGAGGAGATATTGAAATGGGAAAAAATCTAGTGGGTATGACATAACAGTTACAGTAGTGTTATGGACCCTTGACCAATATGATTTTAGGTGTGGACATTACCACCAGACATGAAGCAATGGACTGACTTCCATATTGCAACTCCAGCACTTTTACAAAACTAACGGAAAGATTTTGTGAGGCAAGCTGGGGTTCTATGACAACGTGAGTAAGGTTTATAATTTTATTCCTGCATAGAAACATTTTGGGAGCTCTTGTGGATCAAGGCAAATCAATTCCCACTCCTGTGGTTGTGAACAAACTTCTAGGCCCCTTTTTCCACCTACTGACAATTTTAGAAGTGGGGGCAGGCAGACTAGTCTCCAAGATGGAATAGGTGGTCGAAATTAAATGCCTTTGTAGGTTCCGAGAAATACCGTATTTGGCGGCGTATAAGACGACTGGGCGTATAAGACGACCCCCCTACTTTTCCTGCTAAAATTTAGTGTTTGAGCTATACTCGCCGTATAAGACTACCCCTCTTCCAATGCACACCAGTGGCAGGAATAGTGCCCCATCATTGGTATCAGTGGCAGGAATAGTGCCCCATCATTGGTATCAGTGGCAGGAATAGTGCCCCATCATTGGTATCAGTGGGAGGAATAGTGCCCCATCATTGGTATCAGTGGCAGGAATAGTGCCCCATCATTGGTATCAGTGGCAGGAATAGTGCCCCATCATTGGCATTAGTGGCAGGAATAGTGCCCCATCATTAGTATCAGTGGGAGGAATAGTGCCCCATCATTGGTGTCAGTGGGAGGAATAGTGCCCCATCATTGGTATCAGTGGCAGGAATAGTGCCCCATCATTAGTATCAGTGGGGGGAATAGTGCCCCATCATTGGTATCAGTGGGGGGAATAGTGCCCCATCATTGGTGTCAGTGGGAGGAATAGTGCCCCATCATTGGTATCAGTGGCAGGAATAGTGCCCCATCATTAGTATCAGTGGGGGGAATAGTGCCCCATCATTGGTATCAGTGGGGGGAATAGTGCCCCATCATTGGTGTCAGTGGGAGGAATGGTGTCCCAACATTGGTGTCAGTGGGAGGAATGGTGTCCCATCATTGGTGTCAGTGGGGGGGAGGAATAGTGCCCCATCGTTGGTGTCAGTGGGGGGGAGGAATAGTGCCCCATCGTTGGTGTCAGTGCGAGGAATAGTGCCCCATCGTTGGTGTCAGTGGGAGGAATAGTGCCCCATCATTGGTATCAGTGGGAGGAATAGTGCTCCATCATTGGTAACAGTGACACCAATGATGGGGCACTATTCCTCCCACTGACACTTGCTGACCCTGTTCTCGTATGGTGCTGCTGCAGCCAGCATATGTGGTTGCAGCAGCACCTCTACACTGACCACTTACCTGCTGGTCCTGCACTCGATTTTCGCGGGGCCGCTCGGCTCCACCCCCTCGCCGGTGATTGGCCGCCTGTGTGCCTTTCCTGAGCTACAGTTCTGGCGGCCAATCACTGGTGAGGAGGCGGAGCCGAGAAGCCGCACGAACATCCAGTGGCCGAACTGAAGGCGCAGCCGCGCTTCCTGGACCGGATCGTTGTGGGACCGGAACCAGGTAAGAAACAGCCGCTGCCCACCCCTGTACTTAGTGTCCCTTCCATTGGGGGAAGGGGGGGGCGGCGGCGGCAACGCGCCGCCCCCCTAAAAAGTGTCAGTATGCCGTATACCGGCGTATAAGACGACCCCCGACTTTTGAGAAGATTTTCAAGGGGTAAAAAGTCGTCTTATACGCCGGCAAATACTGTACATAACTTCTTAAACTGGTGGCCTGCTGTTCACTGTTCTCATTGTAAGGTCACACAAGAAATGGTGGACCTGGAAATACATCCACATTGGAATTTGGGGTTAGCATTCAGAAAGTTGGAGGTTGGATCAGAGCTTTAAAGGACCCCTGAGGAAAAAAATGGTATGCATGAGGTGGGGAATGGAATTTGTGAATCAGCTGTAGATCTGGCTCCAAGCCTGGTGGGAACTCTGAGTTACACAGAAAAAGGGGTTAGGGGGCTTGGTAAGGATGAAAAGCCAGATAGATTGCATAACATACAAAAACATCTTAGTGTTGTTGTGCTCTCCAGAGGGTGAAAGCATAGAAAAATATGTGCTTCCTCTTGTTTAATCCAAGGTAGTATCGACAGTGACACTGGGGTGAAGGACCCTTTGGAAGCAGCATGGACATGCCAGTCTATCACTCTGGTGAGCTGGAGAGCTTGAAAGTAGCACCATTTGTCTTGAACTCCCAGTCTTCCTCTGGCCTCTGATAAAGTAAAATAGGCCAGGTTTAGTATGGATGTTGCTCCCTTCCATATAAAAGCTAAAAGATTTCCACATGAATGAAGAAAAGGCACTTTGAAAAAAGACTGGGATGGCTTGCATTAGGTATAAGAGTCTAGGTAGCACATTAATGTTAATTGTTGCTGCCTGGCCAAACCAGGAAAGACCAAGCTCGTTCCAAGTGTTTAAGATCTTTTTGGATTTCAGTTATAAGAGGTGTAAAATTCCTAAAATATAAATTCTTTGGGTTAGTGGGTATTTGGATACCCAAATACATGAAGGTGTCAGTTTTCCACACAAATGGATATACCTGTTGACAAAGGGCCATCTTATCCCTTGGCAGAGTAGCTGCAAGGGCATATGATTTTTCCAAGTGTATTTTAAAGTTCAATATCATGCAAAAGTGATTTAATTATTTAAGTAAGGTGAGCAGTGAAAGTATTTGGTCAGAAAGGAATATCATAATATTGTCTGGGGCCATTGACTTTTACACTTGTCTGAGGATTTGAGTAGAGGCTGCGGCTCTAGTGCCAACACAAAAGTAAATGGAGAGAGTAGGCACCCTTGTATGGTTCCATTACGGATGGGGGCCATTGACATTTACCCTTGTCTTGAGGATTTGAGTAGAGGCTGGGATACAGGCCCTAAGGATGTCCTGGAGGCAAGAACCTCTTCCGTATAGTCCCAGGCTGTCAAACACCTTTTCTGCATCAATGATAAAAATAAACCTTCAGTATAAGAAGTAAGCCAGTGTTAGATATTTATCTATTTGGTCATGTTATATCTGGCCTCTTTACCAGGTATAAAGCCAACCTGATCTCCTGTAATTAAAGCTGGAAATAGTGGGAGAATGCAGTTTGCCAAGGCTTTAGCAAATAGCTTAAAATTACATTTAATAAGGAGCAGGACTTTTTTTCAGCGGGAACTTGCTGAAACTCCATTCCAACACCTTCAGCGCTGGCCACTCACACTGCTGATCACTACTGTCACTTATGAACAGAGAATCCTGCTTTGTGTTCATAAGTCACAGCACTCTCCCGACCAGACACAAAACCCTCCCTCCTCTGCACATGACAGCAGAGGAGAGGGCAGGATAGCGGTGTATCCTTGTGGTGGTTGTGGTTGTCGCTCTGAGCTGCTACACTTACTAATGTGTCCTATTACAGCCTGCCCCAGCCCTGTGCTCTGCTGACACTAATCATGTCTGGCAGTGCAAAGTCAGCACTGAAAGCTTTGCCTTTCTCCTCACAAGAAGTGCAGACACACTTCCCTGGCTTCCTATTGGCTGTCAGTCCCTGGACACTGAGCCGCCTCCAGTCCATGCAGCATGCTGCTCAGAGCTCTGATCCCTGCACTGATCACTGTATTGGTGTCACCAGGGATGTCAGTGACCCCAAGTCAGTTCATCCCCAGTGTCAGAATGTCCGCCGCAGTCCCGCCATAAGTCACTGATCGCCGCCATAAGTCGCTGACTGCTGCCATAAGTCGCTGATCCCGCCATTATTAGTATAAAAAAAATTTAAAATCCAGTATCTATACCGCCATTTGTAAACTCTATAACTTTCACGTAAACCAATTAATTTACACGTATTGGGATTTTTTTTTAGCAAAGACATGTCGCAGAATACATTTTGGCTGAAATTTATGACAAAATTTGATTTTTAAATTTTTTTACTGGACATGTTTTATAGCAAAAAGTCCAAAATATTTTTTTTTCTCAAAATTGTTGTTTTTTTTATAGCATGAAAAATAAAAAACGCACTGGTGATTAAATACCACCAAAAGAAAGCTCAAATTGTGGGGAAAAAAAGATGTAAAATTCATTTTGGTGCAGCATTGCATGACCGCGCATTTGTCAGTTGACGTAATGCAGTGCCATAATACAAACCGCTTATGTAACGGCTTCCTGACTGCCCTATAGCAGAAATACTGTTACAGGGTGGCACAGGTGCGCAAAATCACATATATACGTGATTGGCGCTCCCGTGGTTTTCATGCCCCTCCCAGATGGCGTCAGATTGCCCGTCAGTACACCAGTCATCACATTTAACCCCTTGATTGCCAGGAAGACGCTCATACACAATACACCTCCATTGCTAGTATAGTGTCTGAACGGATCAATATCTTTGATTAGATCAGCACTATACCAGCGATCACATTAGTATAGCATCCCCAAAAATGCAGAGTTAGCGGGATCAGCCCCGGCACCTGCCAACACCTGCGTTTGGTCCCTACGCTTACCCCCCCTTCTCCCCTAGCAAGTGCAGTGTCAGTAGGTCACTGTCACTTGATACATTGCACACAAAACCGCAGTGTTCGCAGAATCAGGCCTGATCTCTGTTAGCACTTATTGGTAAATTTTGATGACTCTCATATGCAGTACTAGTGCCACATTACTGTCAGCAAGCGCGACGGCGCACGGATCTGCGCATGCGCAGAATGCCAATGCGCCCTAATCCGCTTGCACTAGGACCTGGGCAGCGGTTGCACATGCGCACTCACGTTCGCCGACGCGCACCTGGCACCAATGACGGTGCAGGGCGCCCTATTTAAACCAGCCCTGCACAGACACTAGTTGCCGTATGGTCTAATTATCCTGTTCCTGTGTATCTGCTGATTGACTTGTTGCCGACCCTGCTTGATCCTGACCTCTGCTGACTATCTCCTGCTCTGACCCCTGGCTTGTTTGACTTCTCTCCTGGATATTCCCTATTGATCTGAACTCCTGTTACCGAACTCGGCGAGTGACCTGACTACTCTTTGCCTGCTGCCTTGTACTACGCTGACCCCACTGTTACCAAACCGTCCCGTCTGACCACGCTCACTCTGCCATCCATCCATCCTGCATGGATCCGGGTATCACTGCTCAGGCCTTTCCGCCTCTTCACGTCAGGCTCTCTACCTGTATATACCTCTGGTAGATCCCTCTACCACAGGCGGGTGTACTCAGGGGCCGCGACCTGGTCACTGTCTGCTCCAAGTCCATCCCCACCATCAGGGGCCCTGGTGAACAAGCAGACTGAGGCTTAGACTCTGCGCTCTGGGGAATCCTGTCCTGTGGAGTGCTAGATGCACTGCCAGGCAGTGCCTGACAGCTGCCTTTTGGTGAACTGGCGATACCAGCGGTCTAGTACATCCTGGTCTTTCACATACCTCTTAGATTGTAAGCTCCTAGGATCAGGCCCTCCTAACCCTCTTGTATTGAACTGTATTGTTGCTGTATTGTATCCCATTATATTATAAAGTGCTGCACAAACTGTTGGCGCCATATAAATCCTGTATATTAATAATAACAATAATAATAGCAGCACTGCAGTATGACTTGGCGACGTGGCGAGTCCCATAAGTGTAGTACAAGCTGGTGCGGTGGCGAGCACAAGTATTGTTCGGATTTACGAGGGAAAAGATAGTCATGTGGAGCCCCCCCAGACTACATGGGGAGCTGTGGCAAGATAGTTTGGGACTTGTTGTCATCCTTCCCCATATGGGGTACTACTTATACGTGGACAATGTTTACTCAAGCGTGCCACTATTTAGACATTTGTACAATCTTGGAACTGGCGCATGCAGGGGCGGACTAACAACTCATGGAGCCCCCGGGCAATAGGGTATCATGGGGCCCCTGTGTCCTTGCCCAAACTCAAAAAAGCCTATGAAAAAGGTACCAGGGGCATCTCATGGGGCCCCCTACTGACCCCAGGCCCTTGGGCAGTGCCTGAGTTTCCAAATGATTAGTCCGCCCCTGGGCGCATGTGGCAAAGTGTGACCTAATGTGAAGTGACCATTAGAAGTGGGTGGATGCAGGGCGATATATTCCAATGGTGGGCATACCACACACTTTTTCTGGCAGAGATTTCTTCTCTTTTTTTCATTCAGTCCACAGGCTGCATACAAAAAAAAGAACATAGCATATACAGTGGGGATCGAACGTTTGGGCACCCCAGCTAAAAATTTGTATTAATGTGCATAAAGAAGCCAAGGAAAGATGGAAAAATCTCCAGAAGGCATCAAATTACAGATTAGACATTCTTATAATATGTCAACAAAAGTTAGATTTTATTTCCATCATTTACACTTTCAAAATAACAGAAAACAAAAAAATGGCGTCTGCAAAAGTTTGGGCACCCTGCAGAATTTATAGCATGCACTGCCCCCTTTGCCAAGCTGAGAACTGCCAGTGTCATGGATTGTTCTCAATCATCGTCTGGGCAGACCAGGTAATGTCAATCTCAAAGGTTTTAAATGCCCAGACTCATCTGACCTTGCCCCAACAATCAGCACCATGGGTTCTTCTAAGCAGTTGTCTAGAAAACTGAAACTGAAAATAGTTGACGCTCACAAAGCTGGAGAAGGCTATAAGAAGATAGCAAAGCGTTTTCAGATGTCAATATCCTCTGTTCGGAATGTATTTAAGAAATGGCAGTCATCAGGAACAGTGGAAGTTAAAGCAAGATCTGGAAGACCAAGAAAAATATCAGACAGAACAGCTCGCAGGATTGTGAGAAAAACAATTCAAAACCCATGTTTGACTGCACGATCCCTCCAGAAAGATCTGGCAGACACTGGAGTTGTGGTACACTATTCGACTATAAAGAGATACTTGTACAAATATAGTCTTCATGGAAGAGTCATCAGAAGAAAACCTCTTCTACGTCCTCACCACAAAAATCATCGTTTGAACTTTGCAAATGAACATATAGACAAGCCTGATGCATTTTGGAAACAAGTTCTGTGGACCGATGAGGTTAAAATTGAACTTTTTGGCCGGAATGAGCAAAGGTACGTTTGGAGAAGAAGGGGCACAGAATTTAATGAAAAGAACCTCTGTCCAACTGTTAAGCAGGGGGTTGGATCAATCATGCTTTGGGGTTGTGTTGCAGCCAGTGGCACAGGGAACATCTCACGAGTAGAAGGAAAAATGGATTCAATAAAATTTCAGCAAATTTTGGATGGTAACTTGATGCCATCTGTGAAAAAGCTGAAGTTAAAGAGAGGATGGCTTCTACAAATGGATAATGATCCTAAACACACCTCGAAATCCACAGGGGGATTACATCAAGAGGCGTAAACTGAAGGTTTTGCCATGGCCTTCACAATCTCCTGACCTCAACATAATTGAAAATCTATGGATAGACCTTAAAAGAGCAGTGCGTGACAGACAGCCCAGAAATCTCAAAGAACTGGAAGACTTTTGTAAGTAAGAATGGGCAAAGATACCTCAAACAAGAATTGAAAGACTCTTGGCTGGCTACAAAAAGCGTTTACAAGCTGTGATACTTGCCAAAGGGGCAGTACAAGATATTAACTCTGCAGGGTGCCCAAACTTTTGCAGACGCCATTTTTTTGTTTTCTGTTATTTTGAAAGTGTAAATGATGGAAATAAAATCGAACTTTTGTTGACATATTATAAGAATGTCTAATCTGTAATTTGATGCATTTTGGAGATTTTTCCATTTTTCCTTGGCTTCTTTATGCACATTAATACAAATTTTTAGCTGGGGTGCCCAAACTTTCGATCCCCACTGTACAGTAATACCTTGGTTTACAAATGCCTCTGTTAACGCAATTTTTGGTTTACGAATGAAAATCCATTGAAAATAATGCCACGGTTTACACATTTTTTACAAATTTTTTTCACAATACTAAGTGTATGTCAGTGATGATTTTTAAATGCAATTACCATCTTTTTTTTCTTCAGTACAGCTGACAACATTAGCTGTCAGTTTCCCAGAGCTAAAGGATACTTTGTATATTTTAAGAAACTGAAAGGAAACATTGTATCTTTTAAGAAACTGAAAGGAAACATTGTATCTTTTAACTTGGGAAAATAAACTAAAATAAACTTTCTCTCTTTCAGCTGGAGGGGGAAAGTAACTGCTGAATTTCTGAACTACTGTATAGTAAGGGAAAAAAAAACGGTAATTACATTTAAAAACTGGCACCTGACAGCTGAGTGAATTGCCTGCAATTAAACATTTTTTTTTAATTACCAGCAATTCTTTTACATTCATCTGTCAGTGAGGAGGCCCTGAAATACCAGGATAGCATCTGACCCCCTCCAAATTACCACTTTTTGGAAAGTAGACACCCCATGGAATTTGATCAGAAGCATGGTGAGTATTTTGCAGATCTCGTTTGTTGCCACAAGTTTTTGAAAATTGAAGAAAAAAAAAACATTTTTTCTTTTCCTAATTTAATTTTCAAAACCTTGTGAGAAAAATGAGATCTGCAAAATACTCATCATGCCTCTTTTTAAATTCCTTGGGGTGTCTACTTTCCAAAAAGGGGTAATTTGGGTGGGTTGGTGCTATCCTGGCATTTCAGGGCCTCTGAAACTGTGATAGGTAGTGAGGAAGTGAAATGAGGAAGTTACGCACCTTCAGTCTTTCAATGTGGTCATTGGATTTCCTGTATGTGGCTAGGCTCCCAAAAAGTTTCACACATGTGGTATCCCCATACTCGGTAGAAGTAGCAGAATGTATTTTGGGGTGTAATTCCACATATACCCATGGCTTGTGTGATAAATATATAATTTAAATGACAACTTTGTGTAAAAAAAAAAAAAGATTTTGTCATTTTCCAGAAACTTGTGGAAAAAATAAATCTTCCATGGACTCAATGACCTTGATTCACTAAGATGTGAGTGTATTAGCAGAGACTGACCATTCAGGCAGACTCCGGTCAATCAATCAGTCGTCTGACCAGCGTCTAGCAAGCTCATTGACGAGCGTCTACTGACTACTTTGCCATTAGTGAATGTGGTATCCCGTCTGGCACATTTTTAGGTGCAATACCGGATAATTCGCTAGATGGCGCACAAGCGTGAGCTTTATTAACATTGGCGTTTTTCTGATAGAAAATTCTAATACAGCTGTACTATTACATTCTGAAAATTCTCTTTTGCTATTTTTTTTTTTTGGCTGTTTCTCCAAAATGATCAGGAAAGTATTGCATTTACTAATGAATGTCATACATTTTATTTTCAAAATTTTCACACTTATATCTCAAATAATTTATATACTTCTAATTTCCCAATATAGTTATATATCTTCATTCTCTTTAATCACATAACTATTCTATGTTAAAGACAAGTGCAGCACTATAAATGCATGTGATCAATAATGAACGCATGTAAAAACCAAAAAGTGTAAAGAATTGCAATAATGATGTAAACTGGTAAATCGTGCTAAAATAAGTTCATATAATTATTCCTGAATAATGGAATGTCCTTCGTGTGAGAGTACCAACTCAGAGAGTGCCTATGAATGGCACGTGTGGTCTCTCCGTGACGGACAGTAGTGCATGAACTCGTGAAAGGTAAACCACCCTTGGGACTGGTCTACACTCACCAGAACAAAAGTATTAATGTGCATGGGTTATACACGTCGCACATCTGGGGGTGCAGCGGTATGCTGGCAGCTATGGGTTAGTCATCCAGCTCCATCCATCCATCCATCCATCCATCCATCAGGGTGGGTGCCCAAATGGTCCTGGGGAGGAATTAGCTCAGCCACAGGAGTCAGAAAGGTGCTCAATAGTGTAGTACACTGTCACAGGGGTGGATGACCTTTCACGAGTTCATGCACTACTGTTCGTGGTTATATTTATCTTGTGTAATACCATTTTACTAGTCTATATCATTTGACCAGCGCTCGCTTTATCATTTTTAAACAATGTAACTATTCTACATTATAACTCAAACTGTGTTTCCCACAGTGGTTTAGTGGTTAGAGCTCAGAACTTACAGCACTTGGGTCATGGGTTCTAATCCCAGTCTTGGCAACATCCCAAAAAAATGGAGATCAATTTTCTGGGTTGTGGCAGGAATAATGATCAATCAATTATGATTTTGCCTAATGACTAGAAAGTGGATGAATGTTACTTGCGTACTGTTCTTCTGCCAATTAGGTCATGTGCAAGTTTCATGCCGTGTATATTTCATTGTAACTTTTTTCTCTTTTAAATCTGTCTCCTTATACAACTTGACCCCCTCCCCCACCCCATCATCACCTGTCCCATATGCAAATCTATGGATCACCGCCCCACTCTTTAACTATCTATTTACTGATCAAGTGAATGTGTCTCATTTTCTATCAGCTACAGCTCAGATCTCACATTATTATACAATTGCTGATTGTATCTCACCACTAGTCTGATTGAATTCACAATTCCTGGTCAGTCCTGTTCCCTGACCTCTAATAACCTTTAGGGCCAGTTCACACTACATGTGTTTCAGTTGCTTTTTCAGCATCACAAACGGAAAGAAGGTTATATGGTTGTCAATGTCATAGTTCACATCAGCGCTTGCATTTTCAATGCATTGCAGGTGCTGTAAACAAAGTTGACCACGCTGCATTGTTTCTGCACAGAACTGTACTGGAACACATTGAAACGTCCTTGAATGTACTAAAACGCACATGTCCCTAACTACATTGAATACAAAGAAAATAGAAAAAAATAAGTGGAAGGGATACAAAAATGCAATGTAAACATGTCCAAAACGCATCCAAAATGTACTGGAACACACTAAACATGCATGCCAAAAGGGCATGAAAAAAACCCATCAGGAACACATCTAGACTGTTTCTATAGTGTGAACCAGCCCTTAGGACTTGTTCACACCATTGGTGGTGCAGAAACGCATGCAAGAACACACATTTTCCAGCACAGCAAAGAAATGCAATGCCCTATGTAGATGTGCGCAGGTACCATGATGAAAACGTTGTTGCACCTACACACGTCTATTAAAAACAGCCCCATTCACAGCCACAAATACGCATGGCACCACACTACTGTGCGGTTAGGTGCGACACACTTGGAAAATAACATAAAAATAAGCCAACATGGCTAAAACATATCTTGAAAATATGGGGACTCTGATATCCGGCGACAGTCCGTTCACGAACGAGAAGCAATTCTGCACCCTAAAACCAACATAGAGGAAAGGGATGGTCAAATTGCTGTGCTGCTTCCAAACCATCTCTGGCATGCCAGGGTCATTATGCAGGTCCTCGATGCCAGTTCTTGCCTGCGGCCACAAAATATCCACTGGCCACAAGTGAAGGTGAGTGGAGGACGTGAAGGTGGATTTCTACCAGCTTCAACCGCAAGCAGTACCACTCCTGAAAAATGAGAGCAAATAATCATTGACACGTCATCATGACAGTCAATTCTCAGTGCAGGCTATCTAGAGTGTCTTTCCTTTTTAACCATTTCAAGAGTTCAAGGAAACATTCTTGGAGCATCTACTGTGTTTGGAAAGGCCAAAGGTCCCCCCCTCCCCCAGGCACACTAATGCTTATGCAGGCCATAGACGGGGAGAAAAACAGCCGATTTTTCTTTTAAAAAATGAAAAATCGGTTGTTCAAGCGGCCGACGTTACCAGCAATGGTAAAAAAAAAATCGGCCGATTTTCATCCCGTCTACAGCCGGCAAAAAGTGTCCCTGCAGAGAGCTCCGCTATTTCTTTGACAGTTCTTTGACATTTATAGCGGTTGCAACAATGTATTTGTATCCATTTCGGATACAGATGTTTTTATTCGGAAACAAATAGATACAATGTTGCAACCGCTGTAAATGTCAAGGAGCTGTCAAAGAAATAGCGGAGCTCTCTGCAGGGACAATTTTTGCAATACTGGAATTCCTCTCATTTTTCATCCTTCTTCTTCCTCTTCTTCTTCCTCTTCTTCTTCATCATCATCCTCTTCTTCCTCTTCATCATCTTCTTCTTCTTCTTCATCATCATCATCATCCTCTTCTTCATCATCTTCATCATCATCATCCTCTTCTTCTTTTTCTTCTTTTTGTCTTCCTCTTGCAGGTCACTGCTCATGTGCAGATTTTTTATCAGTAAAAAAATCGGCCGATTTGCCCATCATTGCCGCGAAAATCGGCCGATCGGCAAATTCGGCCGTTTTTTTCCAACTTTACCGAAAAAAAAAATCTGCCAAAATACCGAAAAACGGCCGAACAAATAGCCCACTAACGATCCGAAAATCGGCCGATTTTATTTTCGGCCGAAAAATCGGCCGATTTTCGACCCATCTATGGCCTGCATAAGATATGGTGTGGCCCTAGGGTCAATGTGTGTTTAGAAAATGCACATACTTCCAAAATGCACATACAAAAACACTACATCCAAATGCATGTTGCATTTCTATAGCATGTTAAACAGAAGAAAAATGCACTTCCATAATGTTAACATGCGCAAGTAAAAATAGACAAAATCCACATCCTTTTATTCTGGCTTCACATACATGCATTGTGGTATAACACCGCACTCCTGGGCAAATCACATGCAATTTGTGTGCGTTGCAATTAGAGACAAACATTTTGCACACCTCAAATTGCACCGCATCCGGGCCAAAAATGTGCAGGACCCTTTTTCAGGGTATGCACATGGGTGTGAATAGGCATGCCATCCAATTTGGCAAATCGACATACGCTTTGTGTACCAATATTGGTGTGTTGGTAACTTCACCTAGAAAGCCGCAGCAGGTGGCATGAAGGGGTTGCGGTTGTGATGCGGTGCAGC
Organism: Staurois parvus; assembly: GCF_062004578.1. Classification (NCBI taxonomy): domain Eukaryota; kingdom Metazoa; phylum Chordata; class Amphibia; order Anura; family Ranidae; genus Staurois; species Staurois parvus. The sequence continues at coordinate 6,303,430 of NW_028317886.1, forward strand.
GCTTGCACAGAAAACACTGCAAATTTCACATCGCATCTGTGTGACACCAGAATGTGCCAATATGTGGCTTGACAAAGCACAGTGGTCAGTGCAGATTATTCTCAATCAATGTTTTTTTACACTTTTCATTCACTGGTTTAACTCAGGTGATCATTAATCACAATTATCTCCGGAGATCACATGCAGCCCCTCAACCATCTACACATATCTCTGGAAATCTATACAGATCTCCTTGAAAAAATGTCTCCTCTCTTCTTCGGAAAACAATTGTCCTCCACCTCATAAACAGGGGGACAGAGAAGACTTCTCCTTGATAACTAAAATCAGATGAATTATCTGTGCTTAATAAACATACACCAATACTGCAAATGCATTGTACTGTCCAAGGCATTGCACACTAACGCATTGCACACTAGAAATGTCAAATGCGTTAGTGTGTACAGTGCATGAGTGTAAAATGCTTTAGTGCACACTGCAGTGTACAACGCATTGCACACTGTAATACACTGTACAATGTAATACCGTGTACACCCACACATTGTAGACTGTAATGCACTGTACTCTGTCATGCAGGATGGAGCAACGCATTGCACACTGTGATACCGTGTACACCCACACATTGTAGACTGTAATGCACTGTACACTGTCATGCAGGCTGGAGCTACGCATTGCACACTGTGATACGCTGTCCACTGTCATGCAGAATCCAGCAACGCATTGCACACTGTAATACCATGTACACCAACACATTGTAGAATGTAATGCATTATACGCAGTTTACATGTCCAGATATTCAAAGATTAGCCATGAAGGCCTAGCTGGTTACCTATTTGGCGACCGCAGATAGCCGAATAACGCTACACTGCATCCAGGCAGCTCTGGGAGGGTGTCATATGACATCCTGGCAGAACGCGCTCTCCGTGATTGCTGTGTCCTAAGGACACAGCTGATCACGTGATGTGGTAAAGACCAATCACAGCGGCTTTTTACCATGTGATCAGCCATGTCCAATGACACGCTGATCACCGGGAAATGCATTTCCCGGGTCTTGGCTGCACTTTCATCACGCTGTCAGAATGTGTGGAAAGTACTGCCGAGAACCAGCAGTTATCAAAGCAGGGGTCGGCCCCGATGATCAGTGCCCACCAGTGCCACCCAACAGTTCCGCCCACCTGTGGCCAGCAGTGCCACCTCATCAACGCACATCAGTGTTGCTAAATTACCAGTTTACCAAATGTTATAATATAAACAGACTTTTATTCATTATGAGCTATTTTGTGGTTTATCGAGCAAAAAGTAAAACTCACAGCAGCAAGTCAATACCACCCAAAGAAAGCTCTATTTGTCTGAAAAAACTGATACAAATTTAAGATGGGTACAATGTGGCATGACCGCACAATTGTCATTCAAAGGGTAACAGTGCAGAAAGATGAAAATTGGCCAGGACAGGAAGGGGGTATGAGTACCCAGTAGGCAAGTGGTTAATATAATTGACCCATCAATACCCAGGAGCTAATGTACAGATAAGTAGCATGTGCACCAAGTGAGATTCTGCTAGCTAAGTGAGATTCCCACCCACAAAATTACAATTACTTGTCCCTCACATGTTATAAACATATTTGCAATGGCCACAGTTACTTTACATATAAGGATCATCTCCTCAGTTGAGAACTGTGCTCTCGCCATGTCCAAATGCCAATAAAGTTATCAACATTTTCAACCAACATAAAACCTCCAACCACTTCTCATCCACTTACACTCCCCACAACCACTTCCGGGTGCGTGCGCACCAGATGACGGACTTCCAGGAGGATAGCTGCTCGTGCGCCATGGGGGACACCTGTTTGGCGTTTATTTGTGCACGATCGCGCATATCGATGCACGATCGCTCATTTCTATGCACGGCTATGATAGCTTTCGCGAATGTGTGTTTTAGTGATTTTTTTCTTTTTAAACCTTGGCTAATATATATTTGTTGCCAAAGGCCAAAAATCAACATACAGTGGGGACTATTTTATTACTGTAAATCAAATTGTAGAAAACCGGTAGCTGGCTGCACAGTGAATGTGACATATTCATTAGTACATAACAATATTGTGGTGCAAGCAGGTTTTTTATTTTTTTGTTTGGTTTTGAAAAAGCCAGTTTGCACCCACTTGCATATTCACGCTCTTACAAGCTACATTTGAGCAGATTATATAAGTATACAAAGTAACTATTAAGGTTGTTCATATATTGAACATAAAATAAACACAAAAACATCGGTGAAACATTTATTGATCAAATATATCTTCATTTATTTGGTCAGCAGGAACAAGTAGGTACAGTCAATATCTTGGTGAGTCACAAAAATAGGATTGATGTGGCAAAAATAAAACACTCCTGCTCATAAGAGCTTACAATCTAAAGATACTTCTAATGAACTGTGTGTGCTCAGGTTATAGCAGGAAACAAAGGGGAAGATGAATCAAGTAACATTTTCGTGCACATAAGGTTTACTTACACAATCATTTAGTATAAAGATCCATTCACAAAAAAAGTCTACACATCAAAATATAAAGAAAACAAGACATATGTGAAAAACCCCTCCCACCTCTACAAATCCCCTCCCACCTCTACAAATCCCCTACACATACATTTGTCAGCAGGTTTGTAAGAAAAATGCATTTGAGTCTAAATAAGCAAGCAAAATTAAAACAAGAGCAGATTTTAAACAAAACGATTGACATGTGTGAGGCTTTCAATGCAAAGAGAAAAAAACACAATCATTGTGCAATAACACACAAACACTTTACAAGGCCAAAAATATGCAAATGTTTCCAGCCCACTTCCAAACACTGCCTGAGTGGTGTCTGGGGCAATTCAGCACAAAATCTCTTCCTCCCCCAAACCACTACAAGCAAGGACTTAGTCACAAACCACCCGGCCTAGTAACAGGCCAAATCACTCCCTACTGCACATCTTTATATAAGCTAGGTTGTATTTGGAGCGCGCCAAACAAGGCCCCACACCCAATGAAGCCACACCCACCACTGACCTTAATTTGGTCAGTGAAAGTGTTTTCACCTGATGAATCCGCTTCCTACCTGCATTAACCCTTGGTATACAGGCCCCACAAATCAGAAAGATATATACAGTGAAATGTACGTGTGCAGCATACAACAGAACATTGAGCAGGGATGTGAAAGGGAACCCCAATTGGAACCTTTATTGCTACTATGGTCACAATTCCCTCCAGATTCTCGCATGAGTTAAGACAGTCACATGACCACATCTTGTATGCAATACTGAAAATGACAAATCGATTTGACTAGTATGGTGAATTTCCCATCAATTGGCAAAACACTCCAGAAATCAAACATCACCAAACATTACACTCTGGGCAAAGCTGATTTACAAATCATGCAACTTACAGTAAAGTTGACCATTTCAATGCAATTTTCAAGACATCTGACACAGATCTCTATGCAAATTGCCACTAAAGTAGTACATGTACTACTATAGAAATCAGTGTTTGAAACGCACCCATGTGGTCACTCTAATAGCAGACAATAGGGTGCGACTTTGCAGACGATTTACAGCTTGCATGTTGTGCAAATCACATGCCAAGTCCCACTCAATGAGCACGCTATTGGAGCGTTCATATTGTTGTGGTTCAAACTTGGTAGGAGCCGCAAGTAATAATAGAGTAATGAATACACTACTTTTCATGCAATTTGCTGAGAGATCGATGTCGATTGTCTTGCAAATTGCACTTGAAATCACCATGTACCCTAACTTTGAAATCATGCAACTTCTATGCAAGTCACATGATGTGACTGTGGTGTCAATAACACCACTTAGAAATCTGCTTTAATGTGACCGGGTAGCCCCCAGTAACATTGTTTGCGATTGCCATGCAATTGGCATGACAGGCGACTTGCAAATCGTAGACCATGTCGCACCCTATTGGCCACTGTAGGCTCTGTTCACATCCAATTGGATTGTGAACTCGTGCAACTTCACTGTAAGTTGGACAATTGCCGCATCGGATTAGATGTGACAGTGGTGTTGGCCCCCAGTAACATTGGGTGCAATTTGCCATGCAAAGAGCAAGCTGCTGGCCATGCCAATCACATGACAAGTCACATCCAGGGTGTGCAATTTCAGGTGCGATTTGTGCATTGACATCGTACCTGATATTGGATATAATGAATGTGAGTGTATTAACATACACCATTTGTTGCAGCGAGAGTTCAAAGGTATTTGAGAATTGTGGCCATTTATTAGCAATTTAACATCTAGACTCAAATAGAAATCGCAATGCTACACACAATTGAAAACACAACTAGTTAGTAATTCTCTAGAAAACACAGTAAAATTGGCAACTTAAAGAGTAATTTTCAATTGCATATAGTGTGAGCGAAGCAGGAAAATCAACAAAGGAAATAAATCTTTGAAGGCGTGCGGTACCTGCCTGCTGGGATAAGGGTCTGCTATGCATTTGGGGGAAAAATGCACGCCAGGATTTGTGACAAGTTTGATGTGTGGATTCACCAACCAAGTCTTTTCTCTCTCGTTCACTCTTCTGAATGTCTCTCTTTATCACTCTTCAGTATGTATCTCTTGCTTACTCTTCTTTGTCTCACTGGCTCGCTCTTCTCTCTCGCTCACTCTTCTGAATGTCTCTCTTTATTACTCTTCATATGTATCTCTCGCTCACTCTTCTTCGTCTCACTCTTCTCTCTCTCTGTCAGCTCTTTGCTTGCCAAATCCTTCACAAAAGTGGGTGGAGTGTAAACCATCATTATCAAATCTATTAGTGATTCAGGCCCTTATCTTATCCCATTGTATGACATTCACATAAGGTGCAGCTTTGAAGGTGTTTCAACAGACAAGGCCTCATTCTAATTCACAATTTAGGGATCATTTAGACAGAAAGCAAAGATGTTGCCAGAATATGTATGTGAAGACAGCCACACACGGAGATCATGCTACTACCTCGCCGGGGTTGGGATTCAAACCTACAACCCTAGAGTTATGAGGCAGTAGTGCTAACCACTAATCCACGGAGCTACATTGCTAACCCAGCCTGTATTTCTGTGCTGTGAATCAATCCTAGCTCCCTGGGCATGGTCAGTATAACTAGCCAGATATCTCCAATGTGACACAAATGTTGTGCTATGTTGCCAATTCAGATGTATGTTGGTTCTATGTATCCCAATACAAAGGATTGCAATACTAATACAGGCGTACCTCGGTTTACCAACGCCTCAGGGAACGTCATATTTGGGGTACAAATGTCAAACCATTTCAGTTAATTGGTCTGTTTACAAATGTTTGAATAATTTGGTATGGGCATGTGGCCTGGTATGGTTCAGGAGAGGGGGAGGCGCTCGCTCGTCGTCGTCCCCCCCTTTCCTGACCTGCCCGGCTGCATGCTCGGATAAGTATGTGTTATGGATTTAGGGGGGTACCCCATGCTGTTTTTTATTTAATTTCAGCGTGGAGTTACCCCTTAACATCCATACGAGACCCGAAGGGCTTAGTATGGATGGGAGGGGGGACCCCACGCCAGTTATTTAAAGAACTGTTTATAAATCACTGCAATACTTTGACATTCAACTGTCAGTGGGGAAATCCGCCGACAGCTGAAACATGAGCGCTGCATTGGTTTTCATTACTAAAATGCTGCATGAGTTGATAACATAACTCATGCGGGATTGTAGGAGCGACAGCCATGAGTTAATGTTTCAACTGTCAGCGGGGTTCCCCACTGACAGCTGAATGTAAAATAATTCCCTTTATTGCATAAATAATAAAAAAGAAAGCGTGGGGTCCCCCCTCCCATCTGTACCAAGCCCTTCGGATCTGGTATGGATATTAAGGGGGAACTCCACGCTGGAATTAAAAAAAAAACCAGCGTGGGTCCCCCTCAATATCCATACCAGACCCTTATCCGAGCATGCAGCCTGGCAGGTCAGGAAAGGGGGGGACGAGCGAGCGCCCCCCCCCCTCCTGAACCATACCAGGCAACATGCCCTCAACATGGGGGGGTGCTTTGGGGCAGGGGGGGCTCCCCCCCCAAAGCACCTTGTCCCCATGTTGATGAGGACAAGGGCCTCTTCCCCACAACCCTGGCCGGTGGTTGTGGGGGTCTGCGGGCGGGGGGCTTATCAGAATCTGGAAGCCCCCTTTAACAAGGGGGCCCCCAGATCCCGGTCCCCCCCCCCTACGTGAATGAGTCTGCGGTACACGGTCCGCAGACTCATTCACAAAAAAACTAAGTGTGGTGTAAAAAAAACACAGTACAGGGTCTTTGACAAGTCCTTTATTAAAACAATGTCCCCCGAAGTAGATCCAACGTCAATTGCTGCGGCGGCGGCAGGGACCCGAAAAAAAAAAAAGTTTCTCTCCCGTCCGAGGCTTCCAGCCTTGTGAAGAAGAGGCTAGCTGGCATTTCTTATATAGGTATGGGGCGGGGCCAGCCGGGGACATCATCTGAGTGACCCGCCCCATGTCACATGCTTGCTCTTCCTGGCTGGCCCCGCCCCATACCTATATAAGAAATGTCAGACTGTCTCCTGCATTCAGCTAGTTAGCCTCAGTGGAGAGACAGGGTGACATTTCTCAAATAGGTAAGGGGCGGGGATGATGTCCCCGGCTGGCCCCGCCCCATACCTATATAAGAAATGTCAGCTAGCCTCTTCTTCACTAGGCTGGAAGCCTCGGACGGGAGCGGAACCTTTTTTTTTTTTTCTTTTTTCGGGTCCCTGCCGCCGCCGCCGTGATTGACGTTGGATCTACTTCGGGGGACATTGCTCTAATAAAGGACTTGTCAAAGACCCTGTACTGTGTTTTTTTTACACCACACTTAGTTTTTTTGTGAATGAGTCTGCGGACCGTGTACCGCAGAATCATTCACGTAGGGGGGGGGGGCGGGATCTGGGGGCCCCCTTGTTAAAGGGGGCTTCCAGATTCTGATAAGCCCCCCGCCCGCAGACCCCCACAACCACCGGCCAGGGTTGTGGGGAAGAGGCCCTTGTCCTCATCAACATGGGGACAAGGTACTTTGGGGGGGAGAGCCCCCCTGCCCCAAAGCACCCCCCCCATGTTGAGGGCATGTGGCCTGGTATGGTTCAGGAGGGGGGGGTGCTCGCTCGTCCCCCCCCCCTTCCCTGACCTGCCGGGCTGCATGCTCGGATAAGGGTCTGGTATGGATATTGAGGGGACCCACGCTGTTTTTTTTTTTAAAATTTCGACGTGGAGTTCCCCCTTAATATCCATACCAGATCCGAAGGGCTTGGTACAGATGGGAGGGGGGACCCCACGCTTTTTTTTATTATTATTTATGCTATAAAGGGAATTATTTTACATTCAGCTGTCAGTGGGGAACCCCGCTGACAGCTGAAACATTAACACATGGCTGTCGCTTCTAAAATCCCGCATGAGTTATGTTATCAACTCATGCGGCGTTTTAGTAGTGAAAACCAATGCAGCGCTCATGTTTCAGCTGTCGGCGGAGTTCCCCACTGACAGTTGAATGTCAAAGTATTGCGGGGAATTAGAAACTGTTTTTTAAATAACTGGCGTGGGGTCCCCCCTCCCATCTGTACCAAGCCCTTCGGATCTGGTATGGATATTAAGGGGGAACTCCACGCTGAAATTAAAAATAAAAACAGCGTGGGTCCCCTCAATATCCATACCGACCCTTATCCGAGCATGCAGCCCGGCAGGTCAGGAAAGGGGGGGGGAAGAGCGAGCGCCCCCCCCTCCTGAACCATACCAGGCCACATGCCCTCAACATGGGGGGGGTGCTTTGGGGCAAGGGGGGCTCCCCCCCCCCAAAGCACCTTGTCCCCATGTTGATGAGGACAAGGGCCTCTTCCCCACAACCCTGGCCGGTGGTTGTGGGGGTCTGCGGGCGGGGGGCTTATCAGAATCTGGAAGCCCCCTTTAACAAGGGGGCCCCCAGATCCCGGCCCCCCCCCCCTACGTGAATGATTCTGCGGTACACGGTCCGCAGACTCATTCACAAAAAAACTAAGTGTGGTGTAAAAAAAACACAGTACAGGGTCTTTGACAAGTCCTTTATTAAAACAATGTCCCCCGAAGTAGATCCAACGTCAATCGCGGCGGCGGCGACCCGAAAAAAGGAAAAAAAAAAAAGGTTCCGCTCCCGTCCAAGGCTTCCAGCCTAGTGAAGAAAAGCCTAGCTGACATTTCTTATATAGGTATGGGACGGGGCCAGCCGGGAACAGCAAGCATGTGACATGGGGCGGGTCACTGGGATGATGTCCCCGGCTGGCCCCGCCCATACCTATATAAGAAATGTCAGCTAGGCTTTTCTTCACTAGGCTGGAAGCCTTGGACGGGAGCGGAACCTTTTTTTTTTTTTTCCTTTTTTCGGGTCGCCGCCGCCGCGATTGACGTTGGATCTACTTCGGGGGACATTGTTTTAATAAAGGACTTGTCAAAGACCCTGTACTGTGTTTTTTTTACACCACACTTAGTTTTTTTGTGAATGAGTCTGCGGACCGTGTACCGCAGAATCATTCACGTAGGGGGGGGGGGCCGGGATCTGGGGGCCCCCTTGTTAAAGGGGGCTTCCAGATTCTGATAAGCCCCCCACCCGCAGACCCCCACAACCACCGGCCAGGGTTGTGGGGAAGAGGCCCTTGTCCTCATCAACATGGGGACAAGGTGCTTTGGGGGGGGAGCCCCCCTGCCCCAAAGCACCCCCCCCATGTTGAGGGCATGTGGCCTGGTATGGTTCAGGAGGGGGGGGGCGCTCGCTCCCCCCCCCCCTTTCCTGACCTGCAGGGCTGCATGCTCGGATAAAGGTCTGGTATGGATACTGAGGGGGACTCACGCTGTTTTTTTTTTAAATTTCAGCATGGAATTCCCCCTTAATATCCATACCAGACCTGCAGGGCTTGGTATGGATGAGAGGGGGGACCCACGCTGTTTTTTTTTTTTTTTTTTTATTGCGGACCTTTATTTTTACATTCAGCTTTCAAAATAAATATTATCTAGACCTTCAAAATAAGTAAAATAATAACAGAAATAATTATAAAGGATAAGAAACAAAAATAGAATCACTAGAACTAAGGAAATCTAATTAGATTACATGAAGATATGCCGAGTGCTGTTTATTAAACACAGTAGTCGCGACCGAGTGCCGGCTGTCAGAGGAATCCACAATCAGATTCACTATTAGTCAGTGGCTAAAAAGCAAACGCCCATGGCAGAGGTCTAAAAGGTGTTCTGCACATGCTCAGTTCTATCTGCCAAAGACACTGCACGGGCGTCTAGATTTTTACTGTGTCGATTTCCTTGAAAAAAACGATTTTTAACACATTCTTAATTTTTTTGGAAATAGCAGATATTGTTTAAAGTGAAGTCCTGATATTTGGCAAAGCAAATTTCTAAGTGAACATGTCTCTACAGTGATTTTTCATGGTGTTAGACGTGCTTCTTAGCAAGTCTGCTTTTGTGAGTCTGATTCCGGGCGTGTGTCTTTTTGTGAATTAGATTGGGCGCCTGCTTATGGGTTCTGCTCACTAGTGAATTAGGTTGCAGGGTAAAAAATGGACGGACGCCCATGAAAATTGGGTTTAAGCCCATAAATATGCGCCCACGCCCAATAGTGAATCAAGGCCAATATGTCTCTCAGCAGATAGCTTAGAGTGTCTACTTTCCGAAAAGGGGTCATTTGGGGGTGTTTGTACTGTCCTGGTATTTTAGCATCTCAAGAAATGTGATGAGCAGTCAGAAAAGAAAAGCTGTGTAAATTCCATTATGTATACCATAGTTGTAGACGCTATAACGTTCACACAAAGCAATCAATATACACTTTTGGGGATTTTTTTAACCAAAAACATGTAGCAGAATACATTTTGGCCAAAATTTATGACAAAATTTTACTTTTTTTGGATATTTTTTATTGCAGAAATGTTTGTTTATAGCGCCAAAAATAAAAAGCGCACAGGTGATTAAATACCACCAAAAGAAAGCTCTGTTTGTGTGAAAAAAAGGACCGAAATGTCATTTATGTACCGTATTGCATGACCGCGCAATTGTCAGTTAAAGTAGTGCAGTGCTGTATAGCAAAAAAATGAAGTAAATTTCAATATCTATACCATAGTTTGTAGACGCTATAACTTTCACACAAAGCAATCAATATACACTTACTGGGATTTTTTTTACCAAAAACATGTAGCAGAATGCAGGTTGGCCAAAATTTCTAACTAAGTTTGAGTTTACTATATATTTTTTATAGCCGAAAGTAAAAAATATCGTTTTTCTTCAAAATGTTTGGTCTTTTTTTTGTTTATAGCGCGAAAAATGAAAAGCATACAGGTGATCAAATACCACCAAAAGAAAGCTCTATTTGTGTGAAAAAAAGGACATAAATTTTGTTTGGGTGCAGCATTGCATGACCGCGCAATTATCAGTTGAATTAATGCAGCGCCGAGTAGCAAAAAGAGGCCTGGTCATTAAGGGGGTAAATCCTCAGGAGGGCAAGTGATTAAAGAAGTCTGTAGGATTAACACCTCCTTTTCATCAACTCCGGAATCACATGCTCCAATATGACTCAACACAGACTTTCCCCCTAGCATGCACTGTCACCTCCTCATGGAATACTGGTCCGATGGACAGGTCTTAGCACACCAATTCTTTGACAAAGGGAAATGCCTTGCTTGTGAACAGCTTTCTTCCCGGATGGGGAAATTCCCCCCCCCCTTAATGGACTTACCTCCTAATCACACATTACTTACACTCTATAGACAAAGACTCCTCCATCTATAGACCCCTCACACCTTTTGAGCAGTTATGTTTTTAAAAAAACTCCCCAATGCTACCTGATATCTACTATACACTCACTGTTGTTCTCTGACCAACCTTCCAACAACGGTCCCACCTGTGCAGCTTGGGAAAGAGACCTCTCTACCTTCTTCTTCCAAGAAGACTGGGAACAAACTTACCTAAACATTCACAAAGGCTCAGTGAACATCTCTACACAAGAGAATGGCTATAAAGTCCTGACATGCTGGTAACAGACACCCACTTTGCTGCACAAATTTTACCCAGATTACTCAGAAAATTGCTGGAGATGTTAGTCTGATCATGGGACACTATTACACAGTTGGTGGTCGTGCCCACTCCTCCTACCTTTCTGGTCTGAGGTACTCCGCACCATCCTGCAGGTGGCTACTTACAACTTAGACTTCACACCAGCCCAATTCTTGCTTCATCTGTTCCCTATCCCTCAAAACTTATTTTAAATCATTAGCCATGTACATGGTTAACGCTGCAAAACAATGTATCCCAATCCACTGGGGATCCACACACCACCCCCTTTAATAAGGAATAAAATTCACAAAATAGCTGAGATGGAAAAATTAATTCATATAGCCCGGGACTCCCCTTCTAAATTCTCATCTAAATGAGCCTACTGGATACACTTACAAACAGCTGTAGAATTCTCTCACCTAACCGACTCCTCAGCCTACCCATCTAATATCCACTGGCCTTCCATGACCAACTAAAAACCGGACAATAGTTATTCCTATAATGGGGAGTAGTAAGAGTCAGCTCCCCCTCCCTCTGCCTTTTTTTCCCACGTCTCCCCCCTTTTTTTTATTTTTTCCTCCTTCCCCTCCTTCTCTTTCCCCTCCCCACCTCCCCTCATCCCATCCATTGCAGAAAATGCATCCCCTGCTTCTTCAGACCAAGAAGTTCACCTCCACCCAATTTTACGCCCCAAGCAGATTTCTCACAACCATAAGCAGTCCTCCCTCTGCCCATTACTTACAAGATGCCAAATTCTCCCACTTTAAAGGTACACACTTCCCAGAATACACATTTATGTCCTGTTTTGGCTTTTCTAATCATAGAACTGACTTCCCAGGAACTATCTAAGACTTACCTTCACAGCCTCTCTGCCCTGAGAGACATGTGAGATGATCCTCTCTGCTGTGAAACCTGGGCACCCCCCCTCCCCACAGGCCTGTGGTTTCCCTCCCCACAGGCCTGTGGTTTCTCCCACCTTTAGCCACTCTTCCTTAAGACACCTATCCCCTTAATCTAAAGTTATGACTCTCTCTTGCAGAGGCAAGACCCCGTTTAGAATTTTACAACTGTATATACAGGTTTATATTGCTTATCTATGTTATGTTGCTGAGATCTGCATCTTACGATACTTCTATATTCTTATGTCATCTGTATTTCACTGTATGACTTTTTGGTCATGTACAATGTATTTTATACCTTTGCTTTTTTTTACTTTTTGTTTCAAAATGAAAATTCAATGGCAAAAAAAAAACTGCTTGAAGAGTAGAGAATTTTTGGTCATGCTTGACTGATTCCAGGATGCCGCTGATTAGAGATGAGCGAATCGAACTTGGCGAAGTGGAATTCGTTTCGAATATTAGGAAAAATTCGATTCGCACCGAATCCGAATTTTAGCAAACTTCGGATGCATGAATCGAATTTTTCCCGATCAGCCGGCAAAAAGTGTCACTGCAGAGAGCTCCGCTATTTCTGACAGTTCTCTGACAGTTCCTTCACATTTACAGCGGTTGAAACATTGTATCTATTTGTTTACATTTAGGATACAGATGTTTTTATTCGTAAATAAATAGATACAATGTTTCAACCGCTGTAAATGTGAAGGAACTGTCAGAGAACTGTCAGAAATAGCGGAGCTCTCTGCAGATACACTTTTTGCTGTACTGGAATTCTTCTTCTTTTCATTCTTCTTCTTCTTCTTTTCATTCTTCTTCTTTCTCTTTTCATTCTTCTTCTTCTTTTCATTCTTCTTTTCATTCTTCTTCTTTTCATTCTTCTTCTTCGTCTTTTCATTCTTCTTCTTCTTCTTTTTATTCTTCTTTTCATTCTTCTTCTTCTTCTTTTCATTCTTCTTCTTCTTTTCATTCTTCTTTTCATTCTTCTTCTTCTTTTCATTCTTCTTCTTCTTCTTTTCATTCTTCTTTTCATTCTTCTCATTCTTCTTTTCATTCTTCTTTTCATTCTTCTTCTTCTTCTTCTTTTCATTCTTCTTTTCATTCTTCTTCTCATTCTTCTTTTCATTCTTCTTCTTCTTTTCATTCTTCTTCTTCTTCTTTTCATTCTTCTTCTTCTTCTCTTCATTCTTCTTTTCATTCTTCTTCTTCTTCTTCTTTTCATTCTTCTTCTTTTCATACTTCTTCTTCTTCTTCTTTTCATTCTTCTTTTCATTCTTCTCATTCTTCTTTTCATTCTTCTTTTCATTCTTCTTCTCATTCTTCTTTTCATTCTTCTTCTTCTTTTCATTCTTCTTCTTCTTCTTTTCATTCTTCTTTTCATTCTTCTTCTTCTTTTCATTCTTCTTCTTCTTCTTTTCATTCTTCTTTTCATTCTTCTTCTTCTTCTTTTCATTCTTCTTCTTCTTCTTTTCATTCTTCTTTTCATTCTTCTTTTCATTCTTCTTTTCATTCTTCTTCTCATTCTTCTTTTCATTCTTCTTCTTCTTCTTCTCATTCTTCTTCTTCTCATTCTTCTTCTTCTTCTTTTCATTCTTCTTCTTTTCATTCTTCTTTTCATTCTTCTCCTTCTTCTTTTCATTCTTCTTCTTCTTCTTTTCATTCTTCTTCTTCGTCTTTTCATTCTTCTTCTTCTTCTTTTCATTCTTCTTCTTCTTTTCATTCTTCTTTTCATTCTTCTTCTTCTTCTTTTCATTCTTCTTCTTCTTCTTTTCATTCTTCTTTTCATTCTTCTTTTCATTCTTCTTCTTCTTCTTTTCATTCTTCTTTTCATTCTTCTCATTCTTCTTTTCATTCTTCTTCTCATTCTTCTTTTCATTCTTCTTCTTTTCATTCTTCTTTTCATTCTTCTTCTTCTTCTTTTCATTCTTCTTCTTCTTCTTTTCATTCTTCTTTTCATTCTTCTTCTTCTTCTTTTCATTCTTCTTTTCATTCTTCTTCTTCTTTTCATTCTTCTTCTTTTCATTCTTCTTTTCATTCTTCTCATTCTTCTTTTTATTCTTCTTTTCATTCTTCTTCTTCTTCTTTTCATTCTTCTTCTTCTTCTTTTCATTCTTCTTTTCATTCTTCTTCTTCTTCTTCTTCGTCGTGCCACGTGACTGCCCAAATGAGTGAAGTGTGCGGTGATTCTAAGATCGACGGCACTCATCTGCATGTCATACTGACTGACAGTATTATTTCTCTTCCCCAGCAGACTCCAAGGGCATTTAAATTAAAGGTACAGTGTTCTGCACTAATATAAAGGCTCTCTGAAGCCTAGAAACCCTTTTAATAAGTTAAATTTGCAGCGAATAAATTCGCATCGAATCGAATTTCTCCCGCAAATTCGGCGAATCAGCCGAATCGAATTTTTGAATAATTCGCTCATCTCTACCGCTGATCTAAAAATTCTTGCAATGACCTTGATTGTTTAGATCTTCCAGCTTACGTTGTAGTTTGATTAAGAGAGTGGAGTGCCAGGTTGAGTGGTGTTGGAGCTCCTGGATGTCTGCATTATGGTGCCCAATGGCCTGTTCAACCTCCATCAAGTGATCCACCACGTCCCTAAACTCCTCTTTCAGGCTGGTAACCACCACCATGAGAGTATTATTTATGTCAGAGGCAATCAGTTGCAAATTGGTAATTTTAAGCATTTGCTGGATCAAATCCAGGACCACTTCAAAGTCCATACACATTAGCCTGTGAGATGGTGTAGGTGGTTTGTGAGCCATAGCAGCGGAGGAGGGAGAGGTCGAGAAAGAGAGCTCTGCGGTAGCAATTGGCTGGGTCCAACTTGCCCAGTTGGGAGTGCAGAATCTTAGTGTAAGATAAGGGGAGTCTGATTTTGGCCATGATTCGGTCATAAGTTTGGGATATCAGCTTGGAGAGCCCACTGTCTTGGCAAAGTTTCCTGCTCAAGCTTTCCCTGCTTACCAAACAACACCCCCTTGGCTATTTTTTAAATCTGTATATGCGATTTGCATGTGTAAATAAACTATGCATTATGGTGTCACAAGGAGTTGGCATTTTTAATTAATTAATTAATGTATTTATTTATTTATTTTTGATATAGCATTAAGATTTGATGATAAAGTAATTGTTTGAGTCCAAATCAGCTTTTTGTAAATTTTGTTTAGTTTTTATTTGTGGTACAGTCTCCTACATATATTTTGCATGTATAGTAAATGGTTTCTGATTTTGAGGTTCTCTAGTGATAGTGTCTTTGACAAAGACATTTTGTTGATGAGTATTATTATAATTAATAAGATTTATTAAAAATTAATTATATGATAGTTGAAACCACCATTAACTACCACTTCATTTTGATAGAGTATGGTACATATTTACTGATAAATTAACTGTTTACAGAAAAGGTAGAAATCATCATTCAAAAACCAGAATCAGTAGTACTAAGCTTTAAAATATTTTCCAAAAATTACATATACTCTTCAGCAATATGTATCTCTGTTGCCACTTTGTTAATCTATAATGGCACGTGGACATGTCATACTCTGGGACACCAAGCCTTGAAATTCTACATTTAAAAAAAATGTGATCAAACACTAATAAATAGTAGGAACCCTTTTTTTCTTTCACAGACTATAGACACTAAATAATTTTACATATTCTTAGCAAGCAGTAAATGGTCTTTAACTAAGATTGCTGTGCGTCTTTTGTGAAAATGAATTTTAGCACAATGTCTATAACTAGAGGTAAATAAGGGATTGATTTAAAGTGTTTTACTGCTTGTTCAGATTATGAAAATTATTTAGTAGTCTTGACTCAATTTTGAGTAAAGTCAAGATCCTAAAGTTGAAGGTTCATCAGGCTTTTAAACCTGTGGTATCCTGTGGTTCCAGTCAGGTGTGCTTTTTAGTGTATTAGTATATGTGCTTTTTTAGTTTATGTAATCATCTTTGTAAACATCATGTGTAACTACCAGGAATATTTAAAGATAACATTTAAATGTTATATCTGGATAATTTATGTAATAAAAATGTAAAAGCGCTACTGAATTCCAGTTACACAGTGATGACAGAAAACGAGAAAATGGCCATAACTGTTTAAACTGGCACAATGCCCTACCTGCAGGTATTTTTCCTATACTTGGTGATACTAAATTGGATTACACACAGCAGAAGATTTGTTCCCTAATTTTTTTTTTTTAGAAAAAAGACTTTAAATAGTTTAAAGAGTTTAAATCATGTTGATAAATCTTAGGAAAAGAACAAGTGCTTCCATTGCTCAGAAATGCAGGTTATCACTTGCAAGGATTCCTCTATACTGACAGATTAGTGGTGTTCAAACTGAAGAGAAAAATGTCAAGCAGCTCATTAATTTAAAACTCAAAAGAAAAGTGCAAATGCGATGGGCAATTCGCTGCAAAACACACAGAAAATGCCCAACACTCAGGGTTACTAGTCAGCAGCAATGAGTACTGGGGCCTAATTAAAGCCTGAAATTATGAGAAAAACAAATCTCTCAGTTATAAATTCCAAATATTCATTGAGCCATACATTACTTTAAATCTGCTTCTATAAATGTGGCTCTACTGTAACCTGGGGCATAAATATACCCCAAGAATATTTGCAGTGCAGCAACTGAGCTACACACTGCCATCTCAGTCCTCTCATGAATCCCATTATAACCCTTTCCAGGGTAAGAACAGGCACTGCAGTGGAGGACTGCCTGTGAGGGGAAGACAGTAAGTTCAGTCACATGAGTGGAATAAGTCTGAAACTGTACCTGCTGTTTTTCTCCAGGAAATGTGGGTTGAGTGGGAGGATTGAAAGGGTCCAGAATAATCAGAAGCCAGAGGGTAAAGAATGGTGAGGAGTAAGGAAGTGCATCTAATAGGAGTAGTTGACTGTGCTAAATAGGTATTCAGTGTGAGATACAGGGTGTGGTACAGTGTGATATGAGTGACAGAGTGAAGCATGTTCTATGGGGGAGTTGACTGTGTAATATAAGACATACCACAGTATGTGTAGTGTGAAGAATACTATGAGGGGCATTCAAGTCAAACCAGAACGTTTGAGTTCATATAATAAAAGAACAAATTTCAAGGAGTGGAAACTGCTTTTTTTCAACATACTCCCCTGCTACATACATTTATACACTTATCCCAGCATTTAACTAATGCCTGGAAACCTTCAGCATAGAAAGATTTGTCAGTACGCCTGAACCATCCTAGCACAACTTTGCGTCATCATTGTGTTCACCATTCCCACAGAAAGATTCATCTCGTGCAATTTCATGGCAGGTTATGCATTGATTACCCAGGATCTGGCGTTCCATGCACTGAATGTTCACAGGAATGACTGCTGTGGGCTGGGAACCACGGCCAGGATTGTCAATGACGGACACCATTTTTTAAATGTTTGCACAATTGAAATGTCTTACTGCAGCTGAGTGTCTCATCACTGTAGTGTACTTGAAGTCTTCTGAAGATATTTGTGGGTTTTATGCCTTTGTTCACAAGAAACTTCATCACTACATGCTGTTCTATGCACGCACTAACACTGTTGTCTGCTATCTTGATCAATGGTCTCTGGACTGGCCCATGACATGTGCGCCGCCTATCAGTAATAGGACACACTTGCCACTTACTACTGCATGTAGTACCTCCACGCTAGCATCCCTTTTTATACCTATAAAATTAAAAGTCCCAGTTTGACTTGAAAACCCCTCATATATATGTAATGTTGAGTGCAGTGGGTGTAATTTTAGGGATACTATATGGGGGAGCTGAATGTGTAATGTAGGCTACAGTATGATATGTGTGGTGTCCCAGAGGGGAATTCCTGCTTCTTGTATATCACTTATGTATAAGAGTGTTCCTAATGTAAAGAGGAGGACTATGATGTATAGGGGGCTCCCAATGTGAAGAGAGGGAGAATTCTGATCTGTGAAGGGAGACTCTGATGTGAAGGGAGATACTCTGATGTATGTGGGGGCTGTTAATGTATGTAGTGACTCTGATATATAAAGGAGACTATTATATGAAAAGGGGGGGGCACCTTCCCTCCTTGCTGCTCACTTTCTGCTTGTCTTGCTCTCTTTCCCTCTCCCTTTCTCAACAGTTTTTGGTCTTCTATAGGGGGGGCTCAGACAAAGTGACGGTTTTTTTTTTTTTTTGCAGATAACAATATGTAATTGAGGAGTTAATTTATTATTTAAAAAAAAAGGTTCTTTTGTCCTAAGGCTTATATGCGTCGCTGTCACAGTAAATGTTCTGTAGATACAGTCAGGTCCATAAATATTGGAACATTGACACAATTCTAACATTTTTGGCTCTATACACCACCACAATGGATTTGAAATGAAACGAACAAGATGTGCTTTAACTGCAGACTGTCAGCTTTAATTTGAGGGTATTTACATCTAAATCAGGTGAACGGTGTAGGAATTACAACAGTTTGTATATGTGCCTCCCACTTGTTAAGGGACCAAAAGTAATGGGACAATTGGCTTCTCAGCTGTTCCATGGCAGGTGTGTGTTATTCCCTCATTATCCCAATTACAATGAGCAGATAAAAGGTCCAGAGTCCATTTCAAGTGTACTATTTGCATTTGGAATCTATTGCTGTCAACTCTCAAGATGAGATCCAAAGAGCTGTCACTATCAGTGAAGCAAGCCATCATTAGGCTGAAAAAACAAAACAAACCCATCAGAGAGATAGCAAAAACATTAGGCGTGGCCAAAACAACTGTTTGGAACATTCTTAAAAAGAAGGAACGCACCGGTGAGCTCAGCAACACCAAAAGACCCGGAAGACCACGGAAAACAACTGTGGTGGGTGACCAAAGAATTCTTTCCCTGGTGAAGAAAACACCCTTCACAACAGTTGGCCAGATCAAGAACACTCTCCAGGAGGTAGGTGTATGTGTGTCAAAGTCACCAATCAAGAGAAGACTTCACCAGAGTGAATACAGAGGGTTCACCACAAGATGTAAACCATTGGTGAGCCTCAAAAACAGGAAGCCCAGATTAGAGTTTGCCAAACGACATCTAAAAAAGCCTTCACAGTTCTGGAACAACATCCTATGGACAGATGAGACCGAGATCAACTTGTACCAGAGTGATGGGAAGAGAAGAGTATGGAGAAGGAAAGGAACTGCTCATGAACCTAAGCATACCACCTCATCAGTGAAGCATGGTAGTGGTAGTGTCATGGCGTGGGCATGTATGGCTGCCAATGGAACTGGTTCTCTTGTATTTATTGATGATGTGACTGCTGACAAAAGCAGCAGGATGAATTGTGAAGTGTTTGGGGCAATATTATCTGCTCATATACAGCCAAATGCTTCACAACTCATTGGATGCCGCTTCACAGTGCAGATGGACAATGACCCAAAGCATACTGCAAAAGCAACCAAAGAGTTTTTTAAGGGAAAGAAGTGGAATGTTATGCAATGGCCAAGTCAATCATCTGACCTGAATCCGATTGAGCATGCATTTCACTTGCTGAAGACAAAATTGAAGGGAAAATGCCCCAAGAACAAGCAGGAACTGAAGACACTTGCAGTAGAGGCCTGGCAGAGCATCACCAGGGATGAAACCCAGCGTCTGGTGATGTCTATGCGTTCCAGACCTCAGGCTGTAATTGACTGCAAAGGATTTGCAACCAAGTATTAAAAAGTGAAAGTTTGATTTATGATTATTATTCTGTCCCATTACTTTTGGTCCCTTAACAAGTGGGAGGCACATATGCAAACTGTTGTAATTCCTACACCGTTCACCTGATTTGGATGTAAATACCCTCAAATTAAAGCTGACAGTCTGCAGTTAAAGCACGTCTTGTTTGTTTCATTTCAAATCTATTGTGGTGGTGTATAGAGCCAAAAATGTTAGAATTGTGTCGATGTCCCAATATTTATGGACCTGACTATATATATACAGTGGGGATCAAAAGTTTGGGCACCCCAGCTAAAAATTTGTATTAATGTGCATAAAGAAGCCAAGGAAAGATGGAAAAATCTCCAAAAGGCATCAAATTACAGATTAGACATTCTTATAATATGTCAACAAAAGTTAGATTTTATTTCCATCATTTACACTTTCAGAATAACAGAAAACAAAAAAATGGCGTCTCCAAAGGTTTGGGCACCCTGCAGAATTTATAGCATGCACTGCCCCCTTTGCAAAGCTGAGACCTGCCAGTGTCATGGATTGTTCTCAATCATCGTCTGGGAAGACCAGGTGATGTCAATCTCAAAGGTTTTAAATGCCCAGACTCATCTGACCTTGCCCCAACAATCAGCACCATGGGTTCTTCTAAGCAGTTGTCTAGAAAACTGAAACTGAAAATAGCTGACGCTCACAAAGCTGGAGAAGGCTATAAGAAGATAGCAAAGCGTTTTCAGATGTCAATATCCTCTGTTCGGAATGTAATTAGGAAATGGCAGTCATCAGGAACAGTGGAAGTTAAAGCAAGATCTGGAAGACCAAGAAAAATATCAGACAGAACAGCTCGCAGGATTGTGAGAAAAACAATTCAAAACCCACGTTTGACTGCACGATCCCTCCAGAAAGATCTGGCAGACACTGGAGTTGTGGTACACTATTCCACTATAAAGAGATACTTGTACAAATATGGTCTTCATGGAAGAGTCATCAGAAGAAAACCTCTTCTACGTCCTCACCTCAAAAATCATTGTTTGAACTTTGCAAATGAACATATAGACAAGCCTGATGCATTTTGGAAACAAGTTCTGTGGACCGATGAGGTTAAAATTGAACTTTTTGGCCGGAATGAGCAAAGGTACGTTTGGAGAAGAAGGGGCACAGAATTTAATGAAAAGAACCTCTGTCCAACTGTTAAGCATGGGGTTGGATCAATCATGCTTTGGAGTTGTTTTGCAGCCAGTGGCACAGGGAACATCTCACGAGTAGAAGGAAAAATGGATTCAATAAAATTTCAGCAAATTTTGGATGGTAACTTGATGCCATCTGTGAAAAAGCCGAAGTTAAAGAGAGGATGGCTTCTACAAATGGATAATGATCCTAAACACACCTCGAAATCCACGGGGGATTACATCTAGAGGTGTAAACTGAAGGTTTTGCCATGGCCTTCACAATCTCCTGACCTCAACATAATTGAAAATCTATAGATAGACCTTAAAAGAGCAGTGCGTGACAGACAGCCCAGAAATTTCAAAGAACTGGAAGACTTTTGTAAGTAAGAATGGGCAAAGATACCTCAAACAAGAATTGAAAGACTCTTGGCTGGCTACAAAAAGCGTTTACAAGCTGTGATACTTGCCAAAGGGGGCAGTACAAGATATTAACTCTGCAGGGTGTCCAAACTTTTGCAGACGCCATTTTTTTGTTTTCTGTTATTTTGAAAGTGTAAATGATGGAAATAAAATCTAACTTTTGTTGACATATTATAAGAATGTCTAATCTGTAATTTGATGCCTTTTGGAGATTTTTCCATCTTTCCTTGGCTTCTTTATGCACATTAATACAAATGTTTAGCTGGGGTGCCCAAACTTTCGATCCCCACTGTATATATATATATATATATATATATATATATTTATATGCACTGTTTACAGTGAATAAGCACTGGCTCCCTTTTATATCTACTCCCACTGTTAAACACAATTTGACTATGCCAATAATTAGATGCAGCTCAGAAGAATTTGTTTTCCATTGTATTGCAGGGTGCTTTAGGTCTTTCATCATCCATGTCATGCTTACATTTTGTCATGCTGTTTTGCCTTTTCATTGTAAAGGTAGATTACTTATTGTGGGTATTGTTACAATGTTGTAATCTTTACATATTGTTTATGTCAGTACATTCTCCATGTTTGTCAATTAAGAAAACAGTTGTGAGGGATTTATAACTCTGGTCAAAGGCATCTTAAAGCCTCAGCTACAAGCAAGCCGGAGCCAAAAAGCTGAAGTTATAGAATGTGTGTGGCGCAGACAGCGGCATAGTCAAGGATCTTCCATCAACAGAGGGAGGCTGTGGGCAACAAGAACAGTTTTCAACCTATTAGTGTGTAATACAACTGGGTATGACTCTTAGTAAAGAATTTGTTCATGAAGAATGCAGCTAGTACATTTTTTCAAACCTTGAGATGCCCGTTAGATAAACTATCTTATAGTTTGAGATTGAGTTTAAACCCTCACATGGAAAAAAAAACCTATGACCTTGACTCTAATAAATATAGTAAAGTTGGTGCAAAGTTGTCATTTTAAGGCAACTGCAAATTATAAGGGTGCTCTCTTTGAACAAAGGTTTATTATATACTGTACATAGGGAGCGGTTTGTGGGGAACCATGTCAAATGCTTTTTCAAAATCCAAATGTCCACAGCCAATTCTTTGTCTAAATGTTTGCTTACCATCTCATGAAAATACATTAGATTTCTTTGACAGCTTTTATGAATCCAAGTTAAACATACTGATCTGTAGGTACTTGGTAAAATATAATGAGAGTAGTTGCGAGCACAGAAAAACTATAGAAATAAAAAACAGTTAGCATATAAAGGTACAACCTCAACACCTTAAAAATGACAAACAGAAAAATAAATATGCAGCGCTTAAGAACAAGGAGGAGAGACAAGGAAGATAGAGAGCAGGAGGTCATGGGAGAAGTGGAGAGGATGGTTGGGTGATATTTGGAGAAAAGACTGGTGATGTAATTTGGGGCAGAGTTATAAATGGCTATATATGTTCTTGTTAATGTTTTACATTTTATTCGTTGGGCAATGGGAAGCCAGTGGAAGGATTGGCAGAGAGGGATAGCAGATATGGAACAGTTAGTAAGGTGGATGAATCTGGCAGCAGCATTCATGATAGACTGAAGAGGGGATAGTCTGCGATTAAGTAGGCTGAGGAGGGAGTTACAATAGTCAGGGTGAGAGATAGCAAGGGAGTGAATAAGTTGCTTAGGGGTTTCAGAAGTTAAGAATGGGTGTATCTTGCAGATGTTGCGGAGGTGAAGTCTACAAGATTTGGACAGTGATTGGATTTGGGACTAAAAGGACAGATGGGAGTCTAGGATTACACCTAGTACCCTGGCATGAGGGGAGGGATTGATGGTTGTATTATTGATCTTGATGGAGAAGTCAGGGGAGGGGGCACAGGCTGGAGGGAATAGTATGAGCTCCATTTTGGAAAGATTTAGTTTGAGGAAGTTGAGTGACATCCATGCTGATATGTCACTTAGTAGGTTAGTAATGTGAGAGGAGACTGAAGGGGCGAGGTGAGGAGTAGAAAGGTTTGTGTGTCATCAGAATAGAGATGGTACTTAAAGCCATGGGAGTTTTACAAGTGACCAAGGGAGGAGGTGTAGATGGATAAGAGAAGGGGTCCAAAGACAAAACCTTGAGGGACCCCTACAGAAAGAGGAAGTGGAGAGCAGGAGACAGAGTTATAGGTAACACTGAAGGAGAGCTGCTATAGGTAGGAGGAGAACCAGGAGAGAGCAGAGTCTCGGAGGCCAAGAGAGTGGAGTTTTTTGAGGAGGCGGGGATGGTCAACAGTACCAAAAGCTGCAGAGAGGTCAAGTAGTAAGAGTATGGAGTAGTGGCCATTAGTTTTAGCAGTGAGTAAATCATTAGTGAGTTTTAGTAGGGCAGTTTAAGTGGAGTGGAGTGAGTGAATGCCAGACTGTAAAGGGTGAAGTGAAGTAGGAGCCCAGGCGATTGTAGACTAAGTGTTCTAAGAGTTTAGAGGTAAACGGGAGCAGGGAGATGGGTCTTAAGTTGTTCAGGTTGGTGGGGTCCAGCGAGGGCTTTTTAAGTATGGGAGTGATCTGTGCATGCTTTAGAGGGGTGGGGAAGGCGCCATTATAGAGAGAGAGATTGAAGATGTGAGTGAGGGAGCATAGGACAGAAGAAGAGGGTGACCGTAGTAGTTGAGAGGGGACAGGATCCAGGGGGCACGTGGTGAGACGGGCTTCTGAGAAAACTTTAGTGACCACTTCAGTAATAGCAAAGTCAAAAGAGGAAAGTGTTTAGGGAAGTTTAGTATAAGGTATGCTATGTGGGATAGATGTCTGTGTAGTGGAAATGCCCTCACTAATTGCATCAATCTTGTTTTTGAAATGATTTGCAATAATGTAAGCAGTGAGTTATTGGGTGGAGGTGGAGAAAGTAGAGTTAAAAGTAGAGAAGAGACGATGAGGACTGGATGACAAGGTATTAATAAGAGTGACAAAGTAGGCTTGTTTGGCAGCATGGAGGGAGGAACTGTATGTTAAGAAAGCAGATTTATATAGGGTGAATGCTTGCTGTTAATTTTGTTTTACGCCTCAGTCGCTCCAGTGCACGACTATGTCTCTTAAGATTTCTGTTGTCATTAGTCTGCCAAGGTTGTAATGGTTGGGGCCTGATACTATATGTAGTTAGAGGAGCAAGTGAGTCTAGTGTGGATGAAAGCAAACTGTTGTAGACAGAGGTGGCCAGGTCAGGGCAGGACATGGGAGATATTCTGTCATAGAAACGGTCAGTTGCAGAGTGGAACAGAGAAGGGTTTAAGTTGTGAAGGTTTCTGTGGGTAATTGTTTGGTGCTTGGTGGGATAAGTGCTTGAAGATGAGGACAATGTGAAAGTGATGAGATTGTCATCAGAGAGAAGAAAGGGGCTGTTTGTGAGGTTGTAGGGAAAGCAAAGATGGGAGAAAACAAGGTCTAATGTATTCTCATCAGAGTGAGTGGAGGATTGTGTCCATTGTGTTAAGGCAAAAGATGAGGTTAGGTTGAAGAGTTGGGATGTAGCTGGGATGTAGATGGGGATGTTAAAATCTTCAAGAATGATGGTGGGCATTTCAGAGGAGAGAAAGAAGGGTAGCCAAGCAGAGAAGTCATCAAGAAAGTGCAACACCGGTAGGTCTCTGCAATCCTCAGAGAAATGGGAGACAACAGCCGAGTCTCGAAAGAAGAGAGGGAGGGTTAGGAAGGACTTGAAAGGTGCTCAGTGGGGATAGAAGCAAACCAACTCCACCTCTTTTCCAACCACTGGGTCTGGGTGAGTCCAGAGAAGGCCTCCATAGGAAAGTGCTGCGGGAGAAGCAGAATATGCTGCTTGAAGCCAGGTTTCTGTAATTGCTAGTAGGTTATGTGAGCTTAATACAGACAGAGCGGGTATTCTAGAGTGCACATGAAATAGAGAGGGTGGTTTTTTGGAGCATGGGGATTGAGATTAAATTGAGTGGATTGCGGCTATTCCTGGAGGAAGGAGGGGGCCTGCTGTGGGGGTGAGATACTGGAGGACTAGGGTTTAGGAAGATATCCCCAGAGGCTAGGAGAAGGAGGGTAAGGAAAGTAAGATGGGAGTGGGATGTATATGAGTGCACATGCCTTCCTGTCCTGATGTTTCGGTCAGCAGGTGAGTAAAGTATTAGCAGGAGGTAATGATAGCAGTAGTAGGGAGATGGTAGATGTGAGGGTGATATGTATAAGCTTTGGGGTGGAGCAGAGGGGTAAAGAAAAAAGATTTTGAGAACAGAGAATAGTAATATGAAAAGAAGGATTAGAGGGGGTGTATTAAAAGGTAGATGGAGTGGGAATTAGACTTGTAGGTGATGTTTCCCAGGGTATTTGCTTGCAGTCCATCCAACATGCAGTAGAGTTTTTTGGTGTATCTTCCTGCTGCTTGAATTATCCTGCTTTAGTTAAACTGCTGTTTTGCACTCCAGCAGAAAATGCACTCACGCAGGACAATGCCCTCTGGTGCCATGCAGGACTCCTGCAGACAGGAATCTGTGAATGAATGATGTGGCCATGTGGACATAGCACCACATGGCCATGCACTTTTCAAAAAGTGGCAGCTGGTAAAGGGAACTTCTCCCGATACAGCTGTCACACACAGGTCTGGAGTGGAACATGTAACATGATCCCAAAGGTGAACTTATTCTTTAACGCCATTTTGACCATGTTTAGGACATCCAAAAGGTAAAACAAATTATTGAATGCTATAATCAATTCTAAGGAAGCAATCTCATTATGGGAGAAAATCCAATTACAAAAGAATTTCCTTGATTGTTGGTTATTATAGGTTACTGCCTACAGTAAATTTAGCTGGCATGAACTGATCAGTGCATATGTAAGTCATGTTAAATTGGATTTTCTGGTCCCAATTGTTTCTTTGAACACTAGAAGCATTAACACTGACAAAGGACTTACAGAAGTTTCACAGTATAATTACTTTGGGCAGAAGTCAACAACATCAGTACATAAGGAATATAAACAAATCATCAAAGGGCCTAGGGCATCCATCACAGTGTATCCAATAAAATGGAAAATGGACTGGTTCACTTTGAGCTAGTGCTACACTTTGATCTCACATATTATAGGCAGTAACTGAAAACTTACTAAACATATACTGAACAGTATGAGGGGGGTCTTGCCATAATTTCTGAAACATTTGTGTCTTGTGTCTGTTAGTCAGAGGATTGCACATACTTCAAGTTTGCTATTACCAAAATTATACCATACCTGATATTGTTGAAAATGCCTATGTTGAATACATTGATTCTCTGTGCTTGTGTTTTTTTGTATTTGAAGAATATACTGTATTAAAGAAAACTATTAAAGTAGGAAAATACGACATTAAGTAGGAAAAGTAGATATTATGTTATTGCAGCACGTTTTATAAAGGAGCTTTCATTTTGTTAGGATGAAATCAAATGAAAGCAACATGTGCAAGGCTATATTACTGACACCTGAGGAATGACCTGAAATGCAAGATGATAGGCGGTATGGTGATGGATTGCATAACACACCGGGTCTAAATTGTTTGTAGTCTGGTTGTAAGTGATAAGCCAGCTAATTAGCTTAAAATCAAACCTAATTCAAAATCTGTTTAGCGTGAATCATTATGCTGCTTTTTACCAAGATTTATAGCCCCTGTTAAAGTGGATAATAGGTTTATTTTATCTCTAATACAAATTGCTAATACTTTTAATGTTCAATAAATAGATACATAAAATAAAGAATTATGGAGGAGGTATAATCTCCCATTAAATGTTGCTTTATTTCATAGGAGCATTTGGGTGATCAGGACAGACGTTTTCATCAGCAGTTTCTACTCTCATAAGGGTATGTCCATAATACAACCCCAGGATTTTATATAAAAAAAGAACAATTTAAGTGAGCGCTACCTGAGAAGAGGATCGCCACTAGAACACCAAAAAGGCAACCAAATAAAACCTTCCAAAGGGTATATCAATATAAGGGTGCAGCGCTAAGACATAATTCGTTTTGAATAACATAAGGTGTAAAATAATCAAGTGCAAAGAGAAATGTCACCAAGTGGTGAACTAAGTGAATAAATGTCCCAAATAAAACAGCCCACGTGATGATCTTATGTGATCATAATAATCGTGCGTGACGCGTTTCATGCTATGCACGTAATCATGATTTTATATGTCCATGGATCTTAAAGTACTAGCAAACTAGAGGGGAATGTGTAATACTTGATTAACGCCTAGTGATTGTTCAGGTCATCTTACAGTTGAAATCAGATACAGATCATGACAACTGACATCCACTGTTAAATGATCAAGTATCAAAGCAATAAAGAGTATTTATAAATAACCCTGGTCATAGACTGCTTCATTTCATTTTCCAGCTCGCTATGTTGATATTTGCTGACTTGCAACCTTGGCAACCAAAGGTGTCATTATTATTGTGTACCGATTCTGGTAATTGTCCTTAACTTCCTGTCCTAAAGACAGAAAAATATCCCATTTAAACACAGATAGCAATGAAATCTTAGGAGGCTATAACCCCTTCCCTATCCAAGACTAAAACAAAAATGTCCAGAGTTTCATTTTAAGTAAATTATAATTACACAGTTTACTATTTGTTTTAATGCTTTACTTTTAAAAAGTATTTACAGTATGTTTCAACATACATTTTATCTGAGCACATTTGTATTTGTTTTGAGCAGTTTTTTTGAGCATTTAGTATGAAATATTTAACTGACTGATGCTTTTGTGTGTGTCTATTCAGGAGAAAAGTGTAAATCAACAGAATATATTAAGATGAAGAATGCATTGCTGGATTCCCAGAACCAGAAGCACAACAGAAAGGAAAGCGAGATGGAAAATATAGACAAATTTGGTCTTAAAAAGATCTTGGTGGATCAGATGTTCAAATATTTTGACAGTGACAGCAATGGACTAGTAGATACAAATGAAATTACTCAGGTAAAGTTAGCTTATTATATTATTATATACAGTACATAGATGTTTAAATTTCAATATACAATATTAGTATGGGTATTTGATTTCCTGTTTTAATACATCTAGAATGGTAATTGCATTTTAATGAGCACATTGACTGATTCAGAGTAATTTATGTTTTAATGAAAGTGTATATTTAACTGCTTATATATATATATATTGTGGCAGTGCGGTGTCCTGCAACGGTCAAAATAAAGCTGAAAACCCTGGATTCTCAACCAGGCAGGTTGAGGGGCTCCAGAGAGTTAATGTATTGCAGAGGAAACTGACTTTTCGGTTTCCTCATTTATTCATTAAGTTTGTTTTGGGATCTTGAGCCTGGAGATTTCAAAGAGATCTGGGAGGGATGAAATCTCTAATCCGGGGTCCGTGTTTTGAGAACCCCCAGCACACTGATTGCACAGGTGTGTGCAGGCCTTTTTATAGAGTCCTAACCATAGTTCAGGGCTCCACCCCAGCAGTTAGGAGGGCTCCACCCCAGCAGACGGAGTCAGGAGGGCTCCACCCCGGCAGACAGGAGGTCTCTGCCTTGGAGTCAGGTGAAAAGCCAGACTAGCTGTGTGCTAGTGGCCATAATTTGGGAAGAGTCTGCAGGAGACAGACAGTGAACTGTGTACAAGCCAGGAGGCTGAATCTTTGTTGGTATTTCTTGATGGTGGATACCCCTGCGTGGGAAGCATTTGTGTTATTTGAACTTTCTTTAAATAAAAGTGGGCAAAAAAAAGCCCTTAAAGAAGCGAGTTGCTGTGTGCTTAAACAAGAAAAGCTCTAGCAGTTGAAGCGAGTTCCCACAATATATATATATATATATATATATATATATATATACAGTCAGGTCCATAAATATTGGGACATCGACACATTTCTAACATTTTTGGCTCTATACACCACCCCAATGGATTTGAAATAAAACAAACAAGATGTGCTTTAACTGCAGACTGTCAGCTTTAATTTGAGGGTATTTACATCCAAATCAGGTGAACGGTGTAGGAATTACAACAGTTTGCATATGTGCCTCCCACTTGTTAAGGGACCAAAAGTAATGGGACAATTGGCTTCTCAGCTGTTCCATGGCCAGGTGTGTGTTATTCCCTCATTATCCCAATTACAATGAGCAGATAAAAGGTCCAGAGTTCATTTCAAGTGTGCTATTTGCATTTGGAATCTGTTGCTGTCAACTCAAGATGAGATCCAAAGAGCTGTCACTATCAGTGAAGCAAGCCATCATTAGGCTGAAAAAACAAAACAAACCCATCAGAGAGATAGCAAAAACATTAGGCGTGGCCAAAACAACTGTTTGGAACATTCTTAAAAAGAAGGAACGCACAGGTGAGCTCAGCAACACCAAAAGACCCGGAAGACCACGGAAAACAACTGTGGTGGATGACCGAAGAATTCTTTCCCTGGGGAAGAAAACACCCTTCACAACAGTTGGCCAGATCAAGAACACTCTCCAGGAGGTAGGTGTATGTGTGTCAAAGTCAACAATCAAGAGAAGACTTCACCAGAGTGAATACAGAGGGTTCACCACAATATGTAAACCATTGGTGAGCCTCAAAAACAGGAAGGCCAGATTAGAGTTTGCCAAATGACATGTAAAAAAGCCTTCACAGTTTTTGAACAGCATCCTATGGACAGATAAGACCAAGATCAACTTTTTTTTTTTTTTATTCAAATATTTATTAGATTTTCACATTTATAATTACATATAAAAAGAGAAAGGAAAAAAAAAAAAAAAAAAAAAGAAAAAAAAAACAGGGGAACATGAAAGAAGAGCATAATGCATTTCATCTACATTCTCATATAATATTTTTACTCTTATTTTCTTTCTGTTACCTCCTTTTTCTTCCTTTCCCTTCCTTCTACCCTTATGCCCTACCCCATCCCTCCTCCCTCCCACTCTGCATTTTTCTCTTACTTCCATCTATATAAAATTAAGAATCTTCTCCTGGCATTTCTTCATATATATTCCTATGGTGTACAAAATCTTCCCATTTTTCCCATCTCCTGTTACATATCTCCATCTTATCTTCCTGGGTATAGTATAGTTTCTCCATCCTACTAATCTGATTTACTCTTTCTACCCAATCCTTCTCTTTCGGAACTTCCAAGCTATGCCAGAATTTGGGTATCAACCCCTTCGCTGCGTTCACAAAGTACCATATACCCGAGTTTTTATATTTATTCACTGGTAAATCTGTTTTATGTAGTAAACACACTTGTGGGTCTAATCCTATCTTTATTCCTGAGATTTTCTCAATTAAGTTGACTATTATCTTCCAAAAATTTTGTATCCTTGGGCACTCCCACCAGATGTGAAACCATGTACCAATCTTTCCACAACCACGCCAACACTCTTGTGTTTTCTCTATATCTATTTTGTGCTCTAGAATTGGTGTAATGTGCCATCTTACTAAACTTTTATAGTTTACCTCCACCTCTCTCATACTAGTGTTCTCGTGCGTGAGTCTATATATCTTCCTCTGTTTATCCTCATCTATCTCCACTCCTAAATCCCTTACCCATTTTTCTATATAGCTTGGTTTTAATTCCGTAGCTAACTCGGTAAGAATTTTATAAATTTTTGCCGTGCCCCGTTTTCCGTCTCCCCGTGATTCCAGTAACCTCTCAAACATGTTCCACTCCTTTCTCCCTCTTATGGGTTTCGGAAGACTCTCAACAAAGTGATTTAAT
This sequence comes from Staurois parvus, assembly GCF_062004578.1. NCBI lineage: Eukaryota > Metazoa > Chordata > Amphibia > Anura > Ranidae > Staurois > Staurois parvus. Next base: position 6,334,311 of record NW_028317886.1, read on the forward strand.
TGGTGATATTTCCACTCATCAATCTTAATAAAAAGTTCCCTTCCACTCTTTTTTAAGTCTTTCAATGTTTTCAACTTCTTTCCGTCCATAATATCCCTTAGTTGAATGTCTTCCTTTTTAATCCATTTTCCCATACTCCCTTCAATACCTGGTGGGAAGTATTCTATATTCCTTAGTGACATTAATTGTGAATTAAAATCCCAGTGCATATACTTGTGTAAATTATCCCAAACCCTTAAAACGTTCAATGTAAACACGCTCGTGGTTTCTTTTAAACCTCTATATTGTGTTGGTGCCCATATGTTTCTACTCAGGTCAACTCCGCTCAAGTCATTCTCTATCTTTACCCATCTTTTCCCCCTTTTATTGTGTGTCCAATCATAAATTCTTGCTAAAACTACAGCATTATAGTATCTCCCAAAGTCTGGCACTCCCAGTCCCCCTCTCTCTTTTCGTCTACTTATCAAATCATACGATATTCTAGGTTTTTTATTTTTCCATATAAATTTTGTTATCATCCTTTTAATTTCTTTAAAAAATCCTTCTGGGAGTTTTATTGGGATCATTTGATATTTATACAAAACTTTGGGTACAATTATCATTTTTATCAGATTTATTCGTCCTAACCAGGAGGGGATTCCTCCTCCCAATTTCTTCAGTTCCTCCTTAATCTCGTTTAAAAGGGAAATATAATTTAATTTATACAATTTTGAATATGAAGCAGAAAGTTTGACTCCTAAATATTTTATCTCTCTATCTCTCCATGTAAAAGGGAATTCTTTTTTTATCTTTTCTTTCTCACCATTCGGGAGATTTATATTCAAGATCTCAGTTTTTGTCAGGTTGATTTTTAGGTTTGATATTTCTCCATATTCCTTTAAGCTTTTCATTAAATTCGGGAGTGTTATCCTAGGATTACCCACATAGAACAACAGATCGTCTGCAAAAGCTGCCACCTTATGTTCCGTTTCCCCTATTTGTATTCCCTTTATATCTGCATTCCTCCTAATTGTTTCTAGTAAGGGTTCCAATGTTAACACATACAACAAAGGGGACAGTGGACATCCCTGTCTAGTGCCATTTGACATCCTTATAGGTGCCGATTTTTCACCATTGACCAAAATAACCGCGGATGGCATTTTATACAATTTTCCTATCCATTCCCTCATTCTACTACCTACCCCCATGATCTCTAGGGTGTCCATCATAAAGCTCCAGTTTACTCTATCAAAAGCTTTTTCAGCGTCGATCGAGAGAATCACTGCCGGGGTTTTCCCTTTCTTAGCTTTCTGGATCAACAACAGAGTTCTAATTCCGTTATCTCTACCCTCCCTCCCTGACACAAAGCCAACCTGATCTCCCTGGATCCATTCTGGCATTAAGTCTTTGATCCTATTTGCTAAGACCTTCGCATATAACTTTGTATCTACATTTAGGAGTGCAATTGGCCTATAACTTGAACATTGAGTAGGATCCTTCCCTTCCTTGTGTATAAGTGTTACATGAGCTTGTAGGGATTCCTGTCTAATCTCCATTTCTCCCCCCAGGGCATTCATATATTCCTTCAACTTTGGTATCAATAGTTCACTATATTTTTTATAGTACCTCACGGTGTATCCGTCCGGGCCAGGACTTTTCCCCACCTTAGTGTCTTTTAGTGCTATTTTTATTTCCTCCTGTGTGATTTCTAATTCCAGGGATTTCAATAGATCTTTATCTATCCTTGGTAGTTCTGCATTTTTTAGATATGCTTTTCTTTTTTCTCTATTCTCATTTTCACTATTATTTACTAAGTTTTGAGACTTAATATTATACAACTTATTGTAATACTCCTCAAACACCTTCCCAATCTCTTTAGTAGAGTGAGCCATTTCTCCCTTGGGGTTTCTTATTTTTTCTATGTAATTTCTAGTTTTCTTTTTTCTCAGGGCCTTCATTATATATTTTCCTGGACGATCTCCCCATCTGTACCTCTCCACTGCAACTTTATTAAGTACTCTCCTCATCTCTTCTTCCATTAATATCTCCAATTCTTTCTTCTTTCCTATTATCTTCTGTCTTATCTCACATGTTATTCTGTTTTTATGGATCTGTTCCAGGTCATTTATATCTTTTAAGAGCCCTGTCATTTTCTTACTCCTTTCTCTTTTCTTTTTTGCTCCTAACGCAATCAATATACCCCTAATATATACCTTATGGGACTCCCAGACAGTGGCCATTGAAACATCTCCTGTTTCATTCTCCTGAAAATATCTTTCCATTTCCCGTCTGATCTGCTGATCGATCTCTTGATCTAATAGAAGGGCCTCGTTTAATCTCCATCCCACCCCCCTTGTCAGTTGTCTCCCCCATCTCACCTTCATTATAACTGGGGCATGGTCTGAGAGAGTCATTGTCTCTATTTCTACTTTGGCCACCCTCTCGATAAGTTGATGTTCTACCATTATATAGTCCAGTCTTGAATAAATCTCGTGTGCATTAGAGAAGAAAGTATAGTCTTTTTCCTTTCCATGCATTATCCTCCATATATCCACTAGTTGCCCTTCATATATCTCCTTCTTCAAAGTCTTCATAGACCTACCTCCCTCTCGTTGCACACGAGATGTTGTATCCATCTGTGGATCTAGACATAAATTCAAGTCTCCCGCCATTATCAGTCTTCCCTTTTTAAAGTCCCTCAATTTTCTTAATATCCCTTTCAGGTATACCTCCGGTCTCTTATTTGGGCAATAAATATTCGCCACTGTACACTCTATTTCCTGTAATCTGCCCCTCAGAAACAAGAATCTCCCCTCAGGATCTGTCTCTCTCTCTTCCACCTCCCACCTTACATTTTTAGCGAACCCAATTGCCACCCCTTTGGCTCTCTTAATTGGGGAGTCTGCATAAAACCATGTTGGATAGTTTCTAGTATTTAATTTGATATTTGACTTAATCTCAAAATGCGTCTCCTGTAAAAAAACTACCGAGGCTTCTCTGTGTTGTAACTCCTTAAATAGCTTAAATCTCTTCCCAGGACTATTCAACCCTTTTACATTATATGTTATAAATTTTATATCTTCCATAATTCTTGAGTACATCTCGTCCCTATGCAGAGTATTTTTAAAACCTTCCCCCTATACCATCTTTTACCTCCTCCCCCCCCCTTACCCTCCCTCTTCACCTCCCCCCTCCCCTGGCCCTCCCTCCTCCCTCCCCCCCCGAACCCCCCCCTCCCATCAGGCCTATTTTTTACCATCTAATCCTTTGTGAGCTTACTGTCACATTTGGATCTTGGCCCTGAGGTTGAACTCTAACCTTGTACGGTTCACCGTCCCTCCATTTCCCTCAATGTTCCCCTTTCTATCCCTTCTTTATTCTTTCTTCTAATTTGCTGCCATTGCTCTTTTCCCTCGACGTTTTCCCCTCCCTCAACCTCCCAACCTGGAACCTCTACTTTTTGAATGTTAAGTTTGTCAAAAAAGTCTCTCAAGTCCTCAGGAAATCTCAGGTATGCAGTAACTCCATTCTTCCATCCAATTAGACACATTGAGCCGCTCCATCTATACTGTATGTTTTGTTTTTTCATCTGTTCTATTAAGGGTCTCAGTGATCTCTTTCTCCATAATGTCTCAGGTGTTAAGTCTGCAAAGATTTGTATATTTTTCCCTTCATACTCAATATTATATCTTCCTTTTGTCTTCTTCCATATTTCTTCTCTCTCTCCAATTTTATTAAATTGAACCACTACATCTCTCGGTCTCTCTTCCGCCCGATCTCGTTGGGCCTTTCCTGATCTATATATATTGTCCAATATGCATGTCTCTGTTCTAGGTCTACCCATAATGGAGTTTAAGATTTTTTGTATCGTCTCTCTTAATTCTTTATCTTGTATAAGCTCCGGAATTCCTTTTATCCTGAGATTTTTTTTCCTGTGTATGTTACCTTGTATCTCCAGTTTATATCCCAGTTTTTTTTGTTCTTGCCTAATCTCTAGTATCTGATTATTCAGTTCAGAAAGAGTTTGAGCATGTTTATTGATTTTTTCTTCTGTATCTTCTACTCTAGTCAAGAGATGTCCCAGATCTTTCCGAATAATTCCCATTTCCTGTTTAATTGATTTTTCCAAATTTTTAAACATTTCCGCCATTTCCTTTTTATTTGGGATTTGTAGTTCTCCTTCATTTTCCTTTGACTCTATTTCTCCTGATATTTGTTGATTATTATCCATTTCTACTGGAGATCTGGCGCTTTTATCCATACTGTTCTCCATTATACTTTTTTCACCTGCCCCCTGAGTTCTTTCTGGGGTCACATTACCTTGAGATGTAAATTTTCTAATTGTTCCTGATTGGGCGTGTTTAGGGGCATTCCCTTTACTATTTTTGCTCTTCATATTTTTAACTGTATCCGAGTTCTCTTTTTAAACTTTAAGATATATACTGATAATAAGTCCTTTAGGTAAATTCTACTTTCTTCAAGCTATTTGGTGGTTCCCCCTTTTTCTCTATATATATTTCTTCTGCCACACCAAGAAGCTATCCATAAACAGATTTAATATATAATCCAGATAGTCTCACTCACCCTCCTTCCCGCTGCTTCGTTCCAGTGAGGCTGTCAGCATTCTGGTGTGGCTCTGCTCCTTTTCCCTTCAGCTCAGGAGGGGAGGGGGGGGAGAGGGGTTAGAAGAGGAGGGGGGGGAGAGGTGAAGGGGGGGTTTTCCGAGGCTCTTTTCTTCTCTCTCTCTCCGTTTCTCTCGTGGGTACCGACGGTCATGTAAATCTCTCTGCCCGAGCGGCTTCAGTTTCAAAGGAAGCCAGCCGTTTCTCTCTCCCTCCTCTTCTGTTGGGTCGGAAAGCCGGGGTCTCCCTCTGCTTCAGGAAGCCGGCCGGCTTCTCCGTCTCCCAGTACTGCCCTTCGGCGGGTCACGTGACCACCTCCCGTCACCCGCACTCCCAGCAGTCAGAGGTGAGAGATTCCCAGCCGTCTCACCGTCCAGAACTCCCGCAGCTCCGTCTCCTCCACTTCACTCTCAGGACCCCCCCTCTGCCGTAAGATCTCAGGCGGGGAGTTTAGCAGCTTCCATGGGGAACGTCAAGGGAAGGAGGGCGGTTATCCTGCGGAGAGCGCTCACATCGCTCTCTCTCACACCGCCACGATTAGGCTCCTCCTCCTCGGTGTTTTCGTATCACCTCAGTTGGACCAAGATCAACTTGTACCAGAGTGATGGGAAGAGAAGAGTATGGAGAAGGAAAGGAACTGCTCATGATCCTAAGCATACCACCTCATCAGTGAAGCGTGGTGGTGGTAGTGTCATGGCGTGGGCGTGTATGGCTGCCAATGGAACTGGTTCTCTTGTATTTATTGATGATGTGACTGCTGACAAAAGCAGCAGGATGAATTCTGAAGTGTTTTGGGCAATATTATCTGCTCATATTCAGCCAAATGCTTCAGAACTCATTGGACTCCGCTTCACAGTGCAGATGGACAATGACCCAAAGCATACTGCAAAAGCAGCCAAAGAGTTTTTTAAGGGAAAGAAGTGGAATTTTATGCAATGGCCAAGTCAATCACCTGACCTGAATCCGATTGAGCATGAATTTCACTTGCTGAAGACAAAACTGAAGGGAAAATGCCCCAAGAACAAGCAGGAACTGAAGACAGTTGCAGTAGAGGCCTGGCAGAGCATCACCAGGGATGAAACCCGGCATCTGGTGATGTCTATGTGTTCCAGACTTCAGGCTGTAATTGACTGCAAAGGATTTGCAACCAAGTATTAAAAAGTGAAAGTTTGATTTATGATTATTATTCTGTCCCATTACTTTTGGTTCCTTAACAAGTGGGAGGCACATATGCAAACTGTTGTAATTCCTACACCGTTCACCTGATTTGGATGTAAATACCCTCAAATTAAAGCTGACAGTCTGCAGTTAAAGCACATCTTGTTCGTTTCATTTCAAATCCATTGGGGTGGTGTATAGAGCCAAAAATGTTAGAAATGTGTCGATGTCCCAATATTTATGGACCTGACTGTATATATATAAAAGCATTTAATTACAATGAAAAATAATCATCTTAGGAGCAAATGCACCAGTCATGGTTAATTTGGCTATTTTACCAGATGACCTTAGGTTCACTATACACATTATAATCTGACCGCATAATCAATCAATTTTCTATTTATCAAAACTAGGTAACATGAGGACCCACCTAATCTACCCAATCAACTTATATTCAATCCATCCAGGCAGGGCCTTCCATTACATAGTTGTTTGTAGTTAAAATGATTGCACAATCAGACTTTGATGGGTGTGTAGCACAATCCTGAACCCTGCACTCTGCGTGTAGAGGACTGCTGAACTCTGAACGCTGTGCATAGTGCAATCCTGAGCTCTGTGCATAATACACTCCTGTGTGTGTATGTCTCTCTCTCTCCTTTAACATTTTTTTTTTCTACAGTATGTATTGTAGACTCCCTTATGAATGTAACCACTTTGCCATGTCTCACACCTAACTTATGCAATTTCTTTTTTTTCTTACATCTTTTTTTTTTATTGGTATAAAAGGTACATAACTCAGGGGTAGGTACACAAGTATGAGCAATAACAGAGCATATCAACAGTAATCGTTCAAGTACATTTACATGGGGTATGACAAGCAATACATAGTAGAAAGGAGCACAGGGTATTCATGATAATCTGGTTGTCTATGTGAACATTTTCCTATACTTCCAGATATTCCAACGGTTTTCAAATGTTGCACGTTAGAGAATTATTGGCTAATAAGTGTTTGTATGTGTGATTTTGTTGGACCATGGTGATCACTTCTGAGATGTTGGACCATGGTGATCACTTCTGAGATGTTGGGGGAATCAATTGATTTCCATTTTTTGAGTACGATCGTTTGAGCTGCTAAGAGTATATGAGTGAGTGCTGGTCTAAAGGAGGAAGGGAGTGTATCTATGCCTAGATTTAGCAGTGCTAGGCTTGGATTTTGGTTGAGTAGAATGCCTGTTGTGGATGATAGGAGTTGAAATACCTGCTTCCAAAAACTAGTTAGGGAACATGTGAAGAAGATGTCCCATTTGGCTACATTGGTGCCAGCATAGGGAGGATGCAGAAGGGGAAAATTTGGCTAATTTGAAGGGAGTGTAGTGCCATCAATTAGTTATCTTTATTGTCATCTCCCAGTGGTTGACGCAATGGGTCACTTGATAAGTCTCACAAAATGCACTGGTGCTCTGTGAAGGAGGATTGTAGGTTAGTTTCCCATTTCAGCATAGTGTTAGTCTTGGTGAAGGTCAGCTTATTATGTAGTATGTTGTAAAAAAGGGATATGCCCTTTTCTACTGGTTTTTGTATGGTATAGAATTGCCATATTTTGGGATGTATTTGTGGCTCTGACATAGGGTGTTTATTAAAAAAATGCAGAATATGAGCGCCGGTAAAATGAAGTTCTCTAGAACTAAACTCGGTTATTATAGAGTCTATATGTTTGGGTTTTGAGTCATAAAGGAAGTCATTGATGGACTTTAGGCCATAGTGTGTAAAGGGCCGTAGTGTGAGGGCATCTAGAATATGTAGTCGGAATCTGATGATCACATCTGGTTGCATTTACCTTTTGATTATGTAAGAGTCTCCATGCCAGCAGTGATGCTTGTATGGGTGGCTGTAGTGTGGAGACATCCCATGGCCTCCATAGGTCTCTTAAAGGAGTGTATATAGATTATTGGTGGGTAGTTAAGGCATTTTCTACTTCTAGCCAAAGTGGGCCATCTGTGCCTCTGAACCAGTATTTAATTTGGTCCATACAGACCGCCCAATAGTAGTCTCAGATATCTACTAAACCTGCACCTTCTATTGACCTGTGTGGGGTTAAGCATGAGTACAAACATCTAGGTTTTTTACCATTCCAGATAAATTATAGACTCAACAGGGTTTTGAAGTATTGGTCCGTTATAGGGATAGGTAACACTCTGAATATATACAGTCAGGTCCATAAATATTGGGACATCGACACAATTCTAACAATTGTGGCTCTATACACCACCACAATGGATTTGAAATGAAACAAACAAGATGTGCTTTAACTGCAGACTGTCAGCTTTAATTTGAGGGTATTTACATCCAAATCAGGTGAACGGTGTAGGAATTACAACAGTTTGCATATGTGCCTCCCACTTGTTAAGGGACCAAAAGTAATGGAACAGAATAATAATCATAAATCAAACTTTCACTTTTTAACACTTGGTTGCAAATCCTTTGCAGTCAATTACAGCCTGAAGTCTGGAACACATAGACATCACCAGACGCTGGGTTTCATCCCTGGTGATGCTCTGCCAGGCCTCTACTGCAACTGTCTTCTGTTCCTGCTTGTTCTTGGGGCATTTTCCCTTCAGTTTTTTCTTCAGCAAGTGAAATGCATGCTCAATCGGATTCAGGTCAGGTGATTGACTTGGCCATTGCATAACATTCCACTTCTTTCCCTTAACCACTAGCCTACAGGGCACTTATACCCCCTTCCTGCCCAGGCCAATTTCCAGCTCTCAGCGCTGTCACACTTTGAATGACAATTGCGCAGTCATGCAACACACATATGAAATTTTTATCATTTTTTTGTGACAGATAGAGCTTTCTTTTGGTGGTATTTAATAACCTCTGGGGTTTTTATTTTTTCTTAAACAAACCAAAAACCACTGAAAATTTTGAAAAAAAAATGTTTTTCTTAGTTTTTGTTTTAAAATTTTGTAAATAAGTGATTTTTCTCCTTCACTGATGTACACTAATGAGGCTGTAGTGATGGGCACTGATAATATGCACTGATGGACACTGATAGGTGGCACTGATGGGCACTGATGAGGAGGCACTGGTAGGTGGCACTGATGGGCATTGACATGCATCACTGATGGGCACTGAAAGGCAGCACTGATATATGGCACTGATAGGTGGCACTGATAGGTGGCACTGATAGGTGGCACTGACTGGCACTGTTAGGCAGCACTGACTGGCACTGTTAGGTGGCACTGACTGGCACTGACAGATGGCACTGATGCGCACTGATAGGCGGCACTGATGTGCACTGATAGGTGGCACTGATTGGCAGCACTTATAGGTGGCACTGATTGGTATTGATAGGTGACACTGACTGGCACTGATGGGTGACACTGAAGGGCATCTCAGATGGGCACTGATATGTGGCATTGTGGCACTGATGGGCACTGGCACGTGGCACTGTTCAGCTGGCACTGATGGACTCTGACAGGTGGCACTTCTGGGGCCACACTGATCATCATCGCACACTGATCATCAGTGCCCTGATGATCAGTGTACATGTCCCCTCCACGGAAAGCCGATTACCGGCTCTCCTCTCCTCTCGAGCTGCCAGCGTGACAGCTCGAGAGGAGAGAAATGCAGATAACTGGCATTTCCCTGTTTACATGAGATCAGCTGTGATTGGACACAGCTGATCACATGACCGAGCCGACATCTTCGGCTCTTTCCGTGATTGGTGATCCCCTGTGCACAATCGCCGTGCTGCGCGCTCCCTGAGCTGCGCATGCGCGGTGAGAATGGCATGACGTCACATGACGTCCTATCAGAACGAGAAAACCACCTTGCACCCGTCATTGGACTATATCGCGGGCGGGAGGTGGTTAAAAAACTCTTTGGTTGCTTTTGCAGTATGCTTTGGGTCATTGTTTATCTGCACTGTGAAGCTGCGTCCAATGAGTTCTGAAGCATTTGGCTGAATATGAGCAGATAATATTGCCCGAAGCACTTCAGAATTCATCCTGCTTCTTTTTTCAGCAGTCACATTATCAATAAATACAAGAGAACCAGTTCCATTGGCAGCCATACATGCCCACGCCATGACACTACCACCACCATGCTTCACTGATGAGGTGGTATGCTTAGGATCATGAGAAGTTCCTTTCCTTCTCTATACTCTTCTCTTCCCATCACTCTGGTACAAGTTGATCTTGGTCTCATCTGTCCATAGGATGTTGTTCCAGAACTGTGAAGGCTTTTTTAGATGTTGTTTGGCAAACTCTAATCTGGCCTTCCTGTTTTTGAGGCTCACCAATGGTTTACATCTTGTGGTGAACCCTCTGTATTCACTCTGGTGAAGTCTTCTCTTGATTGTTGACTTTGACACACATACACCTACCTCCTGGAGAGTGTTCTTGATCTGGCCAACTGTTGTGAAGGGTGTTTTCTTCACCAGGGAAAGAATTCTTCGGTCATCCACCACAGTTGTTTTTCGTGGTCTTCAAGGTCTTTTGGTGTTGCTGAGCTCACCGGTGCATTCCTTCTTTTTAAGAATGTTCCAAACAGTTGTTTTGGCCACGCCTAATGTTTTTGCTATCTCTCTGATGGGTTTGTTTTGTTTTTTCAGCATAATGATGGCTTGCTTCACTGATAGTGACAGCTCTTTCATTTGTTGTAGCCCGTGAGGAATAGAGCGGAAAAATCTCGATAGCTTGCTGGGTTGTGGCGGCTCTTTGCAGCATTGCGGCATGGTGCCAGGGCCCTGGGACCCACAGGTGATGGCGGTAGCTGTGTCGGAGTTATGAAAGCTCCAATGTCCATGGATTCCCCCTGCAGCCAAGCAGAGCTCTCAGCTCAGGTGTCTATCTTAGAGCTTGGTCGCCACTCCCCCCCAACTATTTTTTTTTTTAATTGAAAGCTCAAATGATCTTCATTAGGTTTAGTGTTTAGCCTATATAGGAACTAAGATGGTTAATTAGACTCCTTGAAATAATGCACTAAATGTGCATACATGAACAATGGGTATTTTTATGCACTTACCAAACAGATATAACAGAAAATGTCAAACGTATGTTGATCAGACAAAAAGGTAGCAAACAAAAAGACAATTGTTAGGGTTTGAATACATTTTATGTGAAAATTCTCTACTCTTTTAATTTACCCCAGTGAATATGCTATATATGCAGATATACTGTACATGTGAAACACTAACTGACAAATATGCCATTAAAAATATATCTGGGGGAAAAACTTATACAGTACATCTCTGCAATACACACACATTAACGCATGTCTTGTCTCTTTAAGAACTCACCAAGCACAGAAAAAATGCCTGTTCATATTGCCAGAAATTCATAGTGCTGCTGTCTTTCTGTAGTGAGCTGAAAACACTGCTTGTTCTGTAATAAGATGCCAATCAGTGTTGTCATCGCTACCTTAGTTTTCCTTTAGCTGACTACAGAACAGCTCCTTATACTATGGATGACGAAAGGTGATGTGTTCTGTAGTACAGAAGGGAAGAACTCCCAAGCAGTGGATTTTGGAACACGTATCCCATATGCTATGGAGATGACGAGATCAACAGGTATTTTTCACTACTTGCCTTTTTTTTAAGAGACAAAACATGAGAAATGTGCATATATTGCAAATATGTACTAAAATTGTTTTTTTTTCCATCCAAGCATACACTTCAACAATAGTGGTAGGGTTAAGTAACTATGCAAGTACATTAAGTACAGTGATTATGATATGCACAAAGTATTTGTGATCTGTTGTGACCATAGTTACATAGTTAGTCTGGCTGAAATAAGACAAAAGTCCATCTAGTTCAACAAAAAAGTTATAGTCCTATACCCACAGTTGATCCAGAGGAAGGCAAAAAACCCAGCAAAGCATGATCCATGCAGGAGAAGAAATTTCTTCCTGATCCCCCCGAGAGGCAATGGGATATTCCCTGGATCAACTTTACCTATAAATGTTAGTATCCATTTATATTCTGTGTATCTAGGAAAAAATCCAGACCTTTTTTGAAGCAATCTACTGAGCAGGTCAGAACGAACTCATGAGGGAGTCTATTCCACATTTTCACAGGTCTTACTGTGAAGAAACCTTTCCATATTTGGAAATAAGATCTCTTCTCCTACAGACATAAAGAGTGCCCCCTTGTCCTTTGTGATGACCTCAGGGTGAATAACTCTACAACAAGTTCACTATATGAACTACTTATGTATTTATACATGTTGATCATATCCCCTCTAATCTCTTCTTTTTAAGAGATTGAATAAATTCAATTTCGTGAATCTTTTCTCATAGCTGAGCTCCTCCAATCCTCTCATCAGTTTGATTGCCCTTCTCTGCACTTTCTTCAGTTCCCCAATATTCTTTTTGTGAATTGGTGCCCAAAACTGAACTGCATATTCCAGATGGGGTTTTACTAATGATTTGTACATGGGAACAATGATATCTCTCTCTGGAGTCTATACCTCTTTTAATACAAGAGAGGATTTTGCTCTCTTTTAAAACGCAGCTTGGCATCGCATGCCATTATTAAGCTTATGATCTACCAGAACTCCTAGATCCTTCTCCACCATTGATTCCCCCAGTTGTACTCCCTCCTAGTATGTATGATGCATGCATATTTTTAGCCCCCAAGTGCTTAACTTTACATTTATCCACATTAAACCTCATTTGCCACATGGTTGCCCAATTAAACAGTGCATTGACGTCGGCTTGTAAGTTGGAGACATCCTGTACGGACATTATTTCACTGCACAGCTTGGCGTCATCTGCAAAGTCTGAAAGGGTATTTTTAATCCCAGACCCTATATCGTTTATAAATATATTAAAAAGTAAAAGTCCCAACACTGAACCTTGGGGTACACCACTGACGACCGTAGACCATTCAGAGTATGAATCATTAACCACTACTCTCTGAATACGATCTTTTAGCCAGTTTTCTATCCATTTACATACTGAGTTTTTCAAGCCTGTAGACTTTACCTTACACATTAGCCGTGTGTGGGGAACTGTGTCAAACGCTTTTGCAAAATCCAAGTATACCACGTCCACACCACTTCTCTGCCCAAGGTTTTGCTTATCTCCTCATAAAAAGAAATCAGATCTGGTTGACAACTTCTGTCTTTCTTGAATTCATGCTGTCTGTTGCTTAAAATATTTTTTTCAAGCAAGAACTCATCTATGTGGTCTTTTTTTAAACTCTCCAGCATCTTCCCAACTATGGAAGTCAAACTAACAGGTCTATAATTACTTGGTAAAGATTTTGATCCCTTTTTAAATATAGGCACCACTTTGGCCTTACACCAATTCAGTGGTACTATGCCAGTCATTAAAGAGTCCCTAAAAATTAGAAAGAATGGCTTTGAATTGACAGAGCTCAATTCCTTAAGGACCTATGGGTGTATGCCATCCAGTCCAGGTGCTTTATTCACCTTTATTCTATCTAAATATTTCTGGATCATATGAGTTATGAGCCAAAGTGGATCATCTGGGCCTGTGTGAATTGCATACCCATTATGGACAAGAGGTCCCTCATGCTCCTTTGTATACACAGCTGAAGAAGGTATTTAATACATTTACTTTAATTTTGTCCCCAGTCACCCACTCTAGATTATTTTGTAAAGGACTTACATGCTCGGACCTGACCTTTTTACTATTAATATATTTGAAGAATTTTTGGGGGTCTGTCCTGCTATCTTTTGCAATCTGTTGTTCATTTTGCGGCCTTGATTTCCTTTTTACATATTCTGTTATATTCTTTGTAATGTTTAAACGATGATAGCATTCCTTTATTTTTTATATTTTATTAAAGCTCTTTTCCTATTGTTTACAGCTTTTTTAACTTTGGCCATAAGCCACATAGGTTTTATTTTTAGCCTTTAAACTTGTTGCCCATGGGAATATATTTTGCAGTGTGTTCATTGATACCAATATTCCCTCCCAGTCTAAGTCTTGGAGAGCAGCTCTCAGCCTTGGAAAGATAGCTCTCTTAACGTTGAGTGTTTTTATTTCTCCCGTATGTGCTTGTTGTTTATAGCTAACAATAAATGAAATCATGTTATGGTCACTGCTACCCAGATGTTCTTTTATATGGACATTAGTAATAAGCTCTGCATGGTTAGAGATTACCAGGTCCACTAGAGCACAAGTATAACACATTTCAAATGTTTACTAAATAGCAGGACTAAAGTCTCCAAATACACAACTCATATAACCTCAAAGACATATACTAAATTCATATTTGTGAAATCCATTTAACAATCTCCAAATATAACCTCAGTTGGGCACAACAATGGGAAAAAAACAAAGGAAAACAAAACACAAAACTTAAAAAAACCCAATATAATCAGCCCATAGCTTCCTATTTATGTGTATTAGTCTCGTGTTGGATTTTCACTGAATCACGACATGCTCTGCAGTGAAATACAGTTTCTGAAATTTGGTCCTTTAGAAATATTTAAATATGTAAACTATATTTTTATATATTAACAGTTATTAGAAGATTTCCGCATTAAAATACTTATCAGCAAAGGTATAGGTAAAAATTCTAGTCATATAGCTAAAAAATAATTTGGAATATAAACAATACATATACTATTTACAACTCTCAAACTATGTTTTGAACATAATCGAGTAAAACAGGTTAGAGAATTCACATGGATAAGTAAGTTCTCAGTGTGGACCCTATGGCCCTAATTTCCTGATGCTATGATCTTGAAAAAGAAAAAAATCCACACATTGATCTTTACATCTATTAAAATTAACAAATGAGGGCCTGAAACGCACTCATTTAGTACTATAATTGAAAGATTTGCATGCAACAAGCAGTTTCACAAGAGACTCAGTATTGACAGCACAGGTAATTCCCCTTCACAGGATACCTTAAAAGATATCCCTATATCAAGTTAAAATATATATATTTTTTAAATGTTTTGACAATTTTTGTGATCATGGTTTTCTTTTACCATCAATTTGTTTAAACTTAGTGGCTCTTTTTAATCTAATGAAGTGCTTCAACAAGTCAATAAACAAGCTATTATTCCACTTGAGTGGGTAATAGCAAATGTCTTAGTAGTTTCAAGATGTATCTCTCATTTACAACTGATGCAACAGTGATAAGTAGTTGTTTGACAGCCATAGGCTGTATGTGCAATTTAGAAAATCTAAAACCAAACATACACAGAGGTAATAAGTAACTGCAAAAGCAAATATAGTGTATAGTGTAAGCATACAGTATATATACACTGACCAGCCATATTATTAGATACAACTGTTTTTAACAAAAATTGCTAATCAACCAATCACATGGCAGCAACTCAATGCATTTATGTATCTAGACATTAGACGTGGTGAAGACAACTTGCTGAAGGTCAAACTTAGCATCAAAATGGGGAGGAAAGGGTATTTAAGTGACTTTGAACATGGTATGGTTGTTGGTACCAGACGGGCTGGTCTGAGTACTTAAAAAACTGCTGATCTACTGGGATTTTCATGCACAAATATTTCTAGGGTTTACCTTGTTTATGTCAGAGATCAGAGGAGAATGGGCAGACTGGTTCGAGATGATAGAAAGGCAACAGTAGAGAGTGAGAAGCACCATGTTTGCTTATTACCCTAATAAGCATGCGAGGAGTGTGGAACAGTGGTGACAGCATGCAGTGTACAGTGGCAGACTGTAAGGAGTGTGGGGCAGCGGCCGATAGTGTAGAGTAGCAGTGACAGCAAGGAATTTGAGGCGGTGGTGATGGTTGGCAGTGTAGAGTTGCAGTGGCAGCAAGAACTGTGGGACAGCAAAGTGATCTCCTACTTCACTGGCTCTGCTTCTAGCAATGAAAGGAAAAGGAGGAAGCCATAGAGAAGTAGAGGAACTGCTAGTGGGCCAGCTCCTTATGTCATGACCTCAGGCCATTAGCTTGTAAAGAAAAAAATTCTCTTGCGCTCTATGACCCAGCCTGGGGTAGATAGATGCAGCCCGGACTTGGAAGTTTCTACCACCAGTGCATATGGGGTTGTGCAGCTCCAAACAAGGCTGGGGAAGCCTGACCAATACTGATAAGCGAAAACAAACAGAACGCGCACCAACCTTGTGCATTACCTCAGTAAGCCAAAAAAGCTCTGATGAAGAAAGTTTGTCCTTCGAAACGCGTCAGTTGTTCCCTGAGTGTCCACTCCTCTGATGGGACTCACGCAGGCTGCTTTTATCCTTAGTCCCTTTTAGGACTTACATGCATGATTTACTTCAGTGTTTGTGAGTATTATTCTATTATCAATAAATTTTGGCTTACTGAGGTAATGCGCAAGTTTGGTGCGCTTTTTGTTTGTTTTCGCTTTTCAGCATTAGCTTGTAAAGCCAGAGCATGTGCTGCTCAGCAAACCACATTTGTTAGTGAATTAGCCATTTGTACGCTCTCATAGTTGTGTGCATCTTCATGAGCATTTCATGTTCATAGTAAAAAATGTGAGAATAAAATCTGTCTTTTCGGCAGATTTGCAATTGCATTGATGAAACAGCAAGTGCTTGTATTCTTAAGGTAAATCTGGGCAAAAGCATATACTAGGGCAGTGCTGAGCTTTGATCCTAAAAGTCTAACAGCAATACCAAGTAAACCACAATTGAATTAATTACTAACCTGTGTAAGAGAACAGCAATTGTTGCACCTTTGAAGCCACAAGGAGTGTTGTAGAAAATATAAAGTCCATGTAAACTCTAAATCAGTAATATTTTGTTTGCTAAACCAATTTGAACTATAAACAATTGCCTTTTTTACATAAAATGCTTGTTTTGACCCTTTTTACCCATTGTTGAATCTCAGTGCTGCTGACCTCATGCACCCACTTTGCAGCCACTTCTTGTCTACATGCATGCAATGTAGCATGGTATTCCTCAGGTTGGGCTTCCTAATGGTGGCAACAGTCATACTGTATGCTGAAACAACCACTTCATAGCCACTGATAGTGTCGGGGTGGCAATGGAGGAGCAGAGCTGAGATTCAGGGACAGAGAATTGTCACCCTATTACAGGAAGTGTCTGAACAAGGCCCTTATGGCAAGATCTGGGTGCTTTTTTAATGAAAGCTGCACATTTAAAAAGATTGAAAATGGCTTTCAAAATTACATTAACACATTAAAACATTAATGAGAGTTTAGAGACTATGTTTGCAAATACATTATCTTACAATATATGTAATTTTACAGGAAGAAAAAGGTTTTTGGCACTGGAATAAAGGAAAAAAAACACTAATTTCCTCTTTTACAATTTTTTTTAACTCAGTCATATATACTCAGACCTATAACTCTGTAATTAGCAAAGCTTAGACTCCCTGCTGACTGGTGAACTCTAGCCCTCACTCGGCAGAAGGTGTGTTTGACATGTGTAGAGAGGCCACTGCTTCCACCCAGGGAGCAAGAGTTCTTCTCTGCAGCATGCTGGTAGGGAATCGGATTTTCTGCTCGAGATGTTGCTATGTCTAAAGGAAATGAACTGTAGGATCCTACATACCATTTATGTGTACAGATGGACTTTAACTTATATAATAATACCAGAAAATATAGTTACATCAAGAAAAAACTAAGTAGCTCTCACACATGCTTCTTACCTTGAGGAGAGTGATTCATTGTAAATTGTTTTAGAAATCCGTCTGGAATATCCACCACCCACCCCCTTCAACCCCAACCCCCAAGAAATTATTTCAGGACTAACTTTCTGGAGTAAAGAATATTACTAAATACTGAAGTCATGGACTTTTGTACAATGGTACCCTTCCGGACCAGCCATTATGCATATAATGACAGTCTGCTCCCCTACTTTACCGGGTGGACATACCGGTACATCCTTCGGAAACAGTCATGTGATCTCACTTTGATTGGGAACAGATGATCATAGGCAAATTGTAACAAGCCAAAGGAAAGTGGACCAATCACAGCATCACAAAATGTACACACAGGCTGCAGTTAGCAGTCAAGTCTCACATACAGCCGGTAATCAGGAAGCACTGTTGGTTCTCATGCACTGACTTTTGTATTTATGTAACATGAAACATGCTTCAGTTATGTATTTATGTAATTGTATTTATCGAAAAAAAGCACTTTATGTTTTTCACCTTCACTGAGTTTTGCTGATGTGATGATGATGACAATGATAACTGCTTCTATTTACAGGTAATTAAACAGGAAGGTTTTGGGAAAATGCTGAGGGAATGTTCCCTGTATGACCTCATGAAGTATGATGATTCAAATGGTGACAAGCATTTGTCTCTGGATGAGTTCTACAGAGCATTTAGTAAGTACTCAAGAAAACTATTCTGCATCAACTCACACTGAAACGATATAAATGTTGTGGGTGTTGCTGTGGCTTAGTCATTAGCACTTACATCTTACAGCAATGGGTTCCTTGGTTTGAATCTTGGCAACCTATGTATTAGAAATCTGGCAAAGACACTGTAATTCTATGCAAAAAGGTTTTCATCTCTTTCAGACAATGCCTCATAAAATTATTGAAGGTTGGATATGACTGAAAGGATATATACATATAAATGTTAACGTTTATTTTAGGGCGAAAAAGATACTGTCTCCAATACATACACATTTGCCACATTTGTTTTCTTTAACCACTTCAGTACTGGGCACCTTTACACCCTTACTGCTCAAGCCAATTTTCAGCTTTCAGAGCTCTCTCACGGTTTTAATGACAATTGCATGGTCATGCAAAACTGTGCCCAAGCAAAATTTTTATCATTTTGTTCACATAACTAGTGCTTTCTTTTAGTGGTATTTAATCACCACTGGGTTTTTTTTGTTTTTTGTTAAAAAAAACTAAAAAAAGACCAAAAATTAAAAAGCAAAACAAAACAAGTTTTTCTTTTTTTCTGTTATAAAATTTCGCAAATAAATAAATGTTCTTCATAAATTTAGGCCAACATGTATACTGCTACATTCCTTTAGTGAAAATAACCCAAATTAGTGTTTATTATTTAGTCTGTAGGAAGGTTATAGAGTCCATATCTGAAAATTGATAAATTCTGATGTACTGACGGCCTAACTCATTTCTTGAGACCCATAAATATCAGAACAGTACAGATAACCCCCAAATAACCCCTTTTTGAAAAGTAGACAGTCTGTGGTATTTAGTTAGACACATGGCAAGCTTTTTCAAGTTGTAATTATTTTGGAATAATTTTTTGGAAAATGTTTTTTTCACCATTTATTTTTTTTACATACATCACCAGTTCAGTGCAGCATCATCATATAACTGGTGTGGTGCTGTTCAAGGACACTGACTGGTGGCAGTATGAAAAAAAACTATTTGTTTTCATAAAACACCATGGTCAGAATAATATAATGGTACCATAGCAACGTACTTCTTTCGGGAAGTGATCAGATTTTTTTTTTTTATTACACATTATGCTTGCCTATAGCATTGAATTTCACTGCTATAAGCAAGCATTAAACTGAATAAAACTGATTCATTCAGTGTTTTTTGTTGTGATTATCTGTGATTGGCCACAGCTAATCACATGACACAGATGGGCTGTGAGTACCCCAGTCTGTACCATGTGGTCACTGTGACCAATCACAGCTAGCAACGCAATTGTATACAATGGATGGCATGAAAGGAAGCCATCCATTGTTTACAATTGTCATGTGACCTGCTGTGAATGGTCACACTTTACACCCTGCAATGAACTTTGGCAGTGTTGAAAACCTATTTCAGCATCAGATAGTCAGCTCTTGGGTTGAATTTTGTGGGCCAGCCAGTCCTGGACAGATTAGCAGTTGTTTGTAATCTACGCCACCTCTAGATTATTTTACTTACAGTGTAACGATTGGTTAAAAATCAGTTGGAGAATTTTTTTCTGAAGACCTTAGAGAGCTCTATTGATCTTGCCATGATGACACTACATACATCAACAGCAAAAGGCGCCTCAGACCCTGTGGGGGCTATGTGTTAAAACTGCATGGTGAAAAATCTGCTGCAACTCTGCATAGAAACTAATCAGCTTCCAGGTTTTATTCTCAAAGCTTAATTGAACAAGCTGATGTTAGAAGCTGATTGGCTACCATGCACAGCTGTACCAGATTCTGAGTGCTCCAGTTTTAGTAAATTTCTCCCTAGATGTCTGTGGTCTAAATAAAGTAGAGTCCACCTAAATACTCCCTAAAACGGTTTTGATCATTGATATCTACTCTGGAACACTGGACTCTAATGTCATGGATTTTAAATGGTGGTAAAGGTAGATTAGTAATTTAGATCGTAAAAATGAATGCAACACGTCAATTTTATTATGTTGCATGTTTGTGTGTGTGGTGGTGGGGGGGGGGGGGGTGGGAGGGGGGCACATTACAGCTGTACCTTTTGAGTCCTAATGCATTAACATTTTGACTACAATGCCATCCAAATAGTTTGCTGTGTATGCATGCACACATGATACATCTAAACCCATGTCCACAAGTAAATATCTGAACTAGTATTGGCTTTAAATTTTATTTTTTTTTGGGGGGGGGAAGGATAGATAAAGCTTTGAAAAACTCTGTTAAAACTTTTCCTCACCCTTTAAAGTTGATCTAGCATCATATTAAGTGATTGTATGATCAGTAATGTTTAAATGTAATGCTCACAAATATTTATCAACTCTGTCAGAGCTCACTTTCTCTCTCTGATAATGACTTTACCTGGGATGCTGGTTCAGAGATGACACAGTCATTTAAATCCTGGTGCCTGTGCGGTTCTTGGCTATGTTCACTTAGATATGTCATGGTGCTCATACACTAGCAAAAATCTGTCATTTGGACTATTTGTTCATTTTTGACCAGTTAATGGGCACAAATAGAAAATCAGCTTTGATGTTTATGAGGCAAAATATCAAAGGAAAAGTTTGGAAAACTTTTGCGGAACGGACAATAAATTGAAAGGCTAATTTGTTTCTAGCCCATTAAAAATCAGACTGTTCATACTGCACATATGTAAAAAAACAAACAAAAAAGAGATTTGTTTTTGTCCATTGAACAATTTATTGTTCGAAAATCTGTCATTACATGATGGCAATATCTCTTGCTCTAATGACTGTGTGCTTGTTTTTTGAAAATGCGTTGAACGATTTTTCAAGGCTTGCATTAGCCCTGCTGCAACCTCTAACCTTGTGATTGCTACAGAATTACAATGTAGCAGTCTAATTACTGAGAGAGAGGAAATGCTTCCTTCTGCCTGAAGTAGACTGATGGCCATCATTTCATTCTGGACAAATTAATTAGTCTGGAGCTTTTTCAAAAGGTTGGACATTCTCAAAAGAATATACTATTGCTGTTGTAGCATTTCAAGAATTTACTCATCTAGGCTTGTAAATGTCCTAAAAGATCCACTTTAAAAGCAAAAATGGCCACTAATACTGTCCAAGAGGGATTGAAGTTTAGCTCTTGGGTCCTTTACTTAAATACATATAGGATATATAGGATCATCAAGTTGATAAGTATTGATGATAACATAATTTTCCTAATTTCCCTTAATTGAATTAATTTTAATATATATTATTCTTCACCAGCTGTCAATTGTATGGTCTTTTCTAACAAGTAACACAAAATGAGAATGCAGTGGCTTAAGTAGGAAAGATGCAGTCAACATCCAACAATTCTTTCAGAACCAGGCAATGCAAAGCCCGGTCTATGTTTATATGCTGCCAGGAGCATTTCAAATGTCTGGGAACAAGAAATAGCAAACACATTTCATATGTGGGCAGAAACAATAGCTTCTTTTCTACTGTGTCTTTGTAAATGCCATCAAATACACAGAAACTGAAAAAAGAAACCTTGTGCCGAGTTGGCAAGCAAGGCCTGTTATGTATGTGAAAATTTTAGGCATTGTGAAAATCTCAAATATTGTTTTGCTGGAAAAAGAATAAAGAATCAATTGAGATTTATATTAACTCGCTATGCTTCTTTTGGGAAAAAAATGTAATATGCAGAAATAAGCTTTCATATGTATATGTTTTAATGAACGTGTTTTGCCTAAAGCTGGACACTGGTTAGCATATAAAAACATTTGGGTGGCTGATACCCTCAAACCCCCTTGCCCATATGGTAAGTATTGCCCCCTCCCTAACGTCATCATATAAAACGCAGGATCCATGATCCTCGTGATGACTTTAAGGACTTGTCCACATTGTGGGATTGGAAAGGGACTGGAAAAGAATGCATGCTGGTGGGGAAGCTAATAATAATGTAAATATTTATCTCTAGTATATCTGCCTAGACCAAATAGGCTTAGCTTTTACAGAATGCATATAGTTGGAGACAGGTTCTTGGTATCTGATGTCGACATGGACATCACTGGAGTTCTTGACCCAAAAGTGTAAAGCTGAGGTGTTTCTAGCTGTGAAACAGCAGTGGAGGGGGATAATGGGGCTTTGCTATTAATATTTGATGGGGGGGGAGAGCTCCAGGACCTTTATATGTAATTTGTACACCCACGTCTTTCCCTTCCAAAATTATAATTTAAGAATTCTCTCCTTCTCTGTGAGGAGGGTTACTGGACAGCAAGTGACCAGCGCTATTCACATCATTGCACAATTCCAAAAGAAAAGACAGGCTGCACTTTGAAGAGAATTCAAACACT
This sequence comes from Staurois parvus, assembly GCF_062004578.1. Classification (NCBI taxonomy): domain Eukaryota; kingdom Metazoa; phylum Chordata; class Amphibia; order Anura; family Ranidae; genus Staurois; species Staurois parvus. Next base: position 6,356,679 of record NW_028317886.1, read on the forward strand.
GGTAACCTTGTTCATCTGGACAACATGCACAGAGAAACCCAGCCAGGACCTCCTCTTATGCTGTATTATATTAACAAAAACATTGGCACTAATATACAATATGTTGAAAATGTAGCAGAATCGTACAACTAATCCACCAGCCTATATTGCTAGTTACATATTGTTTTCAAACACCCTTGGTGTATCTCCCAACATCTTCTCTTCAGGTGCTCATTGTCTTTATCTGAACCTGCATTAGGACACGTGTAATTTCTTTAAACAACTTTACTGTGAGATCATTCTGAATGTATCTTAAATATAATGCTGGATTAATACCTAAAGTGACACTAAACTCTGGTTTTAAAAAATATATACAGTATATTAAAATATGTATTTTTTACTCAAAAAAGTACCTTCTATTGCTCTCAGCCTCCTCCAAATCTCCAAATTCTTTTTATTTTGAATTGATATGTTTAATATCCATGGTTACATACATTGTTACATAGTTAGTCTGGCTGAAAAAAGACAAAAGTCCATCCAGTTCAACCATAAAGAAAAAAAAAAGTTATAATCCTATACCCACAGTTGATCCAGAGGAAGGCAAAAAAACCCAGCAAAGCATGATCCAATTTGCTCCTGCTGGTAAAAAAAAATTCCTTCCTGATCCCCTGAAAGGCAATCGGATATTCCCTGGATCAACTATACCTATAAATGTTACTGTCTAGTTATATTCCGTGTATCTAAGAAAGAATCCAGGCCTTTTTAGAAGCAATCCACTGAGCTGGCCAGAACCAACTCTTGAGGGAGTCTATACCTCTTTTAATACAAGAGAGGATTTTGCTCACTTTAGAAACCACAGCTTGGCATTGCATGCCATTATTAAGCTTGTGATCCAGAACTCCCAGATCCTTCTCCACCATTGATTCCCCAGTTGTACTCCCCCTAGTATGTATGATACATGCATATTCTTAGCCCCCAAGTGCATAACCTTACATTTATCAACATTAAACCTCATTTGCCACATAGTTGCCCAATTAAACAGTGCATTGAGGTCGGCTTGTAAGTTGGAGACATCCTGTAATGACATTATTCCACTGCACAGCTTGGTGTCATCTGCAAAGACTGAAATGGGATTTTTAATCCCAGACCCTATATCATTTATAAATATATTAAAAAGTAAGGGTCCTAATACTGAACCTTGGGGTACAACACTGACGACCCTAGACCATTCAGAGTACCAGTTTTCTATCCATTTACATACAGATTTTTCCAAGCCCGTAGACTTTACCTTACACATTAGCCATGTGTGGGGGAACTGTGTCAAACGCTTTTGCAAAATCCAAATATACAACATCCACCGCCACCCCTCTGTCCAAGGTTTTGCTCACCCTCTCATAAAAAGAAATCGGATTTGTTTGAAAACTTCTGTCTTTCATTAATCCATGCTGTCTGTTGCTTAAAATATTTTTTTCCAGCAAGAACTCATCTATGTGGTCTTTTATTAAACTCTCCAGTATCTATATGGTTGCAGTATATGTATCAACATATCCATCCTGTCTTGGACTATTTGTAGTGTCCATTGCAAAGTGCAGTGCACATGACCACAACTAATGCACACTGCTAGTTTCAAACAAACAAAAGTGGGGCGGGGGAGAGGGAGTAATTTCAGAGTTCACAGAGGACATTACAAGAAGGCAGAAGAACACAGTAACAAACAATTTAATGAAAAATAGATTACAGGGCCATTAAGTAGTGGATGTATTTGGATTATTCTGGGAAAATAAGATTATTATTAAGTGTAACATTATTGCTACATAATTGTCATGTCCAGCTTCTGAGGAAGCAATATTGGCCCTAATACAAGCAGAGCATTCAACATCATTGGCTTCCATTAATGATACCTTCAACACACCAGCACACACATTACTCTTCTCATATTTTTGTTCTCCAATACATGTCATATAGCAATATGTGTTCTTTACTTTCCTGTTCATTGTGCAATTATTAGCACTTTTTAGAACATAGCATAGGACTGTAGTATTTAAGTCCTTTTTTCCCCTTCTCCTCCTCCTCCTCCTCCCCCTCACCAAGCTTAACTAGCATAGAAATTTCCTATTACACCTCCTAAGCCAATGGATCTTGTAGTGCCTCCTCAGCCTCTGCAGGACAAATTCCATCTTAAATTTATCTCCCTAAATGCATGAGATCTTAATATTTAATTAATAAAAGAGGTTGCGACTTTTACTTTCCATGTGAAAAGCCAAAGCACTCACTTCCAATCTACTTCCAGATTCTGTGGAGTTTCCCACCATTTGTTAGTAATATTTTCCTAGAAATTGGAAGAAATTATTCTCCAGTCCAAATTTCAGGAGTTACAGTATAAATTCATTCTGGTCTACAAACTCAGGGAATTTTATATCAAGGAAGTGTGCTACCCCCTGAGGCCCCATGTACATGGAATGGAAGTATATAAGGATTCCATATCAATACTAATACCAACAGGGCCCCAGGGGGGACCTCAACTGTTTGTAATTTCTGCAACACATCTGACATGTCCTGGACAAATGAAAGCAGTTTGAAAACCATATCCTTAATTAATCCATCCACATATTTATCAATCCTTTCCAAAGGGCCCTTAATAGCTGACACAATTGGTCTCCCAGGTGGATTTATTAGAGACTTGTGTAGTTTAGGGATGATATAGTAAATTGGATTGTTGTATTCATCTACTGTAAGATAATCCTTCTCCTTTTTAAAGAGTAGATTTGCTTCCCATGCCAGAGAAATCTTTTCAATTAGCAGTTTAACTAAACTTGGAAAAGGTTTATCTCAAACTGATCATTCAGTTATCTCATCACCTCCCTCTTGTATTTCTCCTCCAATAGGAGAACCACATTGCATCCTTTATTGCTTTTCTTAATTACCAAATTTGGAGCATTTTCCAGTTCAGATAGGGCTCTTCTTTCTTTACTTGTCAGATTATCCAGCCCTGATCATGTCCAGTTAATTTTATATAAATCCTCCTTCACCAGATCTAAAAACATTTTAACCCGTTAATATTTATGCAACTGCGGCATTTTTGTTGATTGTATCATTAATTTACTTGATCTCCTGTTTGAAGAACATTGTTCTTCTAGTTCATATTCTGGATCATCATTCTCGTCTAGCAATGACACCAATATATCAAGAGCCTCTTGATCAGTGTCATTTCCTATCTGTACTATTTTAGATTGATTATTCTCTTTCTGTATGTCCGATTTATTTTGATGCCACAATCTAATGAGGACCTTCCGTAGGAAGAGGCTGATATCTTTATAGACCTCAAATACATCCCTTGAGGACATTGGTGAAAAGGATAAACCTTTTTTAAGGAGACTTACAGTATGTGTCTTTCCTGGAACTGAAAATTGGACAAGTGTACAACTTTCATGTCTAGTGTATGTTCCCCCTACTTCCAAAATGAATCGATCTTGACCAAGTGGGATTCATTCCAGGAAGATAGGCACAGGATAACACCCTAAAGACATTGAATATACATCATTGGCTTTCCTCAATATGTCAACCAGATTTCTTCCTATCTCTGGATGTGGAGTAGCCTGGGACTACATGGCCCTTAACCTCTTCACGCAGGCCGCACGCAAATATGCTGCCTCCTGGCGTCTGGGCCTTGACGCCGAGCGGCCACACATTTGCGTGCAATTAACAAAAACATGTGCTGAGAGCACACGCCCTGTGTGCTCCCAGAATGCAGTTCTCACGGAAAGGTCACATGACGGCAAATCACGGCGGTCACATGACCTTAAAACCCCACCCCGCCTCCCAGCTTCTGAAACCTTTAAAGGGCCGGGAGGCTCCAAGGGGTTAAAGCACTTGGATTGCAAAAACATATGCTTAGCTTCATCCTTGCTTTATACTCGAATCCCACGGCGCAGGTCTGAGTTAATGGCCACCTACCAGATGCCTTCTCCATATCCAGTGGAACCAGGAAAAGCTGTCCCCTGTACCACAATTCTTGTTTTTACCCTGGAACCATTACCACGTTGACTGAGAATGAACCCAACATTAAAGGCATTACTATCAACAAATAAACTCAACCTTGCTGCCTTTGCAGATGATACTCTCCTATTCCTCACGGAACCGCAGATAACCATTCCTAACCTACTAAAAGATTTTGCTATGTTCAAATCTCTTAACAAACTTGCAGATTAATTTCACAAAATCTCATGCTCTAAATGTGACCCTGTGACAGGAAACTATAAAGCAATGTCAAGCCAACTTTCTTTTCAATTGGAACCGTGAGGTGATTACATACCTCGGAATCCAACTTACTGCAAAGTTGCCTGACCTCTATGCCTAAAACTTTTGACTGCTCCATAAGAATATCCAGAGACCTTCAGACATGAAATATGAAGCTCTTTTCTTGGTTCAGGAGGGCAGCTAATATATAAAATTAACATTTTACCTAGAGTATTGTATATTATGCAATTCCCATTAAGCTTCTGAAAACCTTTTTCTGTTCTTACCTTCAAGCATGCACTTCTTTACTGTGGGGTTCTAAATGTCCCAGACTGAGCTATGACAGGGTAACGATTCCCAAGATGAAAGGCGGAATAGGCCTACCAGATGTAGAGCGCTACCATTGGGCATGCCATTTAACAAGGGTAGTTGACTGGAACATACATGCTCTGGTTAAAGCCTGGGTCCAACTTGAACATAACTTAGCATCACTTCCTTAACACGAACTCCCCTGGCTTGCACCTCTCCATATACCATCAGACAGTAAAACACAACCCTTAATTGGACCAACGATTTCTCGCCAGATATGTCTGACGCAATTCTCTCTGATATATGTCCCCAAACACACATACAGGCTGAACACTTTTTCGACAAAGGAGCTTCTCTATCACTTCTTTAGTTCCCCCACTCTTCTCTCTGATTTGGTCGAGACAACATACACCCTTTGAGGCATTATGCATGAAGAAGGAACCCCAAATACATCTCATATCAGACATTTTTCTGTGCTTCTATTTGCTTACTATCAGCCTTAGCCTAATAAAGCCTGTCAATGCTGGGAACAGTAACTTAAACTAGATCTTTCTGCAGAGGAATGGGAACACACCTTTATACATATCTATAAGGGTTCGGCCAATGTCTTCACACAGGGAAATGGATTTAAAATCCTCTCGCACTGGTATAAGACCCCCTTACGACTTCAGAAAAGTTCACCCAAAATCTCACGCAAATGTTGGTTTGTACTGAAGACTTAGGGGTTTTTTTACACATCTGGTGGTACTGACAAAAAATTTAACCCTACTGTAAATATGTTCACCAACTCATTGGCCAAATCACAACCTACATGCCAGACTATACCCCAGCCCAATACCCCCTCCATCACGCTACACTATCTTGCAAAGCATACCATCGGTTTCTAGCTATACATCTAGTAAATGCTGCAAATATATGCTTACTAGTGCACTGGCTCTCCAAGACGCCTCTAACAGTAGCTGATTGGCTCCTTCAAGTAGACAAAATTGCACATATGGAGAAACTTGTCCATCAAGCAAAGGAAATGCCTACACAATATAGATCCACTTGGGCTTGTTGGCATCACTATGTAGAATCAGATGACTATGCACAACATATGGCTAACTCATACCCATTCTAGCCTTCTAAAATAGGTACAAATGAGAGGGAGGCGGTCTTCCCCTTTTACACTCCCTCTGCTTTTCCTTCCCCCTCTCCTCCTCTAACCTTCCATCTAACCCCCACTCTCCCTCCCTGATCCCCCCCCTTTTCTTTTTTTTCCTCTCTTCTTCTTTCTCTATTTTCTGTTAAATTTCTGAGAATAACCAACTTCAATATTACATTGGCAAGAGATTGACTCAAATGTATTTGATATATAGAACATAGAGTATTTCCTCAACTACCCTCTACAGCATTGCACACCTAGAATATGATAGGCTCATGAGGCAATACCCTCTATGTGCTGTAGACCCGTAGGGATAACCATTCTTTAATATTTCCCTCCGGGACTCCCTCCTAGCTTAATATACCTATATTTCATGCAGGGGCATGCATCCCACTAATCCCTTAATTATTAATAATGTCAGGGTCTAACTGTTTAATGTTTATACTTTTGTTCTGTCTCAAAACTTGAATAAAAGTATTCAAATAGAAAAAAAAAGCACTCCAAATCTGTCAGATTGCAAGGGCATCTCTTGTGCATAGCCTTCTTAAAATTTTAAATTGGATTCAGGTCTGAGCTCTGGCTGAGCCATTTCAAAACTTTGACCTGCATTTTTTATTTTTATTTATTTTATTGAAACAAAAATTGAACATACAGAAATAAAGGACGAACATTCCACAGTACAGTGTCCATATATGACTCAGAACAAATACACAATACATTAAGACAGTCCAGCGATTGTCCATCCAGCTACCCATAAAAAAAATTATAAGAGAGCAGTCCTGCAGTTCTGACTGCAAAGAAGCTATACAGAATATCAAACAACCTATCCATAACCAGATCCACCGGTGCAAGGCCTGGAACTTCTAACCAGCTCCCCCATACTTTATTAAACTTAATGAAGCATCGCCCGATGCTGAAAAACAACTTGCTCATACCTGAGAGTAATACCCATATGCTCCACCCACTCTTTAAGAGGGGGAGGGGACGTACTCTTCCATTGTAACAATATAATTTTACGTGTCTGAAGTAAGGCTCTAGCAATAGCTTCCCCCATAAACTGATTTGTTACCACTTCATAAATAATACCTAAGATACAGTGTTTAGGGTCCAGAGGAAGAGCAGTAGGAAAAACTTGGTTTATGGTATTAAGTACTGCTTCCCAATACCTATGCAGTTTGGAGCAACACCACAGCATATGGATCAGTGTACCATGATCCCTGCTACATTTAGGACAAATCAGATTGGCGAGATAGACCATTTTGGACATTAACACTGGAGTGTAGTGATTCCTCAGTAGGATATATAACTGAGATAATTGCTGGGGTGTATTCAAGGAGCTAGAATGGACCGCCTCCAATGCCATCTTCCATTGCTCACCAGGTAGTTCTCCTATATCCATTTCCCATTTCTCTGCTACTATACAAGGATAAGCAGCTGCATGGATGTTCAGCAGCATTGCATAACAGTGAGAAATAAAGCCTTTCTGACTTGGTCCCTGTTGCATCTCATTAAGTATAGGGGTAGGAATCGAGAATCCTGGCAGGAAATGGTGCGCCTGGACGGCATGCAGCATCTGCAAATAATAAAAGAGCATGGATTTTAGTAACCCATATTACGAATGTAGAGTGGAGAATGGTAGAAAACTACCCCCTCTCAAAATATGTTTCAGATGCGACACTCCATGAGATAGTCACTTCCTTGTATATGGCAATCTAGCAAGCTCAGAGTATGTAGGGCTATCCCAAACAGGGCTAGAGTTCGTAAAACCCTCTGTAGGACCTGGGCCAGAGAAGAGTCTACAGTGACCCTGGTACCATTATCAGGACATACCTGGCAACATATGCTGCAGTTGAGCCGCCAAATAGTAAAGCCAGGGGTTGGGAAATGCAATGCCTCCAGTGCACTTAGGTTTCTGAAGTTGTTCTAAACATATCCTAGAAGGGCCTTGTTTCCAAAGGAGAGAGTGGAAAATAGCATTAAATCTATGGAACAACATAAATGGTAGTACAACAGTGGAGTTATGAAGGAAATACAGCAATTGAGGCATCATAATCATTTTGGCCAAATTAGCTGTCCCATCACAGAAAGCTTAAATTTATGCCATATCTTTAGTTTGTCCTGGACCCTAGTGAGCAGTGGAGAGATGTTCAGGTGGGAGTAAGCCATCAACTCAGGAGATACCAGTGCCTAGATGTTCAAAGGAGTCTGCACAGGGAACAGGGCAAAACGGATGCAACTGAGGGTTGGGTTTCCCCAACAGAGGAAGCAATGCTGATTTGGACCAGTTAATGATCAACCCATAGTATGTACCAAATTCCCGTATAATAGCCATAGTAGCTTTCAAAGAAGCATCAGTGTCTCCCAAAAGTAGCAACATATCGCCTGCATACAGCAATAGCTTCTCATGCAGAGTGTTATATCAGAAGCCTGTGATCTCTGTAGAAACCTGAATGCAGGCAGCCAATGGCTCAATGGCCAGGGCAAACAGCAGAGGACACCCCTGCTGTGTACCCCTACCAAGAGGGAAAAAAGGAGACACCCTACTACCCAGTCTAATAGCAGCCTGAGACTTCGAGTATAGAAAACGCACCCCAGACACAAATACCTCCCCAAATCCAAAGAGTTTTAGCACAGCCCACAGATACCTCCACTCCACACTGTCAAAAGCCTTGGCGTCAAGAGACAACAACACTCTCAGTCCTATAGTATCTGAATGTGTCTGCAAGTTGAGAAACAAGCTTCTAAGATTAATAGCAGTAGATTTATGAGGCATAAAGCCCATCCGATCGTTGTCAAAATGCAAGGCAGAATAAACTCCACATACAATTTGTAAACCTCCAGCGGAATGTCATCCTCTCCAGGTGCCTTATTCACAAGGAATGCTTTGATCGCCTTTTATAACTCCTCAGTGGTGATGGGAGAGTTTAAGTTCTCCTGCTGTGAAGCAGACAGTTGAGGTAGATCTAAAATTTGTAACTATTTGGATAGGTCATTGTCTGAGTATCAGACCTTAGATCAGGGGTCCTCAAACTTTTTAAACAGGGGGCCAGTTCACTGTCCCTGAGACCATTGGAGGGCCGGACTATAGTTTTAAAAAAAAACTATGGTCATCCCCTGTACTGTGTCCGCATTTGTTCAGAGACTGCGGACATACAACGGCGGCGGGAATACTGGGCCGACCACTCTAAGACGCACAGACATTTCCCCCCAAGTGTGTCTTATGGAGCAAAATAGTGTCCCATCACTGGTGTCAGTGGGAGGAATAGTGCCCCATCGTTGGTGTCAGTGGGAGGAATAGTGCCCCATTGTTGGTGTCAGTGGGAGGAATAGTGCCCCATCATTGGTATCAGTGGGAGAAATAGTGCCCCATCATTGGTGTCAGTGGGAGAAATAGTACCCCATCATTGGTATCAGTGGGAGGAATAGTACCCCATCATTGGTATCAGTGGGATGAATAGTACCCCAGCATTGGTATCAGTGGGAGGAATAGTGCCCCATCATTGGTGTCAGTGGGAGGAATAGTGCCCCATCATTGGTGTCAGTGGGAGGAATAGTGCCTCATCATTGGTGTCAGTGGGAGGAATAGTGCTCCATCATTGGTGTCAGTGGGAAGAATCGTGCCCCATCATTGGTGTCAGTGGGAGGAATCGTGCCCCATCATTGGTGTCAGTGGGAGGAATAGTGCCCCATCATTGGTGTCAGTGGGAGGAATAGTGTCCCATCATTGGTGTCAGTGGGAGTAATAGAACGTCATTGGTGCCAGTGGGGGGGAGGAGGAATAGTGCCCCATCTTTGGTGTCAGTGGGGGGAGGAATAGTGCCCCATCGTTGGTGTCAATGGGGGGTGGAATAGTGCCCCATCATTGGTGTCAGTGGGGGGAGGAATAGTGCCCCATCATTGGTGTCAGTGGGAGGAATAGTGCCCCATCATTGGTGTCAGTGGGAGGAATAATGCCCCATCATTATTATCAGTGACACCAATGATGGGGCACTATTCCTCCCACTGACAGCAATGACACTTAACTAGCCAACCCCTCTTCCAGCATGGTGCTGCTGCAGCCAGCATACCTGGTTGCAGCAGCCCCATCTGTATGGCACACTTACCGGGCGGTCAGCTGTCCTCCTTCCTTCACTCCAGCCTCTCCCTCCCTAGATTTCCGTGGGGCCGCTAGGCTCCGCCTCCTCGCCGGTGATTGGCCGCCTGTGTGCCTTTCCTGGGCTACAGTACTGGCGCCCAATCACCGGTGAGGAGGCGGAGCCGAGCGGCAGTGGAGACATCGAGTGAGGGAGTGGCCGGAGTGAAGGAGCAGTGCATCCTGGACTGGATCATCATGGGACTGGGACTGGAGCCAGGTAAGAGACAGCAGCCCCCTGCCCACCCCTGTACTTGATGTCCCCTGCCGGTGGGCCGGATGAGTGTGCTCGGTGGGCCGCATTTGGTCCACGGGCCGTAGTTTGAGGACCCCTGCCTTAGATGAATAGACAGTAGCAGTAGCAACCAGACACCTGCCTCGCTAAGATGCACCCAGTTTGTTCCCCCTCTTCATAAAAGGCCTGCTTAAAAAAAGAACCTTCTCCGTTCTGCTGCTGATGAGGTCAAGTGCTCCAGCACATCCTGCACCAATAGCCAAGCCGCCTTGGCGGAATCAAATGGATCGGAGATGTACTTCTGCTCCAGTTCCCTCATATGCTGAGACAAAGGGGCCTCCTGTCGATGACTAGCATTTTTAACAGCCGTGATCTCAGAGATAAAAATTCAGCGCAAAAAGGATTTAAAGGCATCCCAAGTAAGAAGAGCATCCCTCCAAGGCCAGTTATCCCTAAAAAACTGAGCAAAATAGGCCTCTGTTTGCCTATGTGAGGTAATCAAATTTAGCCAGAAAACATTCAGCTTCCAGGGAGCATGAGCAAGTGTGGCAGAGTATCTGGTTTTATCACTAAGTACCAAAGGAGAATGATTGGATATACCACTAGGGGCAAACCTAACATCTGTAACTAGCATGTTAGATGCCGCATTACCAAAACATAGGGCAATCCTAGATAGGGTAGAATGTGCTTTGGAAAAACAGGAGTATAATAGAGCAAAAGGGTTCCTAGCTCTCCAAAGCTCCAGCCAGCCCAGCTCCTCATGCCAACAGAGAAGGTCTGCCAGATGGTATCCCTGGAGGGGGAGGATGCTTATCCAGCCAAGGGTTTAGACAACCATTATAGTCGCCTACTAGTAAAAGAGGAATATCTGGCTTATCAGACAGGAAGGTCACCAAGTGTCTCAGCACAACTGTGGAAGAAGGAGGAGGAATATACATCAATGCAATAATACAGGTTTCAGCACACAATCTGCAATGAAGAAACACTTATCTGCCTTCATCATCAATTGTAACCAAATACTCTTGAAAGTCTAAATTCTTATGGATAACCACACTGACACCTCTTGAGTAGGGCGTATGCGTAGAGTGATATCCCCACCCATCCCAAGCATAGGCTATACATTGCAAGGAGTCTTTAGTGAGATGAGTCTTTTGCAGTTCACAAATAGCTGGCTGGTATTTATGGTACAAGTCATTCACCATAGACCTTTTCAAAGCCACGGACATTCCAGGACATTATCGGGACGTTTTGCATGGACATTGCAGAGAGGTATCAAACAAAAAGGTCATCAGAGAAGCACACCCAAGTGTAGGGTGCCACCCAACCTGCTACCTACAGATAGCAAGACAGGCCTCGCTCTAGTAGCTAATGTAAGTAGGAGGACCATATAGTCACTGTAGTCATCAGACACTGTTATGCTGGACAGAGTAGTCCCATTAACACACAGAAACTGAGCCGTATTAACAAACAGGTAATTAGCTCCCCAGACATGAAAATGGTGAAAGATCTGACATAGAGCTAGCAGTGATTTAGGACTCTCAAGCTATCCTGCATCTTCTTCCTGCCTCCTACCCCGTATGTCAGCTTTGTTGACATCGAGCCATTCCATAGCTTCAGCAGGGGTGTTGAAAAAGTGTGCTCTACCTCGGGCAGTCACCCGCAGGTGGGCTGGATAGAACATAGCATATGATAAAGACAGCCGTTGTAATAATTTTTTAGGTCCTAAGAATTTAGACCTCCTCTTCTGTACTTCAGTGAAGAAGTGAGGGTAGAAAGAGACAGGGACCCCGTTAAATTTGATATTGCATTTTTCTCTGGCTAAGCGAAGAATTATTTCCCAATCTCTGTGATTAAGAAGACAAGCCAGTATAGGCCTAGATGCATTTCCTGGGATAGCCCGAGTCGGTGTGTGGTGGGCTCTCTCTACTGTGAATAGCGGCGCAAATGCTTAATTGGCAAAAACTTCCAGCAGCCAATTTTCCACAAACTCTGTGGGGTCCCGTCCTTCAGATTTTTCTGGGAGACCGACAATCCGGACATTATTTCACCTCAGCTGGTTATCAATGTCATTCACCTGGTCATTAACATCATGCGTCAGCCTGGCCGGGGTGCGAGACTCTGCAATGAGAGGGGGCAGTCTGTCTTCCAGACTGGCTTTCTGCTACTATAGTATCCTGCATTTTTTTAAAGCAAATGATAGTTCAGCATGGGCCACTAAGAGACGAGGACATTCACATCAGTGCTGAAAAACATGTCCCTATTTGATTGTCCTTATGTGTTTTTTGTTTGACACATGTAGAGTTGTGTTCAAAATAATAGCAGTGTGTTGAAAAAAGTGAATAACGCCCAAAATCCTTCTAATAGCTGTTATTTCCATACACACAAATGCATTGGTAACACTACACATTCTATTCCAAATCAAAATATGAAGAAAATGATATATCAAATTTGTGTTGTTCCTCTAAAAAAATTAAAAAAAAGTGAATATTAGACTGTTAAAAAAAATTGCAGTGTTTGTATTCTTCTTTAAAAACTCAAACATTCACTATATAAACTGAAAAATGTTTGAAGATTTTGCTTTCCTTTGAATCACTTAATTAATATTTAGTTGTATAAGCACTGTTTCTGAGAACTGCTGTACATCTGTGTTGCATGGAGTCAACCAACTTCTGGCACCTGTGAACAGGTATTCCAGCCCAGGATGATTAGACTACATTCCACAGTTCTTCTCTATTTCTTGGTTTTGCCTCAGAAGCTGCACTTTTGATGTCACCCCACAAGTTTTCTATTGGATCCAGGGATTGGGAGCCCTTGTGATGAAGGAGATCGGCGGGGTGAGACCTACCTCTGTTTGACGGGTCTCGGTGGATCTGTGCCTGTCTTCTGGTGCGGCGGACCGGGAGTGAGAGACGGAGCTCAGTCTGTCTGGAGCCCGGCGGAGACGCTGTGTCGGGTTGCCGGGAGACAGGGAGGCGTGGCTTGACCGGAGACAGGGAGACAGGGAGGGGAGGAAGCCGCCGGTAGTCCTGTGGAGAGAAGAAGGCGCCGGTCCGCTCCTCGGTTCGCTATCGGGCTTGCTGCCAGGGCTGAAGAGGAGCCTAAATGCCCCAGTCTTGTGTCAACAACCAGAGATGACTCTGAGGAATTCCCCTGAGGAATGAACTGCTAAAAGGACTGGCATCTGAAGCCTGGAGCCGTATCGCAAGAACAGAAGAGAGAGGAGGGTGAGTGAGACTGGCTGTGGCTTGATATATACCAAATGTTACATTATGCTGTTTTGAAAAGCATAGGGTGAAGGAGAGAAAGGGGGATTCCCAGGGAATACAAAGGAGCTGAAAGGAGAATAGGACTAAGTGACATAGAAAGGATAGTTAAGGGACAAATAACCAGGCAAGGCTGAGACCCGAGTATATATATATTTAACCTTTACTTACCCCGAGTTTATAAAGGAGAATAAGACACACAGAAGATATGAAGAACAAAAGTGCTAAAGGAAGTGGGCTCAAAGGGTCCCAAACTGGCACAATTAAAAAATATACGTCCCAGGGAAATGTGACCCCAGAAAGGCCCCAAGGCATAAATGAAAAAGGAGAAGTGGATCTCAGTCTGGAAAATAGTCCTAGACTATCATTGGGCATGAATGTTAGCACTCAACAAATATCAGGAAATATGGAGATGAAAGAGCTTGAAAGAGATCTACAAGTACCGAATAAAAAAGAGATGGCAGAAATGTTCAAAGAATTAGAGAAAACAATAAAGCAAGAAATGGCAACTATTCGGAATGATTTGGGACAGCTGTTAATGAGAGTGGAAGAAATGGAGGAGAAAGTTAAAGACCAGGCACAAAACATTTCTGAATTAGAAAAGAAGATAACCAACATGGGGAAAGTCCAGAAAAAGTTGCTTTATAAGGTAGAGGTACAGGAAAACAGGGACAGGAGGAGTAATCTTAGGATACGAGGGGTCACAGAGATTTCAAAGGGAGAAGTATTGCAAGAAGTAGTAAGTAAAATCTTAAGCTCCATAATGGACAGATCAGATATAGAAGTGATTAAATTAGATGGAGGTTTTAGAATAGAAAAACTCCAACAAAGTATTGGGAAGGAAAAACCGAGAGATATAATTGTTAAATTTCATAAGTTTCGGGATAAAGAAGAAATTTGGAGGAAGATCAAAGGAAGAACAACAATTAAGTATGGAGAAATAGACATTCAGATTTTTGCAGACCTAATACCTGAGACTTTGTGGAGAAGGAGATCCCTGAGGCCCCTGTTGGAGCAGATGAGGAAGCAGAACGTGCATTACAGATGGGGAACCCCAGAGTGCCTAATAGAATGGAAAAATGGAGTTACAGCTTATCTGAGATTTCCTGAGGACTTGAGAGACTTTTGTGATAGACTTGAATTGCAAAGAATGGAAATTGCTGGATGGGAAGAAGAATAAATTAGAACTATAAGAAAAGAGGATTGGCAGCTTGCTGGGGGGAAAGGTAGGGGGGAGAAGGGAGGAAGTGGGAAGAGTGGAATTTTTTTTTTTCCCTTCCGGTCTCCTTCTCTCCCTTGCGATATCCCTTCTAGATTCGTGGCCTTAGAGGTCCGTGGAAACTTATTAAGTCAAGTAGATAGCTCGGGGGTAATTGGGGAGGTTGGAAAGAGGGAGAGCCGTTCATGGGCGGAGTTTAGCCCCAAGGATTAAATCAAAGGTGGGACTAGGCCCACAAATGATTGGTAGGCATACTAGAAGCCTAAAAAGAGAGGGAGGATGGGTATGGGTATGGGGGGGAGGGAGTGGATGGGAGGATGGGGGGGTGGGGGTGGGGTATTGGGGTCAACTTCCTGCATGATAGAAAGAGATATAAAAGCAAGGAATAAGGAAGAGCATGGATGGAGGAGAAGAGGGGAGATTTAAGAAAGATGGAAGAAATACAGTTTCTAACTTATAATGTAAATGGGTTGAATTGTCCTGGGAAAAGATTTAGGCTATTTAAAGACCTACAACATAGAGCATCTTCAGTGGTTTTCTTGCAGGAGACACATTTTGAGATAGAGTCAAATGTTAAGTTAAAATCTAGGTATTATCCAGCATGGTATTATGCAGATTCCCCGATTAAAAGAGCAAAGGGAGTAGCAATAGGGTTTGCAAAGAATATTAGGTTTGAGCTGGAGGATAGGAAGATGGACCCGGGAGGGAGATTTTTGTTTTTAAGAGGTAAACTACAAGAAATTGAGTGTACAATGGCTAATATTTACTGCCCAACCAAAAAGCCGGAGTTATTTTTGAAAAGTGTGCTAAGGAAGCTGATGGACTTTAAAAAAGGCCGCTTGATTTTGGCTGGAGACTTTAATTTTTGTATGGATCCACAAAAAGATGCAACCTCTTCTGTGCAGAGAGAGGGGTGTAGGGCTCTGAGAATATTGAAGAAAGAAATACATGAGTGTCAACTGGTGGATATCTGGAGAATTACACATATGCATGATAGACACTATACCTTCTTCTCAAATGTTCATGAGATGTACTCGAGACTAGATTATATATTGGTAGAACATCAACTCATTGAGTCTGTGGTTAAGGTAGAAATAGAAGCAATGTCTTTTTCAGATCATGCCCCTGTCACAATGAAAACGGAGTGGGGAAGGAGGGGGGCAGGAGGTCTAGGATGGAAGCTGAATGAGGCACTTCTCCTAGATAAAGATATTGTTAAGAAGATTGGGGAAGAGATTAAGCGATTTTTTGAGGGGTATGAGACAGGAGATGTGTCGATAGCCACAGAGTGGGAGTCTCATAAGGCATATATAAGGGGAATGTTGATTGTGATTGGGGCAAAAAAGAAAAAAGAAAGAAGAGAGAAAGTTAGGGGACTTTTAAAAGAAATGTGTGACCTGAAACAGATACATAAAAATAGAATAACAAAAGAAATAAGGCAGAAGGTAATAAAAAAGAAGGAAGAACTAGAGACTTTGATGGAGGAGGAGAGGAGAAGAGTCTATAATGAAGTATAAAGTGAGAGGTATAGATGGGGAGATAGACCAAGAAAATATTTAATGAGAGCCTTGAGGAAAAAGAAAAATAGGAATTTTATAGAAAAAATAAAAAGCTCCAAGGGAGAACTGGTCTATTCAACTAAAGAAATTGCTAAAGTATTTATGGAATATTATAGAAAGCTGTATAAAATCTGTCCCCATGACTCTTTAAAAAATACTGAAACTTAAATTGAGAGGATTCAAAAGAGAAAGATATATCTGGAGAATGCGGGCCTATCAAAATTAAGTGAAATACAACTGAATTCCCTAGATGCAGAAATTACACAGGAAGAAATAAAAGCAGCATTAAAAAGCACATGGTCGGGGAAAAGTCCAGGACCAGATGGTTACAATGTGAGGTACTATAAAAAATATAGTGAACTATTAATACCTAAGCTTAGAAGATATATGAATGCTTTGGGAGGAGGGATGGAAGTAAGAGGAGAATCTCTACAGGCCCATGTTGTGCTTATCCACAAAGAAGGAAAAGATGCTTCTCAATGTTCAAGTTATAGACCTATTTCATTACTGAACACGGACACCAAGTTATACGTAAAGGTCTTAGCAAATAGACTGAAGGAATTTATGCCCGAATGGATACATGGGGATCAGGTCGGCTTTGTTCCAGGGAGATCTCTGATGCTTATTCAGAAAAGTAGACAAGGAAAAACTCCGGTGGTGGTGCTCTCAATTGATGCCGAAAAGGCATTTGATAGAGGGGATTGGGGCCTCATGATGGACACCCTGGAAGCCCTAGGGATCGGAGACAGAATGAGAGAGTGGATAGGAAAATTGTATAGGTAACCCTCCACAATTATTATGGTAAATAGGGAGAGGTCGGAACCCATCAAGATGTCAAATGGAACAAGACAGGGCTGCCCATTGTCCCCACTGTTATTTGTTCTGTCATTGGAACCCTTGTTGTCAACAAACAGGAATAATAGCGATGTAAAGGGAATTCAGATAGAAGATATAGAGCACAAAGTGGCTGCCTTTGCGGATGACTTGTTGTTCTATGTTGGGAATCCCAGGATAACACTCCCAAATTTAATGAAGATGTTGAAGGAATATGGGGAATTGGCAAATTTAAAAATTAATCCAACAAAAACTGAGCTTTTAAATATAAATATTTTAAAAAGTGAAAAAGAAAAGATACAAAAGGAATTCCCTTTTATATGGAAATAAAGGGATATAAAATACTTGGGTGTAAAACTTACTGCTTCATATAAATATCTGTATAAATTAAATTATATCTCACTGTTAAACGAGATTAGGGAGGAATTAAAAACATTAGAAGGAGGAAATCTGACATGGATAGGACGTATAAATCTGGTAAAAATGGTAATTGTACCTAAAATCCTATATAGATTCCAAATGATTCCAATTAAACTCCCAGAAGCCTTCTTTAAAGCAATTAAAAAAATGATAACAAGATATATATGGAGGAATAAAAAAACAAGAATATCCCATGAATTGCTAAGTAGGAACAAAGAGAAGGGTGGATTGAGGTACCAGATTTTAGAAGGTACTACAAAGCAGTAATACTGGCAAGAATTTTAGATTGGACGTATAATAATGAGAAAAGTTGGGTTAAAATTGAAAATAAACTCGGTGGAACCAGTCTAAATAAAGTTATATGGGTACCACCACAATATAGAGGATTAAAAGATAATGTAAGTATATACACTTTAAATGTTTTAAGGGTTTGGGATAATTTGAACAAAAATATGAAGTGGGATTTCAATTCTACATTGATATCACTAAGAAACACAGAGTTTTTTCCCCCAGGTAGAGAAGAGATAGCAGGTAAATGGTTTAAAAAGGAGGATGTTCAATTGAGGGATGTTATGGTGGGGCGTGGATTGGGATCATTTAGGGATTTGGAAAAGAAAAAGGGAGAGATATTCACTAAGATAGATGAGTGGCGTTACTTTCAATTGAAATGTTTTGTTGGGAATCTTTCGAAACCCTTGAGGACTAGAGGGGACTGGAATTTGTTTGAAAAGTTGTTGGGGTCACAAGGTGATGGGAAACACGGTATTGCTAAAGTTTATAAAATTCTTACTGAACTGGACACAAACACAAAGCCAATATATATAGTAAAATGGGAAAGAGATATGGGGGTTGTGATAGATGAGGAAAAACAGAAGAAAATATATAGATTAACTCACGGGAATGTAAGTATGAGGAAGGTAGAAATAAATTATAAGTGTTTGATAAGATGGCACATTACACCGAATGTTGAACATAAGATGTGTGGGGAGAATTCACCGTGGTGTTGGCGGGGATGTGGAGAGATAGGTACAGTGTACCATATATGGTGGGAGTGCCCAAAAATCCAAGTATTCTGAAAGATAATATTTTATTTAATTGGAATGATAACTGAAATCGATGTTGGGTTGGACCCAGAAATATGTCTCCTGCACAGTACAGACTTAACAGTGAATAAATATAAGGAATCAGGTATATGGTACTATCTTAATGCTGCAAAAGGTTTGATACCCAAGTTCTGGTGGAAAGCAGAGGTGCCGAGAGAGGAAGACTGGGTAGATAGAGTGAATCAGATTAGAAAGATGGAAAAACTATCACATGCAGGAAGATAAGATGGAGGTTTACCATATGAAATGGGAAAAATGGGAAAAAGCTGGATTGAATACGAAGTATAGGAAACTATAAGGAGAAATGAAGATTAAACTCTACTCGCCTTAGTAGGAAGATCTGAAGAGAATGCAGAGAAGGTTGACGTGGAGGGGGGATTGGGAAATAGGTTTAGAAAGTGTAAACAAGAAATGATTTTGTATTTTTTTCTTATGTGATAATGATGGAAATATGTATTTAACTGAAAAATCAATAAATATTTAAATTAAAAAAAAAAAAAAAGATCCGGGGATTGGGCTGGCCACTCCATAATGTCAATCTTGTTGGTCTGGAACCAAGATGTTGCACGTTTACTGGTGTGTTTGGGGTCTTTGTCTTGTTGGAACACCCATTTCAAGGGCATTGCCTCTTCAGCATAAGGCAGCATGACCTCTTCAAGTATTCTGATGTATTCAAACTGATCCATGATCCCTGGTATGCGATAAATAGGCCCAACACCGTAGTATGAGAAACATCCCTATATCATGATGCTTGCGCAACCATGATTCACTGTCTTCACAGTGTACTGTGGCTTGAATTCAGTGTTTGGGGGTCATCTGACAAACTGTCTCCGGCCACTAGACCCAAAAAGAACAATCTTACTTTCATCAGTCCACAAAATGTTGCGCCATTTCTCTTTAGGCCAGTCAATGTGCTCTTTGGCAAATTGTAACCTCTTCAGCACATGTCTTTTTTCAACAGTGGGACTTTGCGGGGGGGCTTCTTACAGATAGCTTGGCTTCACATAGGTGTCTTCTAATTGTAACAGTACTCAAAGCTAACTTTAGACCTTCTTTGATCTTCCTGGAGCTGATTGTTAGCTGAGTCCTTGCCATTTTGGCTATTCTATCCATTCAAATGGTAGTTTTTCGCTTTCTTCCACGTCTTTCAGGTTTTGGTTGCCATTTTAAAGCATTTGCGATCATTTTAGCTGAGCAGCCTATCATTTTCTGCACTTCTTTATATGTCTTCCCCTCTCCAATCAACATTTTAATCAAGGTACGCTGTTCTTCTGAACAATGTCTTGAACGACCCATTTTCCTCAGAATTTCAGAGAGAAATGCACTGTAACCAGCATGTACAACATTTTCTGCCTCCCTTCCTTAAATAAGGGCAATAATTGCCACCTGTTTTTCAAAGAATGAATGACCTCACTAATAGAACGCCACACTGCTATTATTTTGAACATGCCCCTTTCAATTAGTTATTCAATTACACAGAATCAGCAGCATGCATGTCATGACTGTTGGGTCTGTTGGATTTCTATTACTCTACTACACCTGCTAGTAAATGATTTGCCATGTAGAAATATCATTTCTACCAAAAACAGTGATTGATCAGGTTAGTGATGTCTGACTGCTATTATTTTGAACACAACTGTACCTCCTGTGAGAAGTGACAAAAATTAGGAGTAGCTACTCAGGTCATATATACAGTATATATTTCCAGTAGACTACTGTATATCTTAATAAACCTGCTTATTTTTGATATGTTGTTTTGACAAATTTATTTTTCTCGTTCAAACAATTTTATTAACAATAAAGCAGAGTGGAACAAACAAGGAGACATTGTTAATGTACAATGGACATGGAAGTGGCAATAGGATATATAAAAAAAAAAAATTGAATGAGATTTACAGTACAAATGTCTATATGCTACTAGCATAAACAGGTAGATAAAGGTTGACAATAGCAGACAATATTGTTCCAGCCAATCAAGGTAATGTCTCCCGAGTGCATTAAAGAAATATGGGGAAATTTGAAGGGGGGGTCAAACCGGGGTGGAAGGGGGGAGAGGGAAAGTGGAACAACAACCATGACTCCATGAACGTTCAACAAGTTTACAACCGCCCCTGCGTGCTACGTACAAAGGGCTATTGAGTATATCCAAAGCGCATAGTATACAAATCAGGGGAGAAGGAGTGATTCGTCAAAGTTAGGGGGCAGGAAGCGCTCCACCCAGGGGCTCCATATGCGCAAGAATTTAGGAATCGTGTCAAGAATTGTGGCTTCCACCTTTGCATGTATCATGGCTTGTGTTATTCTAGTTTTGACGGCCACGATACTCAGGGTGGGGGATTTCCAGGATTTTGCTATAACCTGCTTAGCCGCCGTTGTAACTTGCATGATGAGCCTAAATTGCGAATTGGAGATGCCAGGGGGGCATTGATTAAGTAGGGCTATTGATGGGTCGGGTTGTAGGGTGGTAGTGCTAAGTGTAGATATCATGGTGAAGATTTCACCCCAAAAGGTTCGGGCTATTGGACAGTCCCACCACATATGGTAATGCGTTCCTGGGTCCATACAGCCTCTAAAACAGTTGGGTGAGTAATTAGGGGTAAATTTTGCTATTCTCGCCGGGACTAAGTACCATCGGGTTAAGACTTTATAATTCGTTTCCAATGCTACAATGTTCTGTGAGGATGATTTTGTGTTGGCCCAAATGCGGTCCCATTCAGACGGGTCAAATGTCTTTCCCATATCCGCTTCCCACTTATGGGTATACAAAGGAGGGGACTTGGTAATCGAAGTAGTGAAGAGTGAATATAAGCAGGAGGTAAGCCCACGTCTATGAGGGTCTTTGTAGCATGCTCGTTCAAAGAAAGACATGGTGTCTGGCCGATTGGTTATTGTGGTATAGGGAGCGTAAAAGTGTTGTAGCTGCAAGTATCAGAATATCTCGGAGGCTGGGAGGCTATGCGTTTCCCACAGCGAGGCAAAGGATTTAAACGTATTCCTCTGTAGGAAATGATGTGTACGGAGTAAATTAGTAGAGGACCAGGCTTAAAATAAAAGGGGTGTCTGCCAAGCTGGGTTTGAAAGCTGGGTTTCGCAGGAACGAGAGCATAGGATTATGTGTTGATTGGAGAAGATAACGGGTTTTCAGTTTGTCCCATAAGGATAGAAAGTGAGAAGTGATGGGGTTGGTTATAGAGCGGCGGTCCATCGGCCTCAGCCAGAGTAAGTTTGCGGTAGATAAGGGGTCACATTCTATCGATTCAAGAGCAACCCATTGAGGGATTTCAAAAGTTGCATGATATTTAGGCAACTGGGCTAAATGCACTGCCTGATAATATTTGCTAATGTCGGGTAGGCCCAGACCTCCACTGAGCTTAGGGCGATAGAGGGTGGAGCGAGGTATACGAGGACGAGTATTGCCCCATACATAGGAAAAGATGCAACGCTGCAGTGTGCGGAGGTAATGAGGAGGTACTGGGACAGGGAGGACTCTAAACAGATATAGAATTTTTGGGAGGATTGACATCTTGATAACTGCTATTCTGCCGAGCCATGCGGGGGGAAGGAAAGACCATTTGGTCAGAAGGGTTGAGAGGTGGTTAAGCATCGGGAGATAGCTGAGTAAAGGTCTGATAATCTAGGAGTCAGTTTGATACCCAGGAAAGGGATATGACGCTGTGACCATGGGAATGGTAAAATCTGCTGCAAGTGCAACAACTCTAAAGGGGAGAGAGAAATGTTGAGTGCTGTCGATTTATTAGGGTTTACTATTAGGCCCGAAAGCGCGCCAAATGTCTCAAGGAGCCGAAGTAAGGAAGGGGAGGAAGTTAGTGGGGATGTAAGAAAGAG
The DNA here is from genome assembly GCF_062004578.1 of Staurois parvus. Lineage (NCBI taxonomy): Eukaryota > Metazoa > Chordata > Amphibia > Anura > Ranidae > Staurois > Staurois parvus. The sequence continues at coordinate 6,378,958 of NW_028317886.1, forward strand.
CAAGACGTCATCTGCAAAGAGACATAATTTATGATGCGTGCCCCCTATTTCGAGCCCCCTAACATTCGGGTTAGCTCTGATTAAGAGAGCCAGGGGCTCTATAACCAGGGCAAAGAGCAGGGGGGACAGAGGACAACCCTGTCTCGTGCCTCTGGAAATCGGGAACTGAGCTGATCTGTGCCCCAGATACCTGATTCTGGCCGAAGGTTCTCGATACAGCGAAAAGATCCAGGTTAAGAAGTGTGGGCCAAAACCCCAACAATGCAAAATGTAGTTGAGGTATGGCCATGAGACTGTATCAAATGCTTTCCGAATGTCTAGGGAGAGGAAACAGGTAGGGATATTACGAGACCTGGCTAAGTTTGCTAGAAGAGATGCACGCCTGATGTTATCTCCTGCTTGTCTAGTTGGGATAAAGCCCACTTGGTGGTTATGAATTAGAGAGCCAATACACAAGTTAAGACGCGAAGATAGGATTTTTGCCAACAATTTGATGTCAATATTAAGAAGAGATATTGGCCTGCAATTGGACCACTGCGTGTCATCAGAGTTCGGCTTTGGGATCATTGAAATGTTCGCTTGCACTGTTTCGTGGTTAAAGGTGTGGCCAGATAGTAAATCGTTAAAAGCATTAGTAAGGATGGGAGTGAGGAGGTGAGCAAATTTCCTATAATAAGTGGCTGAGAAGCCATCCGGTCCTGGGCGTTTCCGTAATTTTAGATTTTTAATAGCGTCTAAGGTTTCAGTAGGGGAAATAGGTTGCTCAAGCGCTGCTAACTGGCACTCTGAGAGTTTCGGGAAGGAAATGGAAGTTAGAAGGGTGTCAGCTTGTGCGGAGTCAAAAGGTGTGGAAGAAGAGTAAAGCTGTGACAAATGTTTATGGAAAGTCTGTAGAATGTGTTCTGGGTTACTAGTGAGGTTGCCAGAGGAGGAGCGAATCCAGATAGGTTTAGTGAGCTGGTCGAGCCTACGAAGTGAAAGGGCCAGGAGTGTATTGGGTTTATTTGCCCTAGTATAATATTTATGTCTAGATCTACGGACAGAGAGTTCCGCTTGATCTGTGAGAAAAAGATCTAGAGCCAATCTAGATCGCTCCAAGGCTTCACGATTGGCGGGCGTAGCCGCCGCCTGAAAAGTTTGATGGGAACGATCGTAGGTTTGCTCCAGTAAGAGACGTTGTTGCCTTTTGGTTTTATTTAAAAAGGATGCTTTGCTAATGCAGAACCCTCTCAATACCGGTTTATACGCTTCCCATAACAGGAGAGGGGATATATCAGGAGACTGGTTAAGAGTGAAATAGTCTTTTAGGGCTGCTTCAATTTCTAAACAGTGAGCTGGGTTTGCAAGCAGGTTATCATTAATGATCCAAGAGGATTCATGGGAGATGGGGCTAATGAGGCCATAGCCGGGAATACGGCGCAATGGTCAGTCCAAGGGATTGGAATTATTTCAGAGGCCAGAAGCCGAGGGGAAGAGGCGACAGTAATGAAAATATGGTCTATCCTGGAGAATGACTGGTGAGGATGGGAATAAAAGGTGTATTGGCGTTTAGTCGGGTTGAGTTCCCGCCATGTGTCTATCAAAGAATAACGATGTAGTATAGCTTGGAAGGTCTGTTTAGAGGCAGGGATGGGGGATGGTTGAGGAGATTTGTCAAGAAAGGGATATATTACACTGTTAGAGTCTCCGCTAACAATTAGAGTTCCGCGCTTATGGTGATCTATAACCGAGAGTAAGTGGGAGAGGAATGGTAAGGGGTCTTGGTTTGGGGCGTAATATGCTACAATGGTAACATCTATGTCCAGGAGTTGCCCTACTAATAGGAGGTAACGACCCTCCGGGTCTTTGATTTCGGTGCATAGCGTGAAAGGTGTTGTGCGGTGGAAGGCTATCAGTACCCCCCTGCGCTTGGTGGTGGCAGAAGCTGTATAGACCTGAGTATATTGAGGACCAAAACACTTAGGAATGGAGTTGGGAGTGAAATGCATTTCCTGTAGACAGACCACGTGAGCTTTAAGTGTAGCAAAGGTTCGGAAAGCCTTATTCCGTTTCTGTGGAATATTGAGACCCTGTACATTCAGGGTGAGGATATTTAACAAGCCCATGGATAAAGTGCAAAGTGGTTTGTATAGCGTGGCACTCCCACTCGGGGTGTAGCCTGACGATTACTGCAGGGGATGAGAGCGTTACGAAGCGTGTTGTGCGAAGTCGTGGAGTCATGTTGGAAGAAAGGAGGAGGGGTACGGTATGAGAAAGGTAACAGGTGAGAAGGGGTGTAGAAGGCCATTTGTAGCCCAAAAGGTGGGTTCCCTAAGGACACCCTGAATCAGGGTTGGCCAGGGAACAACAATAGCCCAAGTGTTATTAAATAACCAATAACACAGGGGCTAGGGTGGAGTGTGCAGGTACTCGGACCGTGAGGGTGACAGCAGCGTATTTAATAAATGGTGGCTAGGTCCCGGTAGAAAAAATGCTGGTGCATAAAAGGAACATTCGGGAAAATCAGGGATCCTAGACTCAGGCGGCACTAGTAGTGCTAGTTGGACAACGTCGGTGTAAGGGTGTGCTATCTCATGCCGCCAGAACCCAGGATCCCAAATATAAACTACAGTGGAGCTCAGGAGGGGGGGTGTAGAACATCCCCAGAAATTGGGGCAACCAAAATTTAACAGGTAGAGGAAGAGTGGGTAACTACGGTGGTAACCGCCATGGTGATAACCAAACGAGTACACCTTACGATGTATGTGGCGAAAAAAGGAAAAAGAAAAATAAACATGGAATATTGTTCAGTCCATGGTATCTTGTGAAGGTAGGCCCGGAGATGAAAAACGTCCCCGCTTGTGGAAATTGAGTTGACCTTCAGCTGCACGTGTGTGGAGGGACTTCCGCGGCGAGCAAGATGTGGACCTCCGCTTGGCGCTTTCTGAAGGCGTCGCTGGGGAATGTAGTTGCAGGATCCGTAGGGTGTCTAAAAGGTCCTCTGGAGTCTTGCAGGTGTAATCTCTGGACTGGTATCGGAATCATACTGCGAATGGGAAGCTCCACCTATATTGTATAGCGTGGTGTTGGAGTACTTGTAGGTGGGGTTTCATTGCCCTGCGCTTGGAGATGGTTGCGGGGCATAGATCTTGGAACAATTGGTAGGTATGACCTTGGAACTGTAGAGATTCTGCGTTACGGGCAGCCTGCAGGAGTTGCTCCCTGGTACGGAAAAAGTGGAGCTTGGCTATAATATCGCGTGGTGGACCATCCGCGCGTCGTGGTGCTAACACCCTGTGAACTCTATCCAATTCTAATCTGTCGATTGGGATAGCTGGAGCAAGCTCTTGGAACAGAGCTGTTATCATTGATTGGACATCAACAATCGTTTCCGGAAGGCCACGGATACGCAGGTTTGAGCGCCGTGCTCGGTTTTCAAAGTCCTCCAGTCGTGTTAATAATGTTGCGTTTTCGTCACGCAGAAGATCAAGGTCATCCGTAAGCGTCTGAAGTGAAGCATCAAGACCATCTACCCTCTGTTCTAGGTCCGCAGTGCGCTGTCCTAGCTCACGGATTTCCCTAGAAAGTGTGGCAGTGATGCGGTCCGAGGTTTGCTTCAAAGCTTTGTGTAGCATTTTTTCAAATCGTGATAAAAGGTCAGTGGGTGTAAGGTCAGATGTCAGGGCTTGTGCAGGGACATCTGTCTCATTGTCGGACTCACCCTCAGACGTGCAGGGATGGCTGGGCTGCAGATCCTTCAGGGCTGCATATGCCCCTGCTGCTTGCTTGCTTCCACATGCTGGGGTGGTGGCCATTTTGGTGGAGGCCTTTGCCAGGGCCTCTTTGATGGTCTTGGTTGATGGGGGGACCTGGTGCCGAGGTGCCCCTTTAACCATTTTGCTGCCTGTCAGGGAGGGGGGGCTGTTATAATGAACTCCGCACCCCCTGCTCTCTCCCTCTTCAGCCTCGGCGGGCTGTGTGCAGTGGTGAGCTGTGTGCAGCAGTGAACGGGCCTGCACACAGCTCACAGCGGGTACCGAGTCCCCAGTCAGAGTTCTCTGATCTGGAGTGGGGGATCCGCCACAGACCCGGGCGGATCGGACTCCGGGATGGTTGCCCGGGGATCGGATCCCCTAAGATTGTATTGCGGGCCGGGACCCGCTGCTTCTGGGTGCCATCACCCGACGGGAAAGCGGAGCCTCATCGGGACATGTCCGTCCCACCGACCGCGCATGCGCACTCTCGACAAATTTATTTTTATAGCGGCAGAGATATACATAAAAATGGGATTGGTGAGTGTTGTTTTAGAGTTAGGCAGAACTGTGGCCAAGCAGTAAACAAATTTTAAAACAAATCCTCATTGACCTTTGTAGCTGCAGACTCTGTGAAGTCATTCATCCTCAAGGTTTCTAGATGTCCTATTATTTTTAGTAGCTTAACTTCTCCTCCCATAAGCCTTATAACCTTCTAATCTCTAATGTAAACAGAGAACAGAAGCATGTAAACACAGAGCAGAAATATAAGAAGAGGGAAGAGAGTGGAATTCTGGGATCCAATTTGTACCATCTTACTGCTCCTTTTGTGGACTTTGAGGATGACTTACTACACAGTAATTGTAACTAATGTTCATAGCACCACCACAGTTCAACTTTAAAATTCAGAATCTTTTGTAAGTATGCTGCTCGTGGCATCATTAGGCAGAGAACCCCTGGCTTAGAGGGGTCTGGATCACTGCAGAAGCCATACCCCTCCCTGTAGCCTTGATAGTAGCCATCCCTCTAAACCCTAAATCTAACCCTCCATATATTAGGCTTTCTTGTAACCCTCATGACAACCATCTCTATGACTAATCCTAACACTAGCCCTCTCTGTTGTCTTAACACTAACTGTCCCTATAACCTAGTCCCAACATTAATCCCCTTATATAAATGGTTATATAATTAAATATCCTGCACTACGATCCCCTTTTTTTCAAAGACAGTAGCACTGGGATCCCTAAGTTAAGTAAATATATACCAATACAATATTTGGTGGCATTGCTGAAAGTTTAAAATTAAAACACAACGTTTAGTGGGCTGCAAATATTAATATCCACATATTTTATTTTTCAGTTTCCTAATTCAATACCCATTATATTATGGAGAGCCAAAGCCAAAGTGATACAATTATATATGCAGCATAAACTCTTTTACAGTTTATAAATATTAGCATGCAGATACTAAACCATATTTATTGTCAGTGATATTTGTAACATATGTGTAACAGTTGTTTCATTCAGCATGAATACTGTGCAATACTAATTCAATTAGAGATGTTATTCTAGTGGATGAGAAACTGTTCTAGAATACGATTTTACTAAAGTATTACATGGTAAGGGTGATAGGTTTTAATTTTTGTGTGCATTTTCTTTTTTGACAGGTATAGCATTTTTATTATACAAAAAAAAGAGGTTCAGTATCAGATCTAATACATTTGTACATCAAAAGTAATATTTTGCCCTAATATGTGCAGTGTGGATTGATGGTAGGTTAAATATTAAAACTAAAAAAAGTGAAATAATAATAATAATTATCATTAAAAAAAATTATAATATTAACTATACGAACAGATAGGTCTGCAAACGCACTGTTAGACTAGTTATAGTCAGAAATCTTCCATTCTAAACACTGCCATGACACAATTGTGTAACCTCTATCCAGCTTTTCACACACACAAGTGATTTTAAAGTCAGTACCAAATTAATTTAACAGTGACCCTCAAAGAAGCAACTTAATAGCTGGAAATTAATGTGATGGTTTAGCAGACCATTTCTTGAAGTCAATAAAGAAGGAAATTATTGCTGTTCTTTAAATTGGTAAGAGGACATTAATAACACTGGAAAACATCTAAGGAAAAACACCAACCAAACACCATGAATAGAAAAGGTGCAAGGGAGGATGGATGTAAATAACTTACTTTTATTTTCCTGGCCTAACAATCTACCATCCTGAATGTCCTGTACCTAGCATTTGTCACTTAATTTGTCATCCAACCCTCCCAGATTGCATGCTGCTTGGTTATCATGGTTATCCAATGGTCAACAAGCATTTTCAAAAAGAAACCAGCTAAGCAATCCCATGTGTTATATTATTTATTTATTACAGGTACGTATATAGCACTGTCAATTTACACAGTGCACAAACAGAACATGCAAACTCCAGGCAGGTGGTGCCGTAGTTGGGATTCAAAACAATGACCCTTGTACTGCCAGGCAGAAGTGCTAACCAAACTACTACTTTAGCGAAATGTGAATGAAAAGTGATATCCAATGATAAAATGAATCCAGAATAATTTAGAGGAGGGACACACCCTACTTGTTTCCTAGCAGAGATAGAACCATCTGGATTAGCTGTACAGCCTGCCAACAAATATGCAGAAAATCATGCACTTTCTGTTGTACACTTCTAGTTTAGCTAGGTGGAGCTAGACTTTGATGGCTATTGAGAAGCTCATTAGTAGGTCAGGTGAGATAGTCAGAGGGGTCAAATTTTGTTCAGCACTAAGAGACTCTGCAGGCCAGCTCCTCTGGAATTTCCCCCTGCTCTAAGGCTTTCGAAAGAGGACCTTGGAGGCAGTGGGTGGATCTGAGGAGTGGTTGGCTGTACTTTTGAGGGAACTCAGCCAATCCCCAACAGTAGGCTTGGCAAGGGGCTGGACTTCCTTAAAAGTGTTGGAGCCTGTTCAGTAGGAGGAGAGTCAGGTAGACGATGGAGAGAGGAAGATGTGAGGTTAAGGTGAAAGGCTGCCAGTAGGTCTAGAGGAATGGGGCCTGCCTGCAAGCCTGGATCTAGAAAGGACTCAGGACTCACTGACACCCTGCAAGAGGACCACCTGTGTGGCAGGGAAGATGCAGCCCAGCTGATAGGCCTGGTAGCAGCAGTCATTCCGCAAATGGAACAGGAGAGGATCTGAGTGAGTACACCTGCACCCCCTGGGCGATTAGGAGAAGGAGCACTCTGGTGGGAAATCTTATTAGCCCTCTGCTAGTGACTGTACACCTTACTTAAAGGAACAGGAGCCAGATTTCCTGCTCAAGAAGAAAGTCTCCAGATTGCTGGGTGAAGAGGAGTTCAACTGGGGTCTGGGGTAATGCAACTGGAGCTGCTGATTAGCACTCCAACAGAGACTGTGTCAGAGAAAAGAATTTGTGAATAGTTCAGGAAGTTGTCCTCAGATTTTGGATCCCTTGGGCATCCTATACCCTTTCAGGTTTAATCTCCTCATTAAAATAACAAAAGCAACACTCAAGGCCTGATTTATGTCTATGGGTGAAGGCTTGTGTGGAAAATGCTAACTGACTGGCTGTGCAGGACTTTAGGGGGACCCAGATTCATCAGCAATCCCTCAGGGTGTAGTGCTATATTTGTTATTAGAAAGCCCAGCTTCTTCCAATCTTATGATGCTTTGTATATCCAATGCATATTTGTGAAAGAACAACTGTATGAAAATAATTTAAAATGTACCAGCTTTGATTTGTTCATTTATAAACCTTTAAAAACATGAAATGTACCCCAAATTTATATATATTTATTTATTAAAAAAAGTATTTATTTATTTTTCTATTAAATATGTGATATTGTATGAAACAATAAGTGGAAGAATTTGACATATTCTTGAAAAGAAAACTAAAGAAGCAGAGTTTAGGGGTGGGGGTTGTTTTCTGCTAATGTCTAGACAGAAATAGAATCTAAAGAGTAAGACAGAAATAGAATCTAAAGAGTATTACTTTTAAAGCTGATTATTATTTTTTTTAATTCAGCTACTGTAAAATTCTGAATTTGACTTGATATCAGCATCATGTCATCCCCCTGGGAGAGGAAGGCAAAAAAATCAGAAGCCAATCAGACAATAAACAAACTGACTGGAGCAAAGAACAGAATTAACAGACTAATGAAACCATCCGTCTGCTGTACTTTCATTGTCCAATTACAAGTAAGGGTCAGAGAGGTGACCTAGCTGTATTTGGTAATCAGGGACGGATTGACCATTTGGAAACTCGGGCACTGCCCGAGGGCCCGGGGTCAGTAGGGGGCCCCATGAGATGCCCCTGGTACCTTTTTCATAGGCTTTTTTGAGTTTGGGCAAGGACACAGGGGCCCCATGATCCCCTATTTTTGGGGGCCCCATGAGTTGTCAGTCTGCCCCTGTTCGTAATGCAAGCTTTGCACCTACCACAAGCTTTTCTCCTTAAGAATGCCACTTGCTAGGTGCTAGCAATGTAAACTACTTACTAATTGCCGTTTTGTTTCCATTTGTTTCCCAAATACAAGGCACATCACCAGTAGATCTTCTTGTCTGCGGTGCAATCTTACAAAGTATGTCACACAGGTCCATCTTCTTTTACTTGCATTGTGTAGTCAGCTGCCCCATAACACCATTTTATCTGGTTTCAAAATTGTATGGCCAAGGTTTGCTTTCAGCATTTGGTGGTGTTTCCTTCCCAGAAGTATGCAGGCAGACAATACATATGTCACCCTTGAGGACTATGGGCACAAGAAAAATGTAAGTGAGCATATTTTTCAAATGCCTCTGCTTGAAGAAAAAAAGTCAGCAATTCTGTATGGAAGCACAATGGAAGAGTATAGAGAAACAATAGAAGATATTTGTATGTGAAAGGGCAGGACTAGTTATCACAAAGGACTGTGTAGTAAAGCTGTGCAAATTGCAGGAAAAACAGAAATTCAAATCCTTTGGCATGTAGAACAGCTGTCATAACTGTGAGAGGAAGTTATTTTACAAAAGCGATGAACGAATGTGCTTGGGTTTGTCAAACTCAACTTAAAACCTTCGAATTGTTAAGATTGTTAACCCCACCTAAATTAATGGGGGAAATCAGTTAATGAGTTGTGGCCAATTTAAGGCTAATAGGCAAGGTATTGTCAAGAACAAAGAAGAAGAAAGAGCATGGAGAGCTGGGCACTGCCGTGGGTGATATGTATCAAACATTTTTTTTAAATACCATGGAGGAGGTCTTTTTTATGTAGCTTTAGAGCAACGTTAAAAATACGCAAATTCTTTAAATAACATGCATTCATTTACATTTAATTTTTTTTAATGTGGATCAGTAACAATGGGTACTATGTACCCCTTACAAATTCACATGGGGTGCAAAACATGGGGAGAATGTTTTGCCAAGGGAACCCCCCTGGCAAGACATTATGTTCCAATGTTGGGGAAAAGGACCTTGTTTGCACATCCCTGGCCCAGGGAAAAAGTAAAATATAAGTTAATTGTCAGTAATGGACTCGCCACTGGTGGTGGGACTCACCTGCCTTGTGGGCTGCAGTTCCAGTGCTGGCCAGCGGGTGCTCTCAGCAGCCAGAATCTCACTCCTGCAATCAAGCCATCACCTTAGGCTGTTTGCAGGAGGTGTATTTAAGCAATGGCCAGGCCAGGTTTCTGACCCTGCTTTGATCCTGACCTCTGCTGACTTCTCCTGCCCTGATCCCTGGCCTGTCTGACTTCTCTTGGATGCCCTCATTGAATCTGATCTCCTGTTACTGACCCGGCGAGTGACCCGACTATTCTGTGCCTGCTGCCTTGTACCGCGCTGTCTCCACCGTTACTGACCCCGGCCTGTCTGACTACGCTTCTGTTCAGCCATCCATCCATCCATCCTGCACGGACCCATCCGCCTCTTCACGTCAGGCTCTCCTCCAGAATATACCTCTGTCGGATCCCTCTGCCACGGGTGGGTGTACTCAGGGGCCGCGACCTGGTCTCTGTCTACTCCAAGTCCATCCCCACCATCAGGGGCCCTGGTGAACTAGCAGACTGGGACTTAGACTCCGCACTCTGGGGAATCCTATTCCGTGGGTTGCTAGAGGTACCACCAGATGGTGCATTACAGACCCATACGTCCTGCCTGACCATTCCACCTCTCCAGCCCTGACCACGCCTGTGTTCCCACACATTTCTGGTCATACCCAGATCCCTGACATTAATACAGTCACACTGGGACAAAGTCATTCATTAAAAAAGTACCTTGGTGTGAAACTATTGACAATTATGGTAGCCAGCTAAATAAATCCATCATCAATCACAATGAATGATATGCAAGGATCCACTTTCACAAATACTATGACTAGGGCACTTCCCTCCCACCAGACTCTAACTGTGACTGACAGCTTCGCAACAGATAGATGAATGTAAACAGACTGGGAGATGATGCTGGCTTATGTCAATAACCGACTATAGTCTGTCATCCAGGATACCCTTCTGCTTGTTCATGCCTGGCAGGTCAGAAGTCATTCATTTATTGGTGATAGTGATACTGCTCTTGCATGGATTAGGTTTTGGTGGGCAAACAGGCCAAATTTGGCCCTTTTTATTTCCAGTTCAGTAAACCTCGAGCAGCTAGAGTTCAGGGGAACTCTTCATTGACCTAAATGCGAAGCTCATCCCTATTAACAAAAGAGCTGTAAGGGGAACACTAGACTTTTTAAAAAGTGAGGTGAAAGGGTCCTATTGTATCTACCTTGTTAGCAAAAGCAGTCATAAATTTTCCAAAACCTTGAAGTCTACCAGTATTTTTTTGAAGGTAATTGATCTGAATTGCAGTGTTTTCATACCATATGCTTCCTGACAGTTGCCTATCTTGATCTTAAGTACTGTTGACTGTACTTAATTTTAAAGTAAAAAGGAAAGTAAATAACTAGATCCCCCAAAACGTCTTAAAACAAAAAAGCAACTCAGGCTACTATTTTCAACTGGGATCAGGTACTGTTCCTCACAGACTCACCAACCCATCATACTCCTCTTCAGGAATGAATGATGCCCAGTGTCATTCAACCCATTACCTATAAGCACAGGACATCAAGGCTCCTCCCCCACACAGGAACAATAGGAGAATATTTTAGAGAGAGGAACCACATCATTACATGGCATCCCTCCCTGTAGCATTTGGGATCTGCCCACCAACAGAGGAAGCAGAAGGCACAAAAGACTTCTGGACTCACTAGAATGGATTAAAGACATCTGAAATAAAGGTCTATGTATAAAGTTGAGTTGGGCTGAAAAGGTGGTATCCCAAGCTCAATGCTCAGGCCTTAAATATGAATGTATATAATCATATGCATCCAGTGCTTCTGGATAGATATGCAGTCTTTTATGTTGTGATTTTGCACTCTGTCCCTTTTTGAGAATTACAAAAGTTGATGCTTGAAATCAAAGATCACAGCAACCTGCAGCCTGTCAGTTGCTAAAGACAAATTCTGAAATAGAAACAGGAGCCACTCAACATAAAAGTTGTCATTCCAGTTTACATGAAACATGTTTAACTGTTGTGCACCTTTAAAAACTCTATTGTCCTATCATTCTTCAAAATAAACTTGTGTTATTTAGTATTATGCAGCATGAGCCATGGCTTTATTAGAAGGACTTAGAGTAGTATAATTGGCTTTAAGGCTGTGCCCATGCTTTCAGAATCAATATATGCAGTTTGCCAGTAAGTTTAATCCTTCCTTAACAATAGCCAGCAGTATTTCTCAGAAATGCTGAGACTTTATGAGGATTTTATTTATGTTGGTTTTATGAGGTCAGGTCAAATTGTGTGCCCTCAAACCCACTGAGAACACAAGCAAAAAAATGGTTTGTAGTGACACACCATACAATAACCTTCTGTATGTTTTATTTTTCTCAGTAACTGCAGAGTTTTAAAAGCTGTGATGGACAGCAGACAGCTAGTTGCAAATGCATCACTTTACATTTTGTAAGGTATAGCACTGATGAAAAATAAAGGTATTAGCCTTGAGATGCAGGAAATGGGAAAACTCTGTCATGTGAGGACACATTAATTTAAACATGTTGATTTAGTACAGAACATACTTTCAATGATGGTAGACAGGGATAGAAAAAGTCCAACAAGGCAAGGACAGAAATATAATTATTAAGCAGGAAAATATTACATCAGTACTGCATTTGTTTCTACCTAAATGTCACTTCATAAGTGTGTAAAAGGGTGTGAGAGAAGTCCTCTTTCTGTAAATGTAGGATAACCAGCTTTTCAAAATGAAATCCAGGACATCCTACTGACTGTGCTCATTTTTAACCACACCCACACAATTACACAACTTTGTCAATGTTTAAAAAGTATAAACAATGTGAAAGTGTTAATAATACCCATAAGGGTAATCTGCATAATTTTGCAGCTAAACAGTGTGACAAAATGTGAGAAGGACTAGGATTATAACAGACCGGGGACATGCTGGAAAAGAATCCAAACATCAGTGAATGCTAGATTGTGTCTAATGGTGGGTGTGGCTTAAAGTGGGATGATTACACATAACTAGTTCATAGTTGTTATATACCTTAGACCAGCCTTTTTCAACCTGCCTTGAGGTTTCTTCAGGGGTGCCTTGGCAAAATGCCTGAAAATTGCCCAAAAATTGTGTACAAGCCAGAGGTGGATCAAGCCTGCCTTTTAGTTACAAAAAGCCACAGGTTTTCATTGTGCACCATTACAACCTTCTAGCTGCTGGCATCCCAACAAACAATGACAACCAACAACCAATGACACCAGTTGATAAGAAGGATGTTGGTCATCTGTACAGCATCCTTGTTTGACCCCCCCCACCCCTCTCCATCAGTGCTGGGGTCACATTAGCTGAGTGATGAAGAAAATCTTAGGGAGAAGAGAATCATTGGAATACTAGTCAGTACAAATGTGCAAACGTGTATTTGATTTGGAAGGTGATTTGGAATCACCTCTAACGTTGGGAGTCCTACATGTGTAGGTGTTGACACATTAAGTAAAACTATTAGAATAGATTTTTACATTTTAGAATGGGGCGCTCGAGACTGTCCATAATTATAAAGGGTGCCTTGAAATTGTCCATAATTTTAAAGGATGCCTTGACTGAAAAAAGGTTGAGAAACACTGCACTAGGCACATATGCCACAGTTCTTGTACCTACAAAAGCAGGATTCTTGTACTCACTGTATTCGGTTATTCAGATACAGTTGCCACCTACACAAGGATTTAGACACTGGCTAACAAAAAAGCCATTGGCTAGTCACTTTTAACTCCTTTTACTCCCAGCACACTTGCCTATTGTAAATAAAAGCAGTACTGGGAGTAAATAAGAAAACATATAGGGTGGGACCTATGTCTCTTAATGAACGCCAAGAAACAGATTTTAGGGTTACTACAAAACTGTTTTATTTCTTGTTCCTTAGGGACAAATGATTCAGTTTCACCTTGAGAAAAGTAATTAAATGGATCCCCCAAAGCTTCTAAAAAACAAAAAGTAGCTCAGGCTACTATATTCAACTGATATCATGTACAGTCCCTCACAGTCTCACCAACCCATAATGCTCCTCTTCTGGATTGAATGATGTCCAGTGTCATTCAACCCACTTCTTGTAAGCTCAGGGCATCAAGGCTCCTCCCCTACCCTAGAACCATATGACAATACTGCAGTGAGCTGCACCACATCATTACATGACATCTCTCTCCGTAGCATTTGGGATCTGCCCACCAACAGAGGAAGCAGAAGGTAAAAAATTACCTTTGAACTCACCAGACTGAATCAATGACACCTGGAAATAGGTCTGTATATGAAGTGAGTTAGGGAAAAGGGGATATCCCAAGCTCAATGCTGGGCTTTAAATATTCATGTATATAATCATATTTATTTAGTGCTTCTAGAAAGAGGTGCATTCTTTTATCATGTGACTCTGGGCTCTGTCCCTTTTTGAGAATTCAATGGATTCAGTTATTCCAATACAACTGGAATATCCAAAAGCAGTCCAAGTGAGGGATGGTAGGCAAGAGCAACAATCAAAACAACTGAGGTATGATGAGGGTGGGAGGGGCTATACCTTGCCGTTCATTGGCTTGATTGCTTGGTAGTGCTTAAATCCTCCTGTAGGTAAAAATATTACCAAATTGCCTCTGAATAACTGAATCCTGTACCACAAGTAAAGGTTTCACAAACACATAAAAACCTCAGGACAAAAGAACGTTTTTATGAAATTAATCTGGATTATTGCAAAATAATAAGAAATAATTCCTTAACAACATATAACTAAGTAGGACTTTAATGGTACCACACCAAGAAAAATCTCCAAATAAAAGCAATACATTTTTATTTCATGTATTCAATAAAAAGCCCTATATACGGGACTAAGTTATACACATAATAATAACACTGTGCAATTAAAATCTGCATACAGTTATAAAATATATTACACTAACCCTTCATAGTAATTCCTGCCGTAATGCTTTTACACAAATTCTACTCATAGCATCTTGATTGTATCCTTTGACATATTTCGCATTACAAAGCCTGCTTCTTCAGGATGATTGATTATGTATAACTGTCTGAAGATTTACAAAATAAACATAAACTACATGCAAACAATAAACAGTATACAATACATATCTGACGTGTAAAGGATGTGGTAGCAGTAAATCTAATAATTAACAAAGGAGGAGGATTTCTGTCCTTCTCTGCCAATTTTTATGACTGGTGGGATCAATTTCTGCAAAAAAAGGTATCTTTTTGTCCAGTGTATCACATAACACAATGTTTAGGGTGAAACAGTCTGGATGAGAAGAGGGGTAGGAAGGGAGGGTGAGAGAGAGAGAGAGAGAGAGCAGGAGAGACAGAAATAGAGAGGAAAGGGGAATGATAAGGAATGGGATTGAGACTAAGGAAGAGTGGAGAGAAGGGGAGGGGGCATGAGAGAAAGGAATGGAAGGAGAGAGAGAAAGAGAAAGAGAGAGAGGGGTGAGGGAGGGAGGAAAAGGCAGGGAAGGAGAGCAGGGGTGAAAGGGAGAGGGAGTAGGAGAAAGAGGAATGGACTTGGTTAGGACTCTGTGAGTCTACCTCACAGCCGTGGCCTCAAGTCATCAATCTTATGCCTTGTTTATGTCGCCTGAAAGCTCCCAGATGGGACAGGATGCCTTTAGATCCATGATTACTAGGTGAATTTCATGAATCATTACTCAGGCAAATGACCTGAAAGGCAGTGTTCCTTCCTTTCCTGTGAAGGCCCACTCCATGTGGTCCATGCGTCATGGTCTTTCAACATCTGGCCTGAGTTTTCCAGGTGGAGTACAACCCATTGTCTACTTGTCTGTGAGGCTTGGCATGAAATCAATGGAACAGTAAGTGGCCATTACCTCCACATATGCCTTGTTGGTCTGCAAGAGGAATGTGCCACTGAAAGTAAGTGGTTTGTTACTGTAGAACATAACAAACAGTACAGTCTTGAAGTGGGGAGTGACTTACCTTAGTTGTAATTTTGAAAATTCTGCACTTCTGCTTTATAGTGTCACATGTTTCCTAAAAAAGTAAATCTGCTGGGAGAAGGATCTTTCAGATGAAAGAGATCTAGATGTCTGGCACAGCTGTTATTTACAATAATTCAAGGTTATTTTAAATATAGCACTGTTAGAGGCTAATGTGAAATTGTTTACTAGATGGTATTTGGAGCCTACGCGCTTTGCCAAAATGTATCCTTTATCCTCTTCATTGTGCTTTCAAGGTTGTCACATGGAGGGGGTCAATAATTCATATCTGGTGGGAATGCCCCAGAATCCGAAGATTCTGGAATGGTATCTTTGCCCTGTTAGGTAGGGTTACAGGAGGGTCGACCCTGCATACCCCACAAATTGCCCTCTTAAATGTCCCAGTAGACAGAACTCCTAAATATACTCAGCAGTTAATCTATTTTATTTTTATTGGTGCCAAAATGACCATATCTAAGGCGTGGAAGCAACCATCAGTGATTCTGGATTACATGGATTATGATCAATGAGCAGTTTGTCAGCATTTTGAGGAATACCACTGTACAATTTGAAAAAATCTGGGAGCCCTGGGCACAATATATGCACTTGTCCCTTCATTAACAGCTTTTAGACAGGGGCAAGCGTCTCTTATTGTTGTTTTTCTTTTTCTTTTGGGAATGATTGCTTGGAATTGGTTGAGATCATTATTGGGATGCAAGAGGTTTTTCTAGCTCTCCCTGTTAGAGGGCAGCCATTTGTGTTATTGTTCATTTGGGTATATTGTGATCTTAGCAGCTTACCTCAGGTAACTGGACGCTCGCTGTAACTGGTTCTTTTCTTCCTGTATGCCTGCGAAAGGTTATTCATTATTTGTGCTTCAAATATTGCTGAACTTCTGGAAGTTTTTGTATTGTTATTTTGTGCTTTTTATTCAATAAAAACTGAAAGTAAGAAAAAAAAAGTTCAGGTGCAAGTTAAGGACTGCTTTTAATTGTTAAAGGTACTGTTTTTCAAAAAAAACAATGGTTTCTGAATATTGGGACTTGTCATATTTATTCACATGTAATTTTAAAATAATAGGAATAATAACACCTAATTTTTGCATGGTGGCGTTGTGCTACAGCCCTGTGAACCTTGCTCTTTTCATTATTAAGTAACAGTGTACATCTTGGTATGTATTAACATACAGCATGTTTATTGGTATGCTGGAATGGCTGCAAATTACAAATATTGGTTGGATTGTAAATGCTACTCTGGAATACTAACATTAATTACAGAAGACATTTTAAAAGTAGAAAACTCTTTTTAGAAGAACATCAATATTGAATTACATATATTTTGCAAATGAGGTCCATTAACTGCATAATGATTCTTACGTCTACCCCGCAGTGTGACCTTTAATTTATTTTTCTTTCCTGTAAATTATATGATGGTATAAAACCAAGCCAAAAATCGTTCCAAATTTTCATCAATGCAGGTCTAAAATATACATTTTTCATTGATTGCATTTAATGTTTGAGGCATGGATGACAAATACTTGGTTTACATTATGAGACTGAATTGTCTTTCAGTAGACATAAAATACTTTTCGGTGATCTGAGAGGTTTTTTTACTGTATCTAAGGTTTTGTACTTTCTCAAGCACCCGCAGGAAATTGATTACACTTCAAGTATAGCAATATACTGTGTAGTTAATAGAGAATGTCATTTGAGGACTAGGTTTGCTTAGCATTTAGTCCTATTTTTCATCTTTTTGCTATTCAAAAATCATTGTAGGCTTAGTTAATTTCACATAAAGAGGGCTTGTTTGCAAGTGTGCTATTGCTTGTGTGTTGCATTACAGTATGCTCTGCTTTGGACTAGGCAAGCTCAGTGCAGAAATGAGATAGTGCTTATCTGAAAGAATTGTAGAGCACACGTCCCTTGTGCAGCCTTTGATGGATGTTGAAGGGTGCCAGATACAATAGGTTATATTTTCTTCTATCAGTTTCCATCATGTATTCCATGAGTGTATGGGAAGTAAAGCATTGGTGCACCATAACCTATTACCATTTTTAAAGGGTATGTGTCACAAAGAATCCACAGTTCTTATTTCACATATCAAAGTGACTCTGCAGTTTAAAAAAAAATCTTAGAAGTTCCTGACTTCCCCATATACTAACATTGATCCTCTGCACTTTAAGCATGAAACCTGATGTCTCATGCATTAATGGATGATGCCAATATTTTATCTGAAGAGTCAAATTTTAGTCCACTTACCAACTCTAATCAAGCAGCATCATTGTCATATAGTCATATAATAGATAGGATCGACATATGAAAAATGCTTAAATTATCGGTATATGTTACATGAGTATTGGTTCAAAACCAAAGCCTTGGTTACCCTGGGTTACTTCACGTTGCATAAAAAAGTAGTGAAAAGTGCAATGTTACTAATTATTTGCAATGAGCAGTGGTGCAATCACCATGAGTAATGTTCAAATCTGTAATATACAGTATACAGTGTGCTTATGAAATGTGACCTGTGTATTGTCCCTCAAAGTTAATTTTAATCTTAATGTAGTTTTGGTTGTTGAAGATTGAAATGCCACTTTATCTGTCAGTTGACCAATGATGGTAAAGTATGCCATATGCATGAAGTGTACATTATTTTGAGAAAAAAAGAAGGCAATATGCAGAAAAAGAAAACTAGACAAAATGTAAACAACTGCAATAAACCTGTTATTGACAAAAAAAAAAGGAATCTGAGCACTGTAGATGAGACTGTGTTAAATATGTTGGGCACGTAGCACATTTTAGCCCACAAAATATTATACATTCTCTAAAAGCTTGCCTGATAAATAAAATGGTAGGAGTTGTATGTCACAGAATATTAGTGCAACTCAAAAACAAATACAAGTTTTCTCGGCACCCTTACAAGCTAGTCTGCAAAAAAAATAGTACACATTTGAAAATATATGTGAAATCTACACTGCCTGATCAAACTCTTATATTAGTAGAACTGTTTATCTAACCCATATCTATGGTATGCTCATAAAACGGTGACAAACTATGGTACCCAAAATTGTCCATAGGCAACACTTTTAAGTCAGAATTAACACTTTTGAGTTTTAGAATTAACCTCGAATGATGGCTCTGGAATGATTTCTCTCACTCCAAAATGCATGGCACTACCTAATAGACATTTCGTTTCATAATTAATTGATTTTGAATTTGATTTTTGGAGATTCGGATGTATACAAATCTCCAAATGGACATAGTAACAAATCTGAAAAAAGTTATAACGAAATTAACATATGCATTTTTTTCATTAGGATGACATCACATGATTCAATAGTAGTTTGTAATTGTCACAGTCAGTCAATTCAGTTCCACAGTCTAATACAACTCTCAGGTTTGAAAACGTTGGTGAAGCTGAATGTTGCATGATTTTTTAGTTGCTTCCAAAAATATTGAATTCTTTTGAATAGGTTCAATCTATAAATACTAAATTCATCCAAAATATATAGCAAGTTCCTTAAAAAACTGCAACATTTTCCAAATCCACCTGAACCTACGAATATACATAAAAAATGAATTCCTAAAACAAATTGGTTCAGCATAACAAACATGATGAAATAAAATTTTTCAATAAACAAATGCACCTGAAACAAAGCAAAATTAACATTTGTGGAGTGCATATGTCTAATACCTATTTTTTTTTTTGTTTAATTGTTGTTTAATAGATGTAGTGCTTTTTTTTACCCCTTTTTGAACTTTATCTATCACATAGGGGACTTACAGCTCACTACATGACAGCATATATGGAGTGACAGGTTCTCTTTAATGAGACACGATGGACCTAATAAACCCCTAATGTCTTCCGTGACAGAACTGAAACTACTGAAATGTGTGATGCTTCTGGGTTTTCCCTCTAAAGGGAAGATCGTAGAGTGGATGATCACTGATCTCCTTTGGCTCTACCCACTGATGCCTAACACAGGCCCACAGGCAGCTGAGCTGAGGATACATGGCGGGGGGGGAGTCAAGGCGGACAGCACATTTTAGTGGACTTACAGTTGCCAAAATCACTTCCAGCAGAAAGCTGCAGGTGACTGGAGAAGTGTATACACATACAGTATATAGCAACAAGGAATGTGTAGAGTCCTATGCTGCTGCTAATATAAGCCTTATGTTGGCAGCAGACAAAGGGTTAAAAAAAACCATTGCACATGAATTAATACTTTTACTTTATAACATAGTAAATAAAGGGTGTCCACCCAAGTTAAACAAAGTCTAGTAGTGCACTAAACCTTTACAAGGAAGTTCCACTGTCCATAAATAATTTTATACTTTGAGTAAGTAATTTAAAGAAGTGAGAAACCCGCTAAGATGGGAAAACTCAAAACTCCAAGAAATTATGGCAAGGAAATCCCACCACTGGTATGACCGTCAGAAAAATAACACAGGGCGACTTAACACCGGAGACTTCAAATTTTAGAGAAAGATTTTTTCACAGAACATTTTATAATACTGCATGTATATTACAGTTTCAAAATGTTCCACGCTCTGCTGACTTCCTGTCCAGCATTCCCATGGAAAGTACATTTATTTTTACACACTGATGGATGTGAGCTGAAAGGCCACTGATTATATGTCCATAGATATTTCAGAATTCAGCAGAAGTCCTCAGCCAACAGAATCCATTAAAGTGTCATTAAACCTACATCTTTTAAACTGTCAGTACATGCTGTATAATATGCTGTTCATACTCACTTAGTCACTATGGGATTCGTTTTTGTATTCTGCAAAAAACCTGGTTGATCATGCTGTTCACTGTCCCTTCCTCCTTGTCTGTGTCAACACTGCAGTCTGAGATTGTGCAGACCACATCTATTCAGCATGCTTCAGTTTCAGTTCTCTTCTAAGCTGTTAATTTTCTCCTTTTTCTTATCTGCAGCCCACATAACTATAGAGTCACACATGTGGGTGTATATACTCCAGATAAATGACAGCCCAATCCCTCCCTTCTCCTCCATGCCCACTAAACAACTCTACACTACGGAGGTGGGATATTAAATGTTGATTGATGGAGGCTTCACCTCCCTATAATTCTAAACACATACAAACAATAGAACCAGGCTGGAGGGACACGGAACAGGCTGTGATTGGCTGTGATATCCCCTTAGAAAGCCCACACAATGTTTTTGGACAAAAATAATAAAGTTCTGCATTAAAATACGAAATTGTATAATGAGGTAAAACATTTATTTGATTATTATTATTATTATACAGGATTTATATAGCGCCAACAGTTTGCTAAGTGCCTTACAATATAATGGGAGACAATGCAGTAACAATACAGTTCAATACAAGAGGGATTTGAGGGCCCTGCTCCTTGGAGCTTACAATCTAGGAGGGAGGGGCTAGTGGTACAAAAGGTAGTAACTGCGGGGGATGGACTGGTTGGAAGAGTAGAAGATTCCAGTATTAGCTGAGGGCAGGATAGGCTTCCCTGAAGAGAGAGGTTTTCCGAGATCGCCTAAAAGTGAGCAGAGTAGGCGATAGTCTGATAAATTGGGGTAGAGAGTTCCAGAGGATGGGGGAAGCTCTGAAGAAGTCCTGGAGATGAGCATGGGAGGAGGAGACAAGGGAGCTAGAGAGTAGGAGGTCTTGCGAGGAGCGGAGAGTACGGTTTGGGTGATATTAAGAGACAAGATCGGTGATGTAATTTGGGGTAGAGTTATAAATGGCTTTATACGTTATTGTTAGTGTTTTGAATTTTATCCGTTGGGCAACGGGAAGCCAGTGGAGGGATTTGCAGAGAGGGGTGGCAGATACAGAACAGTTAGTAAGGTGGATGAGTCTGGCAGCAGCATTCATGATAGACTGAAGAGGGGATAGCCTGCGATGAGGTAGGCCAATGAGGAGGGAGTTGCAATAGTCAAGGCGAGATATAAGAAGGGAGTGAATAAGTTGCTTAGTGGTTTCCGAAATTAGGAACGGTCGTATCTTGGAGATGTTGTGGAGGTGAAGTCTACACAATTTGGACAGTGATTAGATTTGGGGCTGAAAGGACAGATGGGAGTCTAGGATTACACCTAGTACCCTGGCATGAGGGGAGGGACTGATGGTTGTGTTATTGATCTTGATGGAGAAGTCAGGGGAGGGGGCACGGGCTGGAGGGAATACTAAGAGCTCAGTTTTGGAAAGATTGAGTTTGAGGAAGTGGAGTGACATCCATGCTGATATGTCACTTAGTAGGTTAGTAATGCGAGTGGAGACTGAAGGGGTGAGGTGAGGGGTAGAAAGATAGATTTCTGTGTCATCAGCATAGTGATGGTACTTAAAGCCATTGGAGTTTATCAAGTGACCAAGGGAGGTGGTGTAGATGGAGAAGAGAAGGGGTCCAAGGACAGAACCTTGAGGGACCCCTACAGAAAGAGGGAGTGAAGAGGAGGAGGCAGCATTATAGGTAACACTGAAGGAGTGCTGTGATAGGTAGGAGGAGAACCAGGACAGAGCAGAGTCTCTGAGGCCAAGAGAGTGGAGTTTTTTGAGGAGGAGGGGATGGTCAACCGTATCAAAAACCACGGAGAGGTCAAGTAGTAAGAGTACGGAGTAGTGGCCATTGGTTTTAGCAGTTATTAGATCATTAGTGAGTTTTAGTAGGGCAGTTTCAGTGGAGTGTAGAGAGCGAAAGCCAGACTGTAAAGGGTCAAGAAGGTTGTTGTCGGTGAGGTGGGAGCTCAGGTGATTGTAGACTAAGCGTTCTAGGAGTTTAGAGGTAAATGGCAGCAGGGAGATGGGTCTTAAGTTGTTCATGTTGGTGGGGTCCAGGGAAGGCTTTTTAAGTATGGGAGTGATGTGCGCATGTTTTGGAAGGGAGGGTAAGCCACCAGTAGAAAGGGAAAGATTGAAGATGTGAGTGAGGGAGCATAGGATGGAAGAAGAGGGTGACCGTAGTAGTTGGGAGGGGACAGGATCCAGGGGGCAGGTAGTGAGACAGGCTTCTGAGAAAACCTTAAAGACCTCTTCGGTAGTAGCGAGGTCAAAAGAAGAAAGTGTTGAGGGAGGTTTAGTATAAGGTATGCTAAGTGGGATGGATGTCTGTGCAGTGGCAATGCCCCTACGAATTGCCTCAATCTTGTTTTTTAAATGATTTGCAATCTCGTGAGCAGTGAGTGAGGTACTGGGTGGAGGTGGAGAAAATAGAGAGTTAAAAGTAGAGAAGAGATGACGAGGACTGGATGAGAAGATATTATTAAGATAGTAATTTATATTTTCCCTCTGTATTCCAAAGGCTTTTTTTAACCATGTGATCATCAGTAGAGGACTACAAACTCATCCCACTGATGTTTCCCTGCAGACAGGTTGGGATAGAGCTGGGTCAATTGACAGCTGTATACAGTATAATTTATTAAAAAAGGTATTTAGATTTTTTTTTTTCAATAAAATACAATGCCATCATCCTATGTACTTAAAGAGAAGGCATCATGTAAATTAAACAGCGTGTGTTTAGTATCACTTTAACCTGAGATAGTAGTGGTGTTGGTGCATATTCTTGTTATATAGACATTTGCTCATTTACAAAGACTTTTCAATTGGCAACCCTTGTGTTTCTCACATGACAGGTTTCTTTAGCTTTTGTACAAATATCATTTACATTAAAAATAAATAAACAGGTACAATTCATATAGCAAAAGGATAGATATGATCAGCTATAGATACTTCACAACTTGGTAAAAAATGGCTTCTCCCAACAATATACTCAGTGCTGATTGCCATGTGCCGCAGATGTGTGCCTGCTCCTGAATACAGTGTATTTCCAAAGTCCTGAAAACTGCTAGTGCTATAAATAATGTCTGTCTTTATACATGATAACAGTCTTAATATAGCAAATTAATCCAATCACATGGTGTAACAAAAGCTCCTCCTATCAGTAGGTGGGAGTAATGACCTAAACAATTAAAGCTGGCAACACCCCTAACATATACCACAACACACACCATAATTAGCTTATGAATGCTTTCCTAAATGTGCTCCAGTGGTAGAGTAGGATAATATATATATATATATATATATATCAATAAAAAACACAAGTGTGAACAATAAATCATATCTATGTATAAATATTTCTGTATGGAAGCTTATATGTGCACTTCAACACCCCACTACATAATGATATGGAAGTAGAAATAATACACACTCAGCCTACTAATGTTAGGTACTCCCCCGTATGCTAGAATAGAAGGCACAGGGCTTGGTGTATAGAAAGTATGAAATGGACCACCCAGATAGGTGCACAGCATCCCCTTGGAGTGACTGCCATCTGAAAACTGGATGTTTGGCATGGCACATGCGTTCCAGCTGCAACCTCTGGTCTCGGAGGAGCATCACTTCTGTTCGCTTTGGACTCTGATATGCCTTTGTTATTGAAGTTGTTTGTGAGTACATATTTATTTTATTATATCAATAAAGCTACCACTTAGGTAATGCACAAGGCTGGTGTGCCCTCTCTTCCTTGTTTTACAGTGCCTCTACTGGGTCCCCCTAACCCTTACAGGGCAGCAAAGCCTATGCTGGTATTGGAATTGCCTAGGACCTGAGATTCATCTATTGCCAGTACACTGCTCTTGAGCACAGGGGATATTTGTCTTTTCTGCAAAACTCCCCACCACTGCACTGCCTGAAAGGTGCAGTGTCATGAGGCTCTGAAGAGGGCAGAATGTCTATATGGAAATTTTAGTCTCAGTGCACCTCCACGCTTGGTGTGTGCCCCAGATTCATGTAACTATCTACAACAGGTACATACTGTAAATGTATCTTGCATATTGACCACATTGACATTTATGAAGGCAGGATGGAATTCTAAAGAGTCCAGACCACTTCTACAAAATGTCTACCCTATAGGGCTGCCATGGGAGTTCAAATATATGAAAAAAGAACAACACAGAAAAAAACATATATATGACTCTTATTCAGCCAACAGCTTAACAAATGCAAAACTTTTTATTGCAAAATTATAAAGACAAAAAAAAAACAGATTAAAATCAAAGTATACCTATTTAAAACAAAATCCTCCAAGATGATCCTTTAAATGGAGAAACAATAATAAACAGAAACAGTAGGGATGTAATAACCATTTAGGAATAGTGGTGGTACTCACTCAAAATTACAAAAGAACCCTAATTGCTTCCAAAGGTGAGATAATGAATTATTGGGTGAGTAAAAGCTACAGAACATTCAGTCAAGGGCACACTAGATCATCTGCTTCATCCAAAGATACACTATAACTATAAATCCTCCAAAACAGGCTAAGGAAGACCAACATTACACAAGGGCTCCTAAATGGCACAAACTTCCAAGCATAATAATTGCATCCATGAGCTGAAGTTGGGGTGACAAAGCAGATCTGTTGGTGTTCCAGGAAATTTTAAACATTCTCCTCAAGTGTTGAGGAAGGTGGGTTTGGCTGTAATCTGTAAAGAGAAGGAGTGTCCACACAGTGAAGGAGTGTCTATAATTTTGTAATAAGAACGTTTTTCCCTTTTTAAAGAAAGTGGCTGAATAAGAGTCATATAGGTGTTTTTTCTTTGTATTTCATGTATTTGGGCCCCCATAGCAACCCTATAGGGTAATCATTTAGTAGAAGTGGTTTGCGGTAGTTTTATTTTTTGGGCTCTGGGAGTATTTGATAGTTTTGTTTTTTATTTATTAGAGGTATGGGCTTTGAGGTCTGTTCATATTTTTTTGTTGTAATTCTAAAGAGTGTCTCAGACACTTTTTTAGGAATTCCGTTGAGTGTGGAGCTCCAGAGCTTTTAAGGTGCAACACAGTATATGATCCAAAGTGCATATCTGACAATGCAGCATATAGAGTTTGGTGTTTCAGAGTATGTTTTATACAGTGTAACCAATGGAGTGTGGTGGTATAAGAGAACTAATGCATAGTGCAGTCTATTGTTTGTGTTGGTCCACAGGACATAGCATGTAGTCAAGTGTATACAATGTTTTGGTCCAGAGAATGTTATGGAAAGAACAAAGGTATACCGCTCAGGCAAACAATCCAGATCAATCAACAACAGGTGCAGGCTCTGGCTCGTCACCACAATTGATGCAATAGGAAGAAGGGTCAGCTGCACACCGGAGGGCAGATGAATATAGTGTATATTTATTAATCCATAGGACACCCAAAACACCAGGACATGAATACAGGACCTGTTAACGCGTTTCATTAATATTTACATTTTGATTATTTACAAATGTGACTTCTTAGCCCATATCTTGGGGATTTACTTGTTTTTATTTGTGTTTGTTATTCTATTTTTCATTCATAATTTTTTCATAATAATGTTTTCACAATTATTTTTATCCATTATTCTTTTTCTCTTTCTTTGTTTCTCCTTTTATTCCACTTCCCTTTCTTTTTTTCTTTTCCTCCTTTCTTGTTGTTCTCTGAGCTCACTACTTTTGATACAATGGCTTTATATGTCTTGCTACAATGTATCAGTAGGCGTACCTTCAGGATTCAGGAGTGCTGATTAGGACAGGTGTTCTTTATTAACTAATACCTTCATAAGACAGCACTTTTGTTGTTTTCGTTGTTATGATTAAGCATGAGATCCTGTGAAACGCGTTAACAGGTCCTGTATTCATGTCCTGGTGTTTTGTGAGTCCTATGGATTAATAAATGCACACTATATTCATCTGCCCTCAGGTGTGCGTCTGACACTTCTTCCTATTCCAGAGAATGTTATGTACATTTCCCAAGCAAACTATAAATACAAAAGCCATTCATTTCATACACTGCATGGATGATGTTCAATAAGCCAGCTGTACATAAAGTGGATATAAAAAGTCTACACACCCCTGTTAAAATTTCAGGTTTCTGTGATGTAAAAAAATGAGACAAAGATAAATAATTTCAGAACTTTTTTCCACCTTTAATGTGAACTATAAACAGTACAACCCAATTGAAAAACAAACTGATATCTTTTAGGGGGGGAAGTAAATATAACAAACTAAAATAATGTGGTTACATAAGTGTGCACATCCTCTTATAACTGGGGATGTAGCTGTGTTCAGAATTAAGCAATCACATTCAAAATCATGTTAAATAGGAGTCAGTACACACCTGCCATCATTTAAAGTGTCTCTGATTAATCCCAAATAAAGTTCAGCTGTTTTAGTAGGTCTCTCCTAACATTTTGTTAGTCGCATCCTACAGCAAAAGCCATGGTCCACAGAGAGTTTCCAAAGCATCAGAGGGATATCATTTTTAAAGGTATCAGTCAGGAGAAGGGTACCAATACATTTCCAAGACATTAGATATACCATGAAACACAGTGAAGACAGTCATCATCAAGTGGAGAAAATATGGTGCAACAGTGACATTACCAAGAACTGGTCGTCCCTCCAAAATTGATGAAAAGATGAGAAGAAAGCTGGTCTGGGAGGCTGCCAAGAGGCCTACAGCAACATTAAAGGAGCTGCAGGAATATCTGGTAAGTACTGGCTGTGTGGAACATGTGACAACAATCTCCTGTATTCTTCATATGTCTGAGCTATGGGGTAGAGTGGCAAGATGGAAACCTTTTCTTACGAAGAAAAACATCCAAGCCCAGATACATTTTGCAGAAAGATATGTGACATCTCCCAAAAGCATGTGGGAAAATGTGTTATGGTCTGATGAAACCAAGGTTAAACTTTTTGGCCATAATTCCAAAAGATATGTTTGGCGCAAAAACAACACTGCACATCACCAAAAGAACAACATACCCACAGTGAAGCATGGTGGTGGAAGGATCAAGCTTTGGGGCTGTTTTTCTTCAGATGGAACTTGGGCCTTAGTGAAGGTAGAGAGAACAGTTCCAAATACCCGTCAATATTGGCACAAACCCTTCACAGGCTTCTGCTAGAAAGCTGAACATGAAGAGAATCCTGATCTTTCAGCATGACAACGACCCAAAGCATACATCCAAATCAACAAAGGAATGGCTTTACCAGAAGAAGATAAAAGTTTTGGAATGGCCCAGTCAGAGCCCAGACCTGAATCCGATTGAAAAACTGTGGGTGATCTGAAGAGGGCTATGCACAGGAGATGTCCTCGCAATGTGACAGATTTGGAGTGTTTGTACAAGGAAGAGTGGGCAAATATTGCCAAGTCAAGATGTGCCATGCAGATAGAGTCATACCCAAAAAGACTGTGTTAGAAAATCAAAAGGTCCTTCAACAAAGTATTAGTTTAACAGTGTGCACATGTATGCAACCATATTATTTTAGTTTTTTATTTTTACTTCCCTCCACCTAAAATATTTCACTTTGTTGTTCAACTGAGTTGTACAGTTTATAGGTTGCATTAAAGGTGAAAAAAGTTCTGAAATTGTCTTGTCTTTGTCTCATTTTTTTTTACATCACAGTAACCTGACATTTTAACAGGAGTTTGTAGACTTTTTATATCCACTGTAGTTTGGAATAAATTACTATAATATTGGACTGCATCTATGAAATACTGTACACCATCAGTTTTGGAAAGTCATGTGGCATATAGTAATCATTTTCATAGCTCCACCCACTA
The DNA here is from genome assembly GCF_062004578.1 of Staurois parvus. NCBI lineage: Eukaryota > Metazoa > Chordata > Amphibia > Anura > Ranidae > Staurois > Staurois parvus. The sequence continues at coordinate 6,406,768 of NW_028317886.1, forward strand.
TATTTAAATGAGGAATGATATCCTCATTTTTGGGTTGTATGATAAAATTAGAGAAATTAATTACTTATGATCCAAGAAGGCTTTACTGTACTATGGCAATATGAAAAAAAAAAACTTCTGGATGCAGATTGACATGCTTAGGTTATTGTTTAAATAACATTACTTATTAACATACAAAGCGGCTTATGCAGCAGCTATATTTGTTAAATCAATTATTTTCCATCGGTGGGGTTTTTATTGAACAACATATTTGTACATGATGCATATACTGTATCTAAATAATATAAAGGAAAATGTGTATTTAGTTTAATGATCCTTTAATATGCCCTGTCTGTATGCAATAAAGTAAAAAAAAAGATGAACATCAAAAATTCACAGAGCAACCAGTGTGCTCTAAAAATCAGCAAATCACATATTTGAAACATTTGGCTGACGAGAAAATGAATCAAAATGATATGTCTCAAGAAAGTTGCATCAAAACTATATAAAAATGATTGGTATAGATCACACACAGATCTAAAGTTAAAATTAATTTTGGTGGTCATAGCACCAGTGAATTTAACTGGAAATAGAAGAACACTGATCTATGAATGTTGTTAAAGACATATTTAGCATCACTTCCATGAGAACTATAAAACAAATCTGCCATGAAATTCAATTTCGGATTATTGGACCCTGCTGAGTGCTTTATATTAAATTTTGTAAATATATTTCTCTTATGATATTTGGTTAGGTATATAAACGTGCTTAGGAGAAAAGTGAATTATGCCTATAATATGTTTCAAATTAGTGATTAATTTCTAATATTTTTGTAAGAACAAGGCAGGAATGAGGATTGAAAGAGCCCTGGACACGGTGGAAGTTATTCAATAAAACTGTACGGTGCAGAATCTGAAGTAGCTCTGCAGAAAAACCAATCAGTTTCCAGGTCTTATTGTGAAAGCTTAATTGAACAAGCTGAAGTTAGAAGCTGATTGGCTACCAGCTGCACCAGATTAAGAGTGCTCCAGTTTTAGTAAATCTCCCCCAGTGTTTTCCTGTGGGAGGGAGGAAGACTGCATAAAGAACTGTGCCCTCCTCTTCACTAATACTAGGAAGTTGCATGGGATATGTTCTCTTGTTGCCTGTTGAATGACAGAAAAGACAGTAGTGTCAGTCCTGCCAGGCAAAGCAGACGGGGGTCACAATATCTTCTGATGGGAGAGTTTTGCTCTCTTCATCCTAAAAAAGCAACCTATTATGGACAGAAGATAGCAGGGAGAAGGTTCACCACCATTGCAGTATGTGTGCCCTCTGGGGAGTGAGAGATTGCTGGCAATAGGAGAACGAAGGATAATCAATGTGGATATTTATTTATTAGTTAAAAGGGGTCTTTTATATACTGTATGTATGCCTGCATTTCAGATTTGGCTGCAGCAAGATTTTCTTTGCCCACTGACACTGATGCAGTGGAATTTTTTTCTTCCAATGACATTGCCGATGCAAGAGCAATTTTCCTTCCAGTGACACCACTGATGCAGTAGCATTTTTTTTCTTTTCAGCCAAACAACCCAACCAATATAGGGATATTTTATCCTACCAGTGATAGTGTTCTGACTGACAGGGAGGCATTTTTTCCTCAGACTGATGCCCACATTTTATTTTGGGACAGTAGGTGCACTGTTATTAAACTCTTGAATTTGCTGCAGTGTGCAATAACCATTTGCACTATCTTGGTGCATGCCACTACCGTTACATTTATTTGAACGTGGCATATTATGCACTCTGCTATTGGTCCCACCCCCTTCTCTGCTTGGGGGGAAGGGGGTGCAGTTTGGCACTGGATACCTGTGTCCTGGCACTGGATTCTAGAAACATCAGATTCCACAGAAATAACCTGTAAGCTTTATTTTAATGTCTGTATAATTTATGTTTAGTTTCTTGCTCTAGTGCATAGCAGCATTTACTGAGGGTATTGTTCGTAAAAAACATCTATTCCAACTTTTAAATGTATGGCAAAATGTAAGCATACATGATTCCAGGAAATATGCAGGGGTCGTTTAAAACAGAAACAAAGGCTTCACTTGAAAAAAACAAAAGAATGAGTCATGAGTAGATTACCAGTGAATAGATATATATCAGAACCTCAAAATGAGAGTTTTCAAAGTAACATGAGATAACTAGGAGAGTTCCACACAGATTAAATATTGAATGCCCAAACAGCAGGTGATGTACATGCAAAGTTCAAATTTGAAAGGGGAACAGTCTCAAATGTTATCACAGTGGAGAACATAGGCAAAGGAGCCATGACTGAAAGTCTGTTCTTACAGACAACTTTAGATATACATTTTTTTGGAGGTTTTTTTTTTTTTTTTGCAATTTAGTAATTGAAAAGTGCAATATATAGGTAAAATGATAGAAAACCATTGTCACATTTTGCCACCATTGCCTACAAAGCACCAACAAGAATTTGTAAGAAACATGCATATTTGTAGTAGTATTAGATATGAATTTGATGCAAACATTAAATCACAGTAAACATAACATATGATTTTTACCATAAAGCTGAGATTATTGTTAAAAAAAAGTTTGCCCAATTTTCAGTTATACACTAGCAAGTGGTGCCTTTAGAAAGTTTAGAATCACTTAAATGACTTTCATTGAATCAAATACTTCTAATTCCACACGAGATTGATTAACAATAATCAGCAATCCTAGGTAACAATGAAATGAGACACACACAACAGGGACTTGTTGGACAGTTTACTATAAATTTAAAGTGATTCTATTTGGTAAGAGACTACTCAAGATCAATAGTTTTACAGATTACCTCTTTCTCTGTATATGCCTGTCCTAAATATATCTTCCCTAAATTCCCCAATTATTCCATCAGTATGGACAAATATCAGGTTTTGATGTCATTCTTGAAAAATGTGAAATCCTATGTTTGGGCAGTAAAGTAATTGTCCTTTTATATGGAGTACTTAATTTATCAAATACCAAGATATCAATCTTTCAAAGAATCTCTGAAAGTGAAACTGCTTTAATATTTTATGTCTAATATAATCCATTCCAGAATTATTTACAAGTTGAATGTAAGGGGTGTCAGTGTGCTAGTGACAATAACAGAGTTTAGTACTATCCAATCGGCAATGTTACCCAGAGGTTTTGCTAAATTTCTGTGTATGAATACTGCTTGGACCAGGAGAAGGGGGTAGATCTGAAAGCTTGTCCTGAAAAATTAACTGATAGTGCAAATTATGATAATTTTTTTCCAATAATAATATATATATATACAGTTGTGTTCAAAATAATAGCAGTGTGTTGAAAAAAGTGAATAACGCTCAAAATCCTTCTAATAGCTTTTATTTCGATACACACAAATGCATTGGGAACACTACACATTCTATTCCAAATCAAAACATGAAGAAAAATATATCAAATTTGTGTTGTTCCTCTAACAAAATTGAAGAAAAGTGAATATTAGACTGTTCAAAAAAATAGCAGTGTTTGTATTCTTCTTTACAAACTCAAACATTCACTATATAAACTGAAAAATGTTTGAAGATTTTGCTTTCCTTTGAATCACTTAATTAATATTTAGTTGTATAACCACTGTTTCTGAGAACTGCTGTACATCTGTGTTGCATGGAGTCAACCAACTTCTGGCACCTATGAACAGGTATTTCAGCCTAGGATGATTGGACTACATTCCACAGTTCTTCTCTATTTCTTGGTTTTGCCTCAGAAACTGCATTTTTGATGTCACCCCACAAGTTTTCTATTGGATTAAGATCCGAGGATTCGGCTGGCCATTCCATAACGTCAATCTTGTTGGTCTGGAACTAAGATGTTGCACGTTTACTGGTGTGTTTGGGGTTGTTGTCTTGTTGGAACACCCATTTCAAGGGCATTTCCTCTTCAGCATAAGGCAGCATGACCTCTTCAAGTATTCTGATGTATTCAAACTGATCCATGATTCCTGGTATGCGATAAATAGGCCCAACACCGTAGTATGAGAAACATCCCCATGGCATCCCCTTGCCATTTTGGCTATTCTTCAATGCATTCGAATGGTAGATTTTCGCTTTCTTCCATGTCTTTCAGGTTTTGGTTGCCATTTTAAAGCATTTGCGATCATTTTAGCTGAGCAGCCTATCATTTTCTGCACTTCTTTATATGTTTTCCCCTCTCCAATCAACTTTTTAATCAAGGTACGCTGTTCTTCTGAACAATGTCTTGAACGATCCATTTTCCTCAGAATTTCAGAGAGAAATGCACTGTAACCAGCATGTACAACATTTGTTGCCTTCCTTCCTTAAATAAGGGCAATAATTGCCACCTGTTTTTCAATGAATGAATGACCTCACTAATAGAACTATGCGCTGCTATTATTTTGAACATGCCCCTTTCAATTAGTTATTCCATTACACAGAATCAGCAGCATGCATGTCATGACTGTTGGGTCTGTTGGATTTCTATTACTCTACTACACCTGCTAGTAAATGATTTGCCATCTAGAAATATCATTTCTACCAAAAACAGTGATTGATCAGGTTAGTGATGTCTGACTGCTATTATTTTGAACACAGTGATATATATATCACTTTTCTCTATGGGGACTCAAAGCAGTTGGTGTTGAAACCTTTATAGAGAAGGGTTTGTCTGGCATTGCCATAAGCCTGGGTGGGTCTTGAGTCTGCTTTTAAAAACATCCAGAGAGGGTGCTTTCCAGACAATGTTGGCAGTGAATTTCACATTGTGGGTGCTGCCTGATACATGCATGAGAGCCAAAAGATTTTAGGATGATATGTTAGAGTATGGATAACTAGCAGCTCTGTTAAAAAGACTGGGTCAGGATATTTAGGGCTTTATTAGTAAGTAAACCAATTTTAAAGGATATTCTCCTATAAATTGGAAGCTAGTTTAGGGACCAAAGACTTTGGGTGGCAGTGATGGTGGTGGCTGGTGGGTGAGCAGCTTCACTGCTTCTTTCTGTACCAGCTGCAGATGGTGTTTTTTTCTCAGGGACACCTTGGTAAATGGAGTTGAATTATACAAAAGCATCGATTAATTTTGCAAATTCTCTGCTTGGTTAAAATGTTTGTTTTTTCCTGAGTTGGTGGAAAAAAAAACTTGATGGCAGTTGATGCTTGTCGCTTTATCTCTGCTCAGTGTCCAGATCATGCCCAGGCTGAAAACATGGTCTGGGACATATGACTTGTAGTCCCAAGGATTAAATCAGCTGGGCATGTTGCTGCCACTTTGATGTTAGTTTCAGCCTTTCAATTACAAGCACTCTTGCCTTATCTGATATCATGTGCCTGGTGATGGAGGCCAATGGAGAGAGGGCTTCCCTTGTGGCTAAGTTCCGGACTCCCCTGAAAGTGGGACAGCAGGAGTCAGGCCCAAAGTTGCACAGGTTGCCTGTAGGAGTGCTGGTTGGTGGTCCACTCAGAAGCACAGCTGGTGCACGGAGATAGGTCTGCAGACAGGAAGCGCCTGTGCGTGGTATGCAAGCCCTTCCGGGATTTAGATGTTTACTGGGTAGTCGGTTCAAGCCAAGGTCAGGTACCAAGTGGGAATCAGAGAAGACATATTCAGATGGGATAGCCAAGGTCATACACAGAGGAGCGAGAGAGAGAGAGTATCCGTAAGCCAAGCCAAGGTCAGATCAGGGGTAAAGCAGAGTAGACAGGTCCAGGAGCAAGCCGATTCAGTAACAGGAAATCACAGGTCAAAATCACAGGAAACAGGAACAGGGCACAGGGAGCTAGAGATCATCCAGCAACTTGAGGAAGTGATGAGCCTCCTTATAAAGGCCGTCTGGCACCAAACTGAGGCTGATGTGTGCTTCTGCGGCCATGCAGAGTATAGGCAGAAATGCCAGATCTTCCAGAACTTCTGCCGTGGACAGTACCCTGACATCTGAGTTCAGTTTAAACCAGTTACAGTGCATCCATATTTGCATGACAATAAGACCCATGTTGATTTTGGTCATAGGGTCGCCAGTGCAGTGTCTGGTTTGAAACACATGTACAGCCAGCACCAAACTTCCAACAATGGGGCTATGAGAACTGTGTCTCTCATATATTAAAGTCATCCTGATATTTACCGACCCTCTCCCCTCCCCTTGTCCTTTCACATAATGCCTTTTTCATATGTTCTAGGGTTGTGTCTAAATTAGACACTTCCGGAAAAAAAGTATAAACTTTTTTCCTGCTTTTTTTATCTACTACCATTCTAAGATTGGAAAATATTAGGGGTATATTACACAATACCGTACAAAAAGAAGTTGACAAATAGCCCTAGTACTTTCATTGTTGGCAAATGAAAATAAAAAGCTCTATTGCTGCATCAATATTCTTCCCCTCCTTATTAAAAATATTTTTGAGACATTTTCTTTAGCATGGAGTAGGTAAAACTAGATTAAAGAAACAAACTCACAATCTTTTTTATAGTTCTGGGAAACTTGCAGTGTCTCATTAAAGATGCAATACTGTTAAACATGCCAAGAGAATACTAAATTTTACCTGCAAGGGGTTATAAATAATGAGGCTGAAGAAGTTAAGAATGTTTACACAATAAATTGCATGAAGATTCACTTCAATTATCCAATCAAGTGAAAAGAAAATCCCTGTTTACTTAATTCATCTCCATATGATTCAATAATTGAAGTGAATCTTCATACAATTTATTGTGTGAAAATTCCCAAATCCCTTAGGAAATCAGCCTCACTGATTCACCAGTTCTATTAAGAACCATACAACATCTTATCTACATAACTAAAAAATTCCAAATTATTAGGACAGAATTAATAAGAGACAAGCAAACAAGCAATTCAAAGTGAAAGTTGTTGAAATTGACATCAGAAAGCTTCTCAATCATTGATGAGTGCTCTACTGACAAATGATAACCACTTTGTAATTCTGTCAATTGGTCAGTGTGGTTACTTTTCTTCTTTGAACTCTCCAATTTCATGAAGAAGAGACTGCATCTGTAAAACATGCTTGTAACAAAGAAATTGTGTATTTGATGAATGCCATACAAGCAACTTATCCTAAAACAATTCATGATGCACTATATTTTGAATGCATTATGTCAACTTGTATTTTATTCTTTTTTTTTTACTATAATTGCAGTAATGCAACATCTAAACAAATAACATTAACTTAATCCCCTTAAGACAGGGATATTAAACTGGTGTTTTATGGGCTGCATGCTTCACTTTCTCTCCTTCTCTGTGACTTTTAGAGGTTTAGTATAAAAATGAATGTGATCCCAGATGTTTTCAAGTTACAAAGTCACACTTCCATACATAACGAGCCAATGGATATAGAATCCCTTGTGAGCCACTGGAGTTTGTATTCTATATTAAAATATTAATAGATCACAGGCTCCCTTTCACATCCTCATATATATGTGCAGTTAAGGGACAAAGATTATAGTATTAGGGTGCCGCGCTCTAATATTGTATAAACCTGATTATTATATATAAATAATAAGATTAATAAACCTGGTGATTAAATTCTTCATGATCATTATTAGACATGTGCATAAAATATCAAAACATGGTAATCAGTGAATAATCATTCAATTATAAATACTGTGAAATAAAAATCCAAAAATATATATATAAAATGTCCAGTAAATATAAGTCAAAATAAATAGAGAAAATACTGTGGAAAACAAAACATGTTATTAAAAAAGTCTCCAAAAAATATTTTTATTTCATCCCCCTATATTAGACTGCTCCTATAGAATGTAAATGTATATATATCAATTAAAGTTATGTAACCTAAACCCCTAATTTTTAATTTTAATATATAACATGCATTCATCTATAAACGCATGTGTAACCCTATTATTTTGTGCTTAACATGTGTTAATTTAAAGAGATGTGCCCAACTCCTACAATTTGTATAATGCATATATTCAAAAACATGCATTCATCTATAAACGCATGTATAACCCTATTTTGTGCTCAACATGCGTTTAATTAAAGAGATATTCCCAACTTCTACAATTTTTGTGATGCATATATTCAAAAGCAAGTGAATAGAATATAACTTAATAAAAATTAGTGGTCACTGATGAAGCACAACAGATCAAATTCTTTGTTTAGACCTTTTGGTACTAAACAATCCATCTCATAAATCCAATGCGATTCCTTTTTACTAATTTCTCTAATAAGGTTATCTCCTCTCCAATGCCTGTTGTGCCTTTCAATCCCCCAAAACTCCAATCCATCCACTTGTTGTTTATGATGTTTGCGAAAATGTAATGGTACGTTGTGATATTTATATCCTTTATTGATGTTATATACATGTTCTTTTATACGTTCTTTTAATGTTCTTTTTGTTCTGCCAATATAAATTTTACTACAAGGGCATTTTAAAGCGTAGATCACTCCTTTCGTATCGCACGATATGAATTGTTTGACCTTAACAATTTTTCCATTAATGGGATTGGTAAAGGATACTGTGACACTGTTTATATATCCAATGTAACAATAAGAAGTGAAATAGCAACATTTTAATATAACGTTATAACAACAGCTGAAAGTCCAGTGACAAGTTCATTATTACTTCAAAAAGATAGTGGAATTAATTAGGACCACTAGAAAATGGCGCTGTATCAGTATATAAAGGAGCCTAAGTAGGGTGTTCGTCTTACTATATCCCCCAGACGTAGCTACGAGTCCCTGTAGTGATACGCATTTGGGAGGGGCAATGTCATCACCAAGTATCCAGCTTCCAGACACGGCGAGTACTGACAGTGTGTGCAAGCACACTGAAGAGGTTGATTATAACCGCATACAATCATGTGAATGCAATATGGGCACATAATAAATTACAGTTTTTTATCAAAGATAAGAAACTGTATTTTCTCTCTGGTTACTATGAGGATTTATAGAAAACTGGATTGAGGAGACTGAGAAGGGAGTGATCTGCACGTCTATACGATCAACAGCTGATTGCATTACAGAGGATCACATTGCAGCATATATCCATCTTTAGGCTGATTAGAAGGAGAGTATATTGCCTTTTGGAATATTCACAGGATTTTCTATACATATTTCCAATAACATTTTATCATTTTTTTCACTATCATTTGGATTAATTTTTTCACATCAATTGGAGACTTTTTTAATAACATTTTTTGTTTTCCACAGTATTTTCTCTATTTATTTTGACTTATATTTACTGGACATTTTATATATATATTTTTGGATTTTTATTTCACAGTATTTATAATTGAATGATTATTCACTGATTAGCACATTTTGATATTTTATGCACATGTCTAATAATGATCATGAAGAATTTAATCACCAGGTTTATTAATCTTATTATTTATATATAATAATCAGGTTTATACAATATTAGAGAGCGGCACCCTAATACTATAATCTTTGACACTTCCATACATAATTATGTAGCAAAATACTTAAGGAATGTGTATAGTGTCTTTCTCTGGAATTGCATACGGTAATGTGCAATTTTACTGAAATGTTAAGTTCCAGTAGGTGCGACCTTCAATAGACACAAAGTGGTCTTCAGTAAGCATAATGTTTCCCCCTTTGTTTACTCCTCTCAATTCGGCCATGTCTTTCCAATTGGTTTGGATACTCGCCTTAAGATCAAGTGACAATGAATATATACTTAACAAAGTGTACAATCACTTTGACAAGTGGACAGCCTATTTCTTAAAGCAATCCCTGCATATTACTTTCAGTTTAGGTTTCCATTAACATGTTTTGTCAGACTACATGGTTGCTTTGAATGCAGACTTATTCTCACCCGATTAATATGTTACCTGCAGGTGATCATCTGTTAAAACAAGATTACTTAAACGCTGTCATAATATGTTGTCTTCCAAAAGGGGGGGGGGGGCATGAGCATGGCGCCTTGTGATGTAGGAGCTCCCTAGCCCACCGAGCAATGGTGTCTACCTGATTCCAGTGCAGCCTGCCTGTGTTGCCATCAAGACGTGAGGGGTTCCATATGGCTGAAGGAACTGGAATGTGGAGGGAGCTCTGTAGTGTGTGTCCCGGGAGGAGGACACCTGCAGCTTGTGGCAGAGGGACCCGGTGGAGGTTCGGAGGACTAGGAGGACCCACGTGACCAGTCAGGTAACTGGATGGAGGAGCCCCGTAGTCAAGCGCTGGAACTGGGAGGACGGAGTCTCCCCACTCCTCCTTAAATGGCTCCTTTACACTGTACCCCTGTTCAGTGTGGCCGTCCCCTGGTCAGGGAGCAGGAACAAGAGATACAAGAGGAGCACTCTGCAGAGCCAACCAGGAGATGGTGGCATAGAGCAGGGATCACCAGGGATGGGAGCCCCCAATGCATTGGAAAAGAGCCAGCGAGATCAAGAAGGAAAATTGAGAACAATTGCCATGAACAGCGCACGGGAATGGGTGAGTGGCCAGGGGAGGTAAATTCCCAAAGCCAAATCCCTGTATGTGATTGTGGAAGCTGGGAGGTATGACGATAAAATATTAGTGTATTTGGGGGCCCTAGAGGTGAACGGGACAGTATATTAATGATTTTCTGAATGTCTGAAAAGTAAACCTGCTCTTGCCATTATAAGCCTCTGTATATCTTGAGAAATATGAAGAGCAAATCTGTCAAAGGAGGGGGTAGTGAGAACCCCCCAACCAAACTTAAATACAATTAAGTACAATTAAAAAGTACATGTTTGTGCATGAGAAAAGTTCAGAAGAATCAATTTTGGAAACCCAGGGAGATGAAGATGGAGATTGTCTCTGAAGGTAGCAGAAGGAAATCAATTGAAAGAAATATCAATGCTGGAGAGAGAAAGGGGAAAAGAAATATGGAGGAACAAAAAGTAAGGTCTCAAATGACCACAAACGCAGAAATTGCCAAAATGTTCACAAAATTAGAAAATTCTATAAAATGCAAAATGGCATTGTATGGTGATACTGGACAAATTCTATCACGAGTAGAGGAGACGGAAGGGAAGTTGGAGAAACAAGCACAAGTAATTAATAAATTAGAAGAACAAATGGAGGAAATGAAAAGAGAACACAAACTGTTATCCTATAAATTAGAAGACCAGGAAAACAGAGACAGTAGTAACAATTTGAGGGTTAGAGGTACACCGAAAATGTCTCAAGGAGAAGATCTATGGGACATAATGAGAAAATAGTTTAATCCAAGAGAAACTGAGCAATTGCAGATAGAAACAGTGCATAGGATAAGAAGATCCCAAAAAGTTTTACCAGACATCCCCAGGGATGTGATAGTAAGGTTCTATCATTATGAAGACAGAGAAATCATCTGGAAAAAGATACGTGGGATGTCAGATATAAAATTCGACAGGACGAAAGTACAGATTTTTGCAGACAGCGTTTGAGACACTTGGTAGAAGGAGATCACTGAAACCACCGCTGGACCAGATGAGAAGTAAAAATGTTTGTTATAACTGGGGTTTCCCGGCATGCCTGACTGGGTGGAAGGATGGGAAATCGGCGACACTGAGATTCCAAGAAAATCTTAATGACTTGAAAAATTGTGAACTGCATGTGAAAAATTAGAACTACAGATTCTGGACATTAAGGGATGATCTGTCAGAGAACAAGAGAATATAAGAGCAGCAGAGGAGCAATGGCAAAGAGTTATTAGGAAGAGATAGGTGTGGGGGGAGGGAGGTGGTGGAGCAGAGGGGAGTGAGAGAGTAGCGGGGGTGGAGGACCCAAAGGGTGTCTTTTTTTTTCTCTCTCTCTCTCTCGCTTCCCTCTGCCCCGCCATGTCTCTCCCATCATGTTTGGTAATGCCTCGGAGGTGAGATCTCCTCCCTCCAAAGGTAGGTTAAAATAGGGCCCTAAGAGCAGAGAAGAGGTATGTCAAACAGGCAAGAGAATGGTAATAAAGAAGAACAGGCAGGTGGGAGAAGACGATGGAGCACCATGGCGGGCAGTAAAGAGATCAATCATGCTGCCAACTTCAGACCTAAATATAAGAGATTGGGGTCTGAATGAGCGTGCACACTCAGAGTTTTACCCAGAAGAAGGAATCAACTGTGGCTGTGGGTCACAGTTGATTCAAGGACAAAACATAGGTGAGTGGGGTTTTTGGGGGGGAGGGAGGAAGGGAAGAAAGGGAAGGTCCTCTTACTTCAAAATATTGTTTACTTCAGCTCCTATAAAGGATATACAGTCAGGGCCATAAATATTGGGACATTGACACAATTCTAACATTTTTGGCTCTATACACCACCACAATGGATTTGAAATGAAACAAACAAGATGTGCTTTAACTGCAGACTGTCAGCTTTAATTTGAGGGTATTTACATCCAAATCAGGTGAACGGTGTAGGAATTACAACAGTTTGCATATGTGCCTCCCACGTGTTAAGGGACCAAAAGTAATGGGACAATTGGCTTCTCAGCTGTTCCATGGCCAGGTGTGTGTTATTCCCTCATTATCCCAATTACAATGAGCAGATAAAAGGTCCAGAGTTCATTTCAAGTGTGCTATTTGCATTTGGAATCTGTTGCTCTCAACTCTCAAGATGAGATCCAAAGAGCTGTCACTATTAATGAAGCAAGCCATCATTAGGCTGAAAAAACAAAACAAACCCATCAGAGAGATAGCAAAAACATTAGGCGTGGCCAAAACAACTGTTTGGAACATTCTTAAAAAGAAGGAACGTATCGGTGAGCTCAGCAACACCAAAAGACCCGGAAGACCACGGAAAACAACTGTGGTGGGTTACCAAAGAATTCTTTCCCTGGTGAAGAAAACACCCTTCACAACAGTTGGCCAGATCAAGAACACTCTCCAGGAGGTAGGTGTATGTGTGTCGAAGTCAACAATCAAGAGAAGACTTCACCAGGGTGAATACAGAGGGTTCACCACAAGATGGAAACCATTGGTGAGCTTCAAAAACAGGAAGGCCAGATTAGAGTTTGCCAAACGACATCTAAAACAACCTTCACAGTTCTGGAACAACATCCTATGGACAGATGAGACCAAGATCAACTTGTACCAGAGTGATGGGAAGAGAAGAGTATGGAGAAGGAAAGGAACTGCTCATGATCCTAAGCATTCCATCTCATCAGTGAAGCATGGTGGTGGTAGTGTCATGGCGTGGGCATGTATGGCTGCCAATGGAACTGCTTCTCTTGTATTTATTGATGATGTGACTGCTGACAAAAGCATAAGGGTGAATTGTGAAGTGTTTCGGGCAACATTATCTGCTCATATTCAGCCAAATGCTTCAGAACTCATTGGGCGCCGCTTCACAGTGCAGATGGACAATGAGCCAAAGCATACTGCAAAAGCAACCAAAGAGTTTTTTAAGGGAAAGAAGTGGAATGTTATGCAATGGCCAAGTCAATCACCTGACCTGAATCCGATTGAGCATGCATTTCACTTACTGAAGACAAAACTGAAGGGAAAATGCCCCAAGAACAAGCAGGAACTGAAGACAGTTGCAGTAGAGGCCTGGCAGAGCATCACCAGGGATGAAACCCAGCGTCTGGTGATGTCTATGCGTTCCAGACTTCAGGCTGTAATTGACTGCAAAGGATTTGCAACCGAGTATTAAAAAGTGAAAGTTTGATCTATGATTATTATTCTGTCCCATTACTTTTGGTCCCTTAACAAGTGGGAGGCACATATGCAAACTGTTGTAATTCCTACACCGTTCACCTGATTTGGATGTAAATACCCTCAAATTAAAGCTGACAGTCTGCAGTTAAAGCACGTCTTGTTCGTTTCATTTCAAATCTATTGTGGTGGTGTATAGAGCCAAAAATGTTAGAATTGTGTCGATGTCCCAATATTTATGGACCTGACTGTATATAGGAAAATAGAGGAAAGAATATGATTAATTTCATGACATATAATGTAAAAGGATTAAATATACCAATGAAAAGACATAAGGTTTTAAGGGAAATTGGCCATCGATTGATAGAAGTAGCATTTCTTCAGGAGACACACAGCCCAAGATTCAAATATTACGTTATACTCTAAACTCTTACCAACCTGGTATTATGCGGACTCTCCAATAAAACGGGCAAAGGGAGTGGCGATAGGTTTTGGAAATAACGTAATATTTACTTTAGATGAAAAGATGATAGATCCAGCGGGCCGCTATTTATTTTTAAGCAGAAATTTGCAGAGAAAAGAGTGTACATTAGCAAACATATATTGTCCTAATAAAAATCCGATGGTATACATGGAAGGAATATTGACAAAATGTATAGATTTTAAAAGGTGTAGTGTGATTGTGGCAGGTGATTTAAACTTTTGCAAGGACCCAGGGATGAATGCCTCTTCATGCGCTAGGAGAGAGGGAGATAGGAGTTTAAAGAATATTAGAAAAAAGTTACAACAATGCTAGTTGATGGATGGTTGGAGGGTTGAATACCCCAAGGAAAGAGACTATACCTTCTTCTCTGTGGAGCATAGGTTGTATTCAAGACTGGATTATATGTTGATCGAACACACTCTCTTTGGGTCTCTGTTAAAAACTAATATAGGAGGTAATGTCAATATCGGACCATGCCCCTGTCATAATGAGACTGCAATTCGGAAGGGAACAGAATAAAATAAATATGTGGTGGTTAAACGAGACCATCTTACAAGATTCAGAAAGGTAAAGAAAAGTAAAACACGAAATAGAACAATATTTTAAGATGAATGAGACTGATGAGGTTTCTATTGCCACGACCTGGGAAGCGCATAAAGCATATATAAGGAGTATATTGATTACAATAGGGGCGGAGATAAAGAAATATAGAGGAAAAAGAATTAGGACATTAATGGAAGAACTTCATCATTTGGAACAATTACATAAAAAGAAGTTAAATACAGAGTTACAACAAAAGATAATATTAAAAAGAGAGGAGTTAGAAGACTTCAAGAAACAAGAAAAACCTTTAATGGGATCTCGATGGAAAGATATCGGTGGGGGAAAAAACCATGAAAATACTTAAAGAAGAAGTTGAAGGAAAATAAATCAAAGAACTTTATAGATAATATTAAAAACGAAAAAAGGAGAAATGGTTTTTCAACCACCGATATAGTCAACCAGAGATTTTACAGTAGGTTATATGGGCTAGAAGGTAAAAATAAGAAGGAATTAGAAGAGAGGGGGGTGAAAAGGCAGATGTATCTGAATGAGGCCGGTATATATAGAGTGGATAAGGCCATATTAATAGCTTTGGATAGTTCAATATCAATAGAAGAAGTCAACATAGCATTAAACAACACAGTTGTAGGGAAGAGTCCAGGTCCCAACGGATTCACAGTGGGATACTATAAGAAGTTTAAAGAACACTTAGCCCCTAAATTGTGTGCTTATATGAATGCCCTGGGAGAAGAGACAAAGATGAGGGAGGAGTTGTTACAGGCATACATCACGGTTATACCCAAGGAGGGGAAAGACTGGTCTCAGTGTACCAGTTACAGACTGATACCTCTGTTGAATACTGACACTAAATTGTATTAGCAACAAGGATGAAAGAGTTAATGTCCGCCTGGATACACTTAGACCAAGTGGGTTTTATCCCGGGCAAAGAGGGAAAGGATAATGGCTTAAGAACATTGCTTATATTACAAAAGGTTGAAAGAGGAGAGGTACCAGGAATTATTCTGTCGATAGATGCTGAAAAAGTCTTCGACAGAGTAGATTGGGGTTTTATGTTTGATAAGTTGAAAACACTTATAGAATGATGAAGTGGATGAAAGAGCTATATTGGTGTCCCTCAACGGCAGTGAAGGTAAATGGATTGTTATCCAAATTTTTTAAGATGCACAATGGAACTAGACAGGGATGTCCCTTATCCTCGCTGTTGTTTGTGATCTCTAGAACTGTTATTAGCTACTATTAAAATAGTATAGATGTCAAGGGAATATGGATGGGGGATATTGAACATAAAGTGGCAGCATATGCTGATGATATGCTGTTTTATATAGCAAACCCCAGATTAACGTTACCAAATCTAATGAGAATATTGAAAGAATATGGAGAGTTATCTAATCTGAGAATTAATACCTCGAAAATGAGATCTTAAATATGAATGTTCCAAAAATGGAGAAACAAATGCTACAAAAATAATTTCCTTTTAAAAGGAAAGAATAAGATTAAAGTATTGGCGAATAAAACTAACATCGTCTATAAAAAACTTTTATCAGGTAAATTATTTCCCATTAATAAATGAGATAAATGATGAATTGAGGAAAGCCTCCATGGAAAAGCTGTCCTGGATAGATCGGATAAATATAATTTAGATGATAGTAGTACCAAAAGTTTTGTATAAATTTAATATGCTCCCAATACCTCTCCAAGGGTTTTATTTTAGGTTTCTAAAAAAATGGTACTCAGATATGTGTGGAATAATAAAAAACCAAGGGTTAAATATAAAGTTTTATGCAATAATAATAAAAAAGGGGTTTAAATATGCCAGACTTTAAGAGATATTATAATTTGGTGATTTTATCACGAATTGCAGATTGGATATATTATGCACAGGGGAGAAGCTGGGTAAAAATGGAGAGTTCACTTTGTAAAGCACCGTTAGATAAGTATATTTGGATAACACAAATATACTTATCTAATATGGGGTGAAGATACAAGTACTTTGACACAGAATGTATTTAGGATTTGGGATGAAATGCACAAGCAGAAAGACTGGAAGTTTAATTCACTGTCAATTCCGTTGGCAAGATCTAAGTTTTTTCCACCCGGAAACAACAATATTTCAGGGAAATGGATAATTGATAGAAATGCATGTTTAAAAGATATTGTGGATATTGTGGTTTAATATTCTTTACACAATTTGAAGAGTAAGAAGGAAATATTTTCTATAATAGATGAATGGCGATGTGGCCAAATAAGACATTTTGTTGCAAATCTCCCACATCCGCTAAGAACAAAGGAAGAAATGTACTCTTTAGAACAACTGTTGAGTATAAATAGAGTACGAAAACACACTATCTCCAGGATGTATAGAGTATTTACTGAAATAGAGGGATCGGTATCCCCAAAGTTTTTGGAGAAGTGGGAAATGGAGCTTGGAACAAAATTGACTGAGCAACAAAAATGTAAAATGTTTAGTATAGCACATGGGACAGTGAATATGAATATAGTTAAAATGAATTTTAAATTCCTGGTAAGATGGTATATTACACCTACTGTGTTGCATAAAGTAAGGACAGAGGCCCCAGCACAGTGTTGGAGGGGATGCAGGAGTAAGGGTACAATGGCACACATCTGGTGGGAGTGTCCCAAAATACAGAAGTTTTGGGGGAGATATAGTGCAATATATACAAGAGATTCAGAAAATAAGTGTGTCGATGGACCCGCAGGTTTGCCTATTTCACAAATTAGAGCTATCGGTGAAACAATACAAAAATATGATGCTGTTTCATCTTCTAGATGAGGCCAAAAGTATTATTCATAAATATTGGCAAACAACAGAACCCTCAAAAATAAAAGATTGGTTGGATAGAGTTGAATATATATACAGGATGGAAGAATTATACTACATAGATGAGGACAAAATGGAAAATTTTAAAAAAGGTCTGGGAAGGATGGCATACTTTAATTAACTTTTTATTGATTTTCAAACATCTACAACAAACAGAGTTGCATAGAAACACAGTATGACAAACACAAAGCAACAGAAGGACAGAGAAAAAGGCTCATCGATGATAGGTGCATAGGTACATACAATGTCAATACATAACAGTGAATTAGCGATCATTTTTAGACAATTGAGTAGACAAATCGGAATTAAAAGTATCCCATGGTTCCCAAACTGCTTCAAAAGTGGGTACAGAGTTAGCGTGCAAAGCAGTGAGGTACTCCATTTTTCTAATCTCCGATATAACCTTCATCAATTCCGATAGTGTAAGAGGTGTAGTAGAAAGCCAATGCATGGGAATGGTTCTTCTGACCACCATTAAAATGTGGGAGGAAAGTTTTCTTGCAAATTTGGAGAGGCCTAAAAAAAAAGGTAGGCCCAACAAAAAAAGGATGGGCTAAAATTAAATGGGAGCACACAAGAGTAGCCGTAGTAGGTTGAGGACCTCTCTCCAAAGGGTGCAAAGTACTGGCAAGCCCAAAAAATGTGGAAAAGAGTGCCAGTTTCCTAGCCACAATGCCAGCAGACAGAAGAGATATTCAGATTACAAGCATGGAGAACCTCAGGAGTCCTATACCAAAACATCAGAATTTTCTAAGTGTTTTCTTTATATACTACACATATAAAAGATCTGGAGGCGGCCTCCCAAATCCTACTCCATTGATCCAAATAAATGTCACACTAGAGGATTCGGGGCCATTTACGCATATAAAGATGGGTATCAGTAGAAAGGTGGCAGGCATCTAAAAGCAGCTTATACGTAGAGGAAATTATGCCCCATTGGTATGAGCCTTGGATAGAGATACGCTCAAAGGGGGTAGGTTTATCAAGAGTCAAAGATTAGGCTTTGGAGGAAAAGAAATTACATATCTGTAGATAAACATAATATTGGTGGGGTGGCATACGTGTGGCTTTTTGAATCTCAGAGAAGGATTTAAGCTTACTAGTCACTGGATGGACCAAGTGTTGCAACTGAAATAGACCAGGGACACTCACGAGCCAAGGCCAGGCTATCAGGGAGACAGGGATTAAATATGACATTGGTCAAGGGGGAACACAGGGAAGACAGGGTGAATGTAACCCTACACCGCCTCCATATAGATAATGTGAACTGCGCTGAGTAACTATCTGAGTAATCTCCCCCCTAAGCTCCTGAGCCAGTTTCCCAACTTCACATGAAATAGTGCTGGTAATGTTATGTAGAAATACTTGCAGTTTGTCCTCCAAGGTGTCCACCGTCAGAGAAGAGACCACTGGTGAAGGATGTGAGGCTGCAGGGGGGGGGGAATCTGAGTCCATCCCCTCCATCTCAGCGGATCCCCTGGAGCACTCACTGTGGCTGCCGCTACTCAAGGCCTGGAATACAGGCCTAGTGAAGAAGCGGTCCAGCACTGAAGGCCAGGGGTCTGGAGGAGCGTAGGTGGTTTTCAGCACCCGATTTTTCCCATCGGAATGCTTGGATATGCCACGACCTGGGAGAGTGCTCTCCCAAAGCTCTAGGTGCTGTAGAAGCAGAGCAGGAGGGCCATGAAGGCTGATGGTCAGTGGAGCTCCGTCTTCAGGCGTCTGCTATCTTGGACTGCCACGCATGCGCCACCTAAAAGATTTTTAGAAGTGGTTGGAGTATAAGGGAATAAAAGCAAACAAAAATAAAGAAGCTGGAGAAGATAGAAAGAAAGAGATAAAAGACAAGGAGGGGAAGTAGTAAATCAACAAAAGAAGAACTAGAAGTATATAGAAAGATATGAAAGATAAGAAGGGGGGGAAGAGGGGGGTAAACGTGGGGATAGGGGATGTAATTAAATACACATTTTTGTATTGAATAGTGATGGTATGAAATGTATTTGTAGTATATAAAAACAAATTAATAAAGATATAATTAAAAAAATAATAATATGTTGTCTTCCTCTTCCATTCATTGTAAAGGGGCAGATAGATGGCCTACCAGACCATGCCAAATGACTCAAGAAAAAAAAAGAGTAGAATCACTTGAGTCTTATCAAAAAAGCATAAAATACCCTCAGCTATGAAAGGGTTAAATAATACCACTAACATCTTCATGAACATTGTAACATGTGTGCTCTTTAAAGACCTGGCATAGCAAAAAGTTAGCCTAAAGTCACCTCTTTATAATCATAAAGGTTACTATTCTAATTCTAGCCCTTCAAAATCTTTTTTTTTTCTCTGAAAAAAAAAGCTTCACATATCAGAATTAGTGTTAGTTGCCTAGGAACAGATTATTACTTAGACATTCAAGCAATGAAATTTGACTGTGATTTTTTAAGTTCAAACAATGATGATGTACTTTAAGCCTGACATTTAAATATTTTAGCACTAAAATGCCTGAACGATTCAAGAAATTCATATTACATTAGTATTCTGTCAGAGTAATCATTCTTCATATTTTTACTTAATCCTGGAGATTTTATTTTATCTTTTTTTTAAGTGATCTTTTCAGGAGGTTAAATTCTCTGACAGTCAGACTCTCATCAAAATTATTGTAGTAAGCAACAGAAAAAAGTCATTGGGGTCAATTCACTAAGAGTTAAATAACGAATGAAAAAATGCGGTAAAATATCATGTGGTAAATTTTTTGGAAATGTGCAAATCACTAAAAATTTTGCTGTAAATAACTCTTGCGGTAAAATATATGCAATGCAGTAATTACCGCATATTTTCATGCGGTAATTTATTGCACGGTAGCTGGTTGTTAAGGAAGCCAGCCGCGGCATCCTTAACAATGGATGACTCATCATCTGTCAGCGGGTTTCCCACTGACAGCTGAATATAAACAAAACATGCCGGCAAATTACAAATTATGGAAAGAAAACAGTGTGCCCCCTCATCCATACCAGGCCCTTTGGGGCCACACCAAAATTAAAAAAAAATGGCCCTCAGATCTGGTATGGATTTTGTGGGAACTCCACACCAAAATAAAAAATAAATGGTGTGCGGGTCCCCTCACAATTCTAAGGCATTTGGGGTCTGGTATGGATCTGGGGGGGACCCCATACTGTTTTTTTTTAATTTTGGCATAGTGTTCCCCTTAATATCTACAGTATATCAGACCCTAGGGGTTGGGGGGGGACCCACTCACTGCATCTGAAAAAACACTGCATGTGATACTGCAAAACCCTGGTGATAAATATTGTATCTTTTTTTAACTTTCTGTTGTGTTTGTGAATTGGACTTAACAGCTTACCGCATGTTTTTTTTTTTTGCATTTACCAACACATTTTAATTTTGCGTTAAATACCTCAAAATCATTTTTTTTGTGTGTGTGTGTGAATTGGACATTTTGTTACCGCACGCGATCATTTATGTAAATGAGTCACATGACAGTGTTATCGCATGCGGTAACCTTTAGTGAATTGACCCCTATGTCTCTATTCTGTATTATTAGAATTGTTTTCCAGATTTGTAAATTTTTATGTCATGGGTGGTAAAACTTTCTGCAGTCAACCGATGAAATGTTTTGGTTTAATATAGTGTGAACATTTCAGTTATTATCCTGTTGTTACTCCAAGGCTCCAGAAGAGTTTGCTGATATGACACAAGTGCATAGGTCAGTACAGTGGTTACATGCTTATCTTCTAGCTCTGGTATAATGTTGATTCCTACCAAGTCTTTCTGTACATTTGCATAACATTTCCATCTTTTTCCATACAACTCAAATACATAGCTGTGGGTTAAACTGTTCCTCCCAAACTGGTCCTATTGTACATGTGTGCATTACTGTGGAAGGTACATTAAAGCAGAAACTAAACTCTCTCAGTCAGCATTAGGGTGGAAGTTCAGGCTAGAAATTATTAAGCTTAAAACTGCTCCTACCAACTTTTTAACACCTATACTAACTACTCTGCAGAAGGAGGTTGTTCTGGTCTGGTCACCTGATTGCCTGCCAATGGCCAGCTTTGAGGAGAGGAGGGACAGCCAACAACAGATGGCCTATAGTAAGCCTATGGGTGATGTCACCGTCAAGGCATTCCACCCCTTGTCAACACTCTTTCCTGAAGGTGGCAGCTAGGGATCTCATGTGACAGAAGCACCCAGAGAATATATAAGTATATGCATCTTCTTTTTATAGAGTAGTTGGTATAGGAATTAGAAGGATGAGAGGGAGTGGTTTTATGCTTAGTTAGTTTTAGCTTTGACTTTCACTTTATTTTTAATCCTTACACTAATTGCTGTAGTAAATAGGCAGAAAGGTATATTATGTTTACGTGTTTTGCTCTTTTTTGTATAACACTTCTTCAGTTACTTTCTAGTTTCTGGGATGTCATAAATCCCAGGAGTCTTCCTGGGCATTTTTTTTCATCTAGAGGAGGGGAGGAGGAGCTTTCTCAGCTAAGCACACCCTCCTGCCTGCATGTCTGAGCTAAGGGCTGATGAATTCCAGGAGGTAAATGCTACATGAATCAATTTCCCTTACTCAAGCTGGCCATGCCTTGAAATGCTGGGGGGGGGGTTTCAGAATGATTTGTCAAGAAAATAAAAACACCAGGACAAGGATGGGTGGGTGAGTTTGCTGTGAATATTAGAAATCAATGAAATAGTGCTTTCAGCTTTCAGTGCTCAGATACAGTTTAGTCCCACTGATAACTATAAATTGTCTTAGGGACATGAATAGCTTAATGATCTGTGTACATGAAAAATGTTATTCCTGGGTAGATGCTGACTCTGATTCAAATATTTTCTCCAGCTTACCAACAGATTCAAATTAAAGTGTCTTGAGAGAATTATAGGGCTGCTATTGCAGGCTTTCCTAAAAATGCAAGGTGGCTGGCTGTATCTGACTTTGACATGTTTCAGTCATATTCCTGGGACAAGTATGTTGTAAATGAGTGTCAGATAAGAACTACTTATTTCTATACTAGTTCCAGGTCATCATCTCAGACAGAAATAAAGTCAATATATCAGAATGACGATTAGGAACCTAGGAGAAAAGTTTAGTTCAGTAACTGGATGCCTCCGATAATCTCTCATGAAAGTAGTGTCCCTTCAAAGTTGACCAGCTTAATACCCAATTAAAATACATATATATAAACTGTTTTATCTGCACAGAGATTTGTATTTCTGTCCATCTGGTCCTGAAATTTGCATAGCCCTACCAGACAGCACTGTCAAATTGGTGACCTTATTTTTTCTATTGCAGTAAAGCAATACCCAATCGCATCTCTGCCCTCAGCTTGTGAATGAATACTGAGGAGTCATCCCTTTGCTCTTTACTCCAATCACCATGTGCCTTGTCAAAAGTCTATGTAGCATACCAGATTGGTTTATCTTGGTGCTGCCTCTGAACCGGAGTCCTGCCCTATGGAGAATAATAATAGGCTAATTGCTGGAAAACATTCAAGTATTGAGGGAGAGCCATTAAGCTGTGTCCACAGCACCCAAGCAGCAAGATAGATACCCTCCTCCTCTGCAGTGAAGAAGACAGAAGATTCTGAAGCCAGCACCTAACATGATCACAGATTTAGATATATAAAGTCTGGATTATACATAAAGTCTACACAATCTATTTTCATAGTGATGCAAAAGAAAGATATTTTTGGAGGCTAAACATTTCTTTAAAAAAATAAACATCTAAAGGAAAATTATGACTACATTAGGCTAAAGGAGGTAACAAGCCAAGGTAATTTAGGGCATGTTGTACAACACATTACGTAGAAAGTTGTTGCTGTGAAAGTTTAGATTTAATATACTGAATTTAGTTTATTTCAGATTACATTAACAATTGTCCTGAGTTTTGTAGGGCTTTTAGAGCAGCATTATATAACCTCTAAACTTGCAATGTAGCATAGACACGTACTAAGAAGATGCTGGCATCTAACTCTCTAAAATGTCAAGTGTGCCACTGTATTCTTTCTTCTCATTCTGTCTGAATAATAGAAATGATACTGTAAATATATAAAAAAAAAAAAAAAAATGTTCCAGCTTGTGACTGGTTGCTCACAGATTGTTCAATGTGGTATGGAAAAGTAGAAGTAGAAGCTGTTGTAAACACGGCACTCAGATTTAGGGACTTCCCTGAAATATGCCATAATTTATTGACATTTTAAGAGAACCTAAACTGTGGAAGCTGTGCCCCAAAAAAGCAAACACGGTGAAGAATTAGTCAGCATTGGCTGTGGTCCTTGTTTAGCTGATCTTTTCTCCATTACTAAATTACCATGGCTTGTTTTGCACTGAATCTCAGGGTGTAGGCAACCACTTTGGTAGAGACAGAGCTGTGCTTCCTCGTGCTAGAACCTTTGATGACTGGTGACAGCTGAGGAAATAATCAATACAAAGTATGTAATGTTGAGGAAGCCCAGATCCATTGAATCAATGAAGCAGTAACAGGGACAAACTTGCACTGCAGGCCTCAGGTACAGCTTCCGTGTCAGCAAGGAAAACAGTGAGCTGCAAAGTAGTGACATGACATAATTCCAATCTAAAACTCATTAAACTAGCAGTTAGAGGCAGAAAGCCTTAGATTTCTCACTCCAAATATACAGCAATGAGGCTCAAGGCACAGTAAGTGCAGTTCTTTTTTCAGGAGTAATTCAAGACAAGATACATTTCCTGGGTATTTCTCATATCACACTTAACGTTTTTAGATGTTCCCTTAAACATAGTAAATCTACTTTTTTTTGGGTTCATGTTCACTTCAAGTCATGGATACTAAAGCTTTAACTTTATATATTGTTATAATGTCAAGTTCACTTTAGAAAATAAACATAACATGTGCTTGCAATCCTGAATGTTTCCAGGAGTCTAAACACAGGTTTGTTGGGTTCCACTTTCCAGGTCTTGAATAATGCTGGAGCTGATCATGCTGAAGCTCAGGCTCAAATATGGGTATGATGTAATTAGAGTACCTCCTGAGCCTTCAAAAAGCAGATGGAACTACAACAAAGTGACTGGATGAATCATCCTGTGTCAGCCTAAGAAAAATCCAGGATGCAGGAAAGAATTAGGTGATTAATTATGATGTGTGCTTAGGTTAATTAGAACCAGGGGCGGACTGACAATTTGAGCACTCGGGCACCGCCTGAGGCCCAGGATCAGTAGGGGGCCCCATGAAATGCCCATGGTACTTTTTTATAGGCTTTTTGAGTGTAGACAAGGACACAGGGCCCCCATGATCCCCTATTGCCCGGGGGCCCCATGAGTTGTCAGTCCGCCCCTGATTAGAACCTCATATTTTGCACTTATCTCTTTTCTGTCTATGGCTTCTTGTACATCAGAAGCTTTGCTGTAGATTTACAAGGGGCTTGTAGCACAGGCCCAGCTACAGATTGGGCTGTTAAAAAGAAAATATATGAGTATGGTAGTATGTACGAAATGTCTTAACCTTAGTCTCCCCTGGGTGTCCAAACTGTAGATGGCACTAAAACAAAGTTACTGCTTGAGGAGTTCATCCTTCGTAGTGCCAAGTTTAGTGTAGTAACAAATGAAGGAAATGGTTAAACATGACTTATGCATAGGTATATTCCAACCTCCCCTTTCTGCACTTAAAGTCTTTTAATCAAAAACTTTTCTTGTGTCAAGAGCCTCTCAACAATAGCTGAAGCTATTTAAAAGCTGCACTACATCATACCGAGGTGTTCATTTTATTCTGCACTACCCAGTCCTGCTTCCTTAAGGCCTGGTTATACATTTCAGTTATATTCTGGACTTGTTACATTGCAAGATCCCAATACAATGAAAACAAGAGTTCTTTGATGTGCTGTATTTAGAAATTATTATACCATTCTTAGTATTGTTATAAGCAGATTTTCCATGAGCACAATATATGTAGGCAGTATTTGATTTTTTTTTCTTTGTACTGATCTATGTACAGAAAGTCACACTAATTCAAGCCGAGAAAGCTGGGAAACAATGAACTCCCTTTTACATCTTAACATTCTTCTTTAGCAAACAATACAGTCTGGATTCCAGCAGTATGCTAAAATGGTGATACTAGCAGCACACTAGACAATTCTGGCTTTTTCAGTCCAGACCCCTATTTTTTATAATGTATAATAGAATATGTCACATAAGGAAGCTTTTACCACACTGGACATTTTTCAAATTTTTCAGTTAAATGCGATAAATTCCAACCTAAAAAAAACACTTTTCTATTAGCCAGCATACAAGCTATATTATATAGATAATATAAGAAAGCACTAGCAATAATCATGTAGTAATTAATCTTACTACTGGACATCTCTGGACCCCCCTCATCCCTTTTTCTACACTCCCCTTTTCACCTGCTAAGCACCTTTCTTACACTGTTCACCTCAAATGAATGATCTCTGCACCCCTATTATACTTATCAACTCTGCACCCTCCTACACCCTCTTACCCTGATTGTCTCTGCATTCTTCCCTCCACCCAAAACCCCTCCACATCTGCTCCACCCTTACACTGCTCAACTCAACTCAGCTGTAATGTCAGCAGCCAGCTCTAATAGCAGGTGTGTGTGGCTGTTCATGCTGCACCACCTGTATACTGTCTCTGTTACCAAAGAACATATCACATATAGCACATATCAGTCAGGGACAGTTGGACAGAGTGTGATTAACCTAAGTTTTTAGGTTGTGTATCAAAACTCAAGAACCTGGAGAATACCCATACACACCATGTCATCTCAATACATACTGTATACAGGGCCATCTTTAATATTGATTGGACCCTGGGTAAACATTTTCTTGCCCCCCCCATGCAATTTCGGTCTCCACCCGAACATCCCAAAAACACACACAAACGTATGTAAAAAAAAAAGTATAATATAAACATAAAGAACTGGTCCACTCACTGATTGGCCCAGGCTCACTCATGGGTTGCTAGAGGTAATTGCACGTCCTTACTGCTCACTGATTGGTTGCTAGAGCTTACTGCACATCATTACTGCTCATGGATTGGTTAATATAGGTTACTGTGCATCAATACCACTTACGTATTGGTTGCTAGAGGTTATGCACATCATTATGGCTCACTGATTGGTTGCTGAAGGATACAGCACATCATTTCCTCACTGCCTGCACACCATGGACTGGGAAGAATTGGGGACCCACCAATAGATAAAAGAACACTACTAGAGCTTGTTATTAGCAATGAGAAGAGCAGAGCACACACAACTGTAAAGGTTAGGTAGGAACAGAGCCCAATGTGAGCACCATCCCCGAGGATGGACTGCCAGGAATAAATGATTAATCATGCCACCTGCAGTAGAAGTACCGGCTGGAAATAGAGAAGTCATACAGGACATGTGAGACTTACACATAGTTTGTCCTCCCAGTGCAGCTCATTGTCAAGTATCCAGAGGCAGCCAGCATCTCTCTCTCCTGCAACGTTACCTTCCTTCCCCACCTCAGCGCAGCCCCGGCCAGGCACAGCAGCACTCTGGAGCCCCACCTCCTGCCCTGCCAACACTGGATGTGGCCACCCTGCTACCTGAGCCAGGCCAAAGTTCTCATTGGCCTTTTGCACTGTCCATCTACCATTAGGCCACTGCAGATTAGGCAAAATGCTGTAGACTCCCAGGGTGGAAGCTGCATGTGTTGTGTGTCCGCACATTGTGCAGTGTGAGTGCTGGAAAGCAAAAGCTGGTGTAGCACCACCCCCGAAGGAGCCACTTGGTAAATTTGGGTTCTCTTCTCTGCACACCTCTTTGCTTATATCTGCACCCCCATCCACAACTCCCCTCTGTACCCTCCATCTACAGCTCCCCTCTGAACCCCTCCTTGTCCACAGCCCTCCTCTGTGCCCCCATCCACAGCTCACTACTTTACCTCCTGTCCACAGCCCACTTTTTATTGCCACAGTTCCCCTTTTTGCCAGATCAGAACTCAACTCTGTCCCCCTGTCCACAGTTTGCCTTTGTACCTCCTGTGAAAAATTCAACTCTTCCCCCCCATCCACAGCTTACACCACAAGCTGTGGATGAGAGGCAGTTTACACAACCTGCACCCCTCCCTACACAAATCTCACCTCTTTTCACAAATCCACCACCCACCCTCTCCCCCCCTTCTGAACTCTCACCTCGTCACATATTTAGTTCCCCAGCTCTTTACAGCTCTCACCTCTTTTCACAAATCCACCAATCCCCCTTCACAAATTCACCCTCCCTCCTTCTGTTCACAAATCCATCCACCCCCCAACTGGCACCTCTGCACTACACCTCAAATCTCCCCACAGCTTATTCTCTGCAAAAGCAACCACCCTCCCCCCACAGTTCTCTCTCACCTGTTTACAGAAGCTTCACAGCGGTACAGCAGGCACCACTCTATTAGGAGTGTGTGGGCCCTTTCTCCATCACTCTGCAGTCTCTGCCTATCAGACCTGTAGCACACATCCAGAACACTTCACTTGGCTGTGTACTACACAAGTCTGACAGGCAAGGGTGAGGCGGGGGAACACAGAAAGCCTCACTCCATGTCACGGCCACTCCGGTCCTGCAGCTCCTGACAGAGGGAGAAGCGGGAGGCTGTAACACATGCAGCCCACATCTGTGCTTCTTCTCCTGTCACAGTGTGCCGCCTGTATTAACTTACGACTTGCAAACTATTTGTTGGCAGTGTGGGCTCAAGGGGCAGCTGCTTTAAGCCCCAGAACAATGACAGGACCCAGGGAAGCTACCCCCTTTTGCCCTGTGTTAAAGACAGCCCTGACTGTATAGTTGCTTTGGCTAGAATTGAGCCCAAAACCCAAATGCTGCAAATAAAAGTGAAAGAATAAAACACTTTAGAGAGATTCAGAGATGCATATGCTGACAGCGTACAGTCTGCACTGTTGGCATTATGAATTTGGACCTACATAGTTTAAGCTTGTAAATTAAATAAAATCTAAAGGATAGGTAGAAGATCATTTTAATTTGCCAGAAAACAAAAAAGGCATCTTTTGGTGTTTTAATATACGTACTATGAAAAGTGTTATTTTTGCTTGATAAGTGAAAAACAAAAGTTGACTCGCCAAAAATCCAGTGAGTGCTTAGCTTTCTGTGCAGTCTACTAAACTAAAATCTTAAGCAGCTTTATAAGTTATTCCCACTTCTTAACATCAGAACACTTGTTCTAAAGTTATAGAGGTGAGGAGAGGGAGGTATGTTCTGTAGTCCAAATCAGGAGCAGGAGCGGACTGACCATTTGGAAACTTGAGCACTGCCCGAGGGCCGGGGTCAGTAGGGGGCCCCATGAGATGCCCCTGGTACCTTTTTCATAGGCTTTTTTGAGTTTGGGCAAGGATACAGGGGCCCCATGATCCCCTATTGCCCGGGGGCCCCTTGAGTTGTCAGTCCGCCCCTGATCAGGAGCACGCAGTTTAGGGTGATAATGCTGCTTCTCCATTGATACAATACAGGCAGAATTGCCAGGTGAAAAAAAGGCTTAAAAAAGGAAATGTAATGCAGTCACTACATCTAGGGACTACTAAACTGCAGTATATTAGATTTTTGTTCTTATATTAGGGAACAAATTAATACCATAGATGAGTATTTTTACTGCTCCTATTATTTCTCTATTCTTCAGTTCCCTTGTAACTCTCCTGCATTTTCTCTTGTTGGTTTGTCTGGTGTACTCCCTCTGATTTCAGTTTTGTTCATACAGTATCCTCATTTCTCCCATAACACAGAGTAGTGTCTCAAGTAGTATTTTTTAAACAAAAAATGTATTTCTTTTTTTTTACTGCTGGACTTAAAACTTTTTGAAATTCTGCACATCATATAAGACCTAAAAGTCATTCTCACACTCCTCTCCCTCCAGAGCAGTTAGCATGCATTGCATTCTGCATAGAACACTTTAAACCCTTTTATAAAACATGCAGAAATAGTGCAACAGTCCAAAAACCTTTGGTGTGTTTCAAATACAGTATGTCAATTCTCTTTTTTAGAATTCCAGTTTAAAAGATGCTAATCCCTACTTCCCTATTCCTTCCAATAATCCCACCCTCTCACACGTAGCAGTTCAGTTCAAAGTCAGTACTGAAGTCTGCAATAAGATTATTTTTTAAGCAAAATTGGGAGAGGGTGAAACTCTGTCAGGTTTATATTACTGTCTGTGTGCTTGTGTCCTGTTTTGATAACTGTTTCCTGATTTCTGTTTAATTATTATAGGCAGTCATAGGAACAAAAAAATAGGTGAAATTTCCTCAACCGAGTCACAGTAATAAAAATGTCACAAAAATATTAATCCTTCACCAACCTATTAAAAACTCAAAAACAACATTTTGGTTAGAGTTGGGCTTTACAGTTTTGAAGCCAGTGTTTCACCAAGACAACCAGTGCTAAGGAGTGCTAAGAAATGTCAACTCCCACATTTCTCTTTTGATAGATTTACTTTTAAGAACTTCTCTCATGTTTACAAAAATAAAAGTTAGCAGCTTACCAGTCCATGATTCAAACTGTCTTCCTTTACTAAAACTGGAGAGTGCAAAATCTGATGCAACCCTGCATAGAAACCAGTCAGCTTCCAGGTTTTATTGTCAAAGCTTAATGGAACAAGCTGAACTTAGCAGCTAAGTGTCTACAGTGCTCAGCTGCACCAGATTTTTTACTTTCGTGTTTTAGTTAATCAACCCCATAGTCTTCAAGTTAGGTTCCCATGCTATCCACTATCTTGAATTGAGGAGCCTCACAGTCAGCCACTACTGTACAGTGGGGATCGAACGTTTGGGCACCCCAGCTAAAAATTTGTATTATTGTACATAAAGAAGCCAAGAAAAGATGGAAAAATCTCCAAAAGGCATCAAATTACAGATTAGACATTCTTATAATATGTCAACAAAAGTTAGATTTTATTTCCATCATTTACACTTTCAAAATAACAGAAAACAAAAAAATGGCGTCTGCAAAAGTTTGGGCCCCCTGCAGAGTTAATATCTTGTACTGACAGTCTTGATCGCATTCACTAAGAAGAGTGGCAGGAATGGAAGCTCCTGCCCCTCTTTTGTGATGCCATAAACCAGAAGCGACAAGGATTTTGTCACTTCTGGGTTTGGTTCTTTGTTTACCCAACATTTTATTCTCTAAGGTTTCTGCTTAAAATATTTATATAATGTTTGGGGATTCTATGAAATTTTCTAGCAAAAATGTCAGAAATGACCTAGGGGTCAAGTAGTTAAAGACACTGGGTAATCTGGCGAGACGACTTCCTAGGTTTCACGTCCTACATCACTGTATGTAATACTATAATTAGTAATAATACCTAATATGAATAATCATATAATGGGTTCAACCATCAAGTTCATGAATCTGTTAAAGATGTACTAACTGAAATTAGTTAGTTATAAGTGATAATTAATTTAAATGAACACCATTATCATTTTTCCACATTTATTTTTGGTTAAGTTTTTTTTTTCAACACTGCTTCTTAAAAAAGTCAGGTCAAGTTATGGTATTGTATACTGCTAACATATTACATAATTTCCTTTTTTGAAGATTGTTAAAAAATTTTGTGGAATAGATTATAGTAATTGAATTCAGGTCAGTTATTTAAGTGAGACAGGATTTGTCACATGCTATACATGATAATATTTAACTAGGAAAATGCTAAATTCCATCCATGCTTTATTTAACTTTTCCACCAAGAACGATACAGAAATGGAATTCACTTCACAATGTGTGAAAATGTACATACTTGGTTAAATAAATTATGGCTGCATAATAACACCACTGAAGTCTTGAGTACATTAATAAAATATACATTCAATTCTGTATAAATAACACATTTTTAATTGGTCAGTAAAAAATGAATTTTATATTGCTGATGTTCAGTATATAAGACCACTATTCTTAGCCTATATACAGTGCATGTATATATATACTGTATATATATATATATATATATATATATACAGTGTATGCATCCATACTGAACTGAACTGAACTCTGAAGGACACGTTCATCCCTTTCTACATATTCTAATATATCAAGGTATGGAAAAGAAGCAGTGTAATAAAGTAAAGATGATCAAATAGTGAAAAACAATGGCATAACACCATAATAACTTAGGCTGCATTCACACTTGAGTTGGGCATCTTTGGTCATTTTGCAGCGGTTTTTTTTAGTGTACAGCAGTTGTTGCAGGCATCTGAAACTTGAGCTATGTTTTTTTTTTACCAATGATAGTTTCTAGTGGAAAAAACAAGCAATGTCTGCATTTTTTCATTTTTTTCTTCATCTTTATCAGGTGTTCCCTTGAAGTCTATTGGGGCCAAAAATGCTTGAAGCTTGTAGCTCAAAAGAAGCTCCTGTACTTTTTCAGGCTACAGGCTTCAAGCTTTCAGATACACTATTAAATATTGCACATGATAATGTGGGCCAGAGCAGGCTCCACACTCCACAATCACATCTCAGGTGCTGGCTTGGTTCATCTCCACCAAATAAATCAATTGTATCAGCAATAGGAATGCCAAAAGTCAAGATGCAAACAATCTTCTTTTAGTGAAATAGCCATCAGAAACAAGTTCTATTCTGACATGTTTCACATTAGCCGCTACCCATACACCATTATATATAAATGTTAATTAATCACACATGATCATATATATATATTTTTATACAACATTTTTACAATGTACATATTTAACACCATATTTCCATTGGAACATATATTGTTGAGTCTTTAAAAAAAAAAAAAAAGAAATGCAGCTGTTTTCGAGCTTTGAGCTTCAATCTACAAAACACTCAGGTGTGAATGGGATCTTCCAGTTACAGTATCTGCAGAAAATCTTCCCCAAGGTCCAGACTATTGCTCACAACATCATTCCTTTGCTCAGAAAAATAAATTGCAGACATGTGAACACCCGTGCTTTGGAAAGTACAGCTCTTAACATATATGCCAAAAATGCATAGGCCTCCTCCATTCTAGGTATGTATCAAGCATTCTTACCAGTCTTTAGATTAACTATTCACTGTTCATTCATTCCATGAAGGGATCTTTTATCTTAATATTTTTGAGAAAATCACAGGCATATGTGTTTCAACAGAATTGCAGTCCACCCAGTTGACTGTGCAACTCTCACAGTGCTGCTCAGCTCTGTAGAGGACATTTTTGGTGAACATTTTATTACAGATAACTACAAGTTTACATGGAGATATGTGATTGTTTTCTCCTTTCTTTATGTCCAGGACATGTTTAAAAATAGATTTGCTATGAGAAGAACACAGAGGCATATATAAAAAGCAGTAAATGTGAATCAATCACTCTCATTTAAAACACGCCTTGCAGATTCACCTGCAGTAAATTTTTGGTAAATGTCAGATTCACTGCTTTATAAATATACCCTATACAGTTACATAGTTACATACATAGTTACATAGTTAGTAAGGTAAAATAAAGACATCAGTTCATCCAGTTCAACCTGTGAGGGTGTGTGTTTAATTCAATATCATTTCCCATATCCCTGTCAATTGCATTCACTAAGATGCCCATCTAAGAGTTTTTTTAAATTATTAAATACTTCCTGCAGACACCACTGCTTGTGGAAGGGAGTTCCACATCCTTACCACTCCAACAGTAGAGACCCCTGTGCAGTTTAAGGTTAAACCACTTCTCCTCCAATTTCATGGAGTGACCACTTGTCTTGTTAAGCTCCCTGAAGCTGAATAGCTTTGGACTCTCTCCAGTTCCAGCACATACTTCCTAAGAATTGGTGACCAGAACTGGACAGCATACTCAAAATGTGGCCGAACCAGAGTCTTGTAAAATGGTAGAATTGTAGTCTTATCTTTTGAGTAAATCCCCTTTTTCATGCATGCTACTATTCTGCTGGCTTTACTTGCTGCAGCTTGGAATTGCATGCCATTTCTGAGCCTATGATCTACTAAGACTCCCAGATCTTTTTCCATCCTTGAATCCCCCAATAGTTCTCCTCCTAGTGAGTAATTTGTATTCATATTTTTAGCCACCGAGAGCATTACTTTAAATTTTTCTATGTTAAATCTCATTTTCCATGTAGTTGCCTGCCCCATTATTTTACTTAGGTCTTCTTGTAAGATTTATATATCTTGCTGTGAAGTTATTGCCCTACTTAGCTTTGTATCATCAACAAATACTGAGATTTAGCTATTCATACCAACTTCTATATCATTTCTGAAAACATTAAACAGAATAGGTCTCAGGACAGAGCCTTGTGGTACCCCAAGTACCACTCCATAGCAATCTGAGTACTCGCTATTTGTAACTACCCTTTATCCACGCTCCTGTAACCAGTTTTCTATCCACTATGAATAACACAAAAAACAGCGCAAAAATAAATAAATAAAAATAATCACAAATAAATAAATGTCCGTGCAAAAATATATATATATATATATATATATATATATATATATATATAATATTTCAAACATAAGTCCTTATTTTCCCAAAAGGATTTTCAAGACAATGTTCCAAAATGTGCTTCCACCTAATCACCACGTGAAAAATAATATTGGCCGCACTCACCAGATGGAGGTGAGTAATAAGCCTCATAGGATATAAGGGAACCTATAGCCCCTCAGGAGGAACTCAAATCGCCTTCTTCACCCTGCTTAGATACAGCAATCGACTCCACTCTACTTCTCCATGGAATCCTCAATAATGTGCAAGGAAAGAAAGGCTACATAGTGTAATACTGCCACTCTTGAGAACATCCTGTGGGTTTGGGCGAAACGCATTGACGCACTTCCGGTCTGCCTTCATCTTGGCCTACGTCACTTCCGGTATTTGGAACGCACGCCGACTTTTGCGGTTCAAGCGGCCATTTTAGAGGGGGAAAGCTGGTCATCTTCTACAGTGATTCTTAAAGCGTGAGATCCCTATATTTACAATTTGGAAACTTGTTCCTTTGAAGCCTTTGAGGCTATTAAACAAGGCCTGTTATTTTATTGAAACATGTGAGTGTCTTTATTCTATCGATTTATATGGTATTGAGTGGCAGTATTACACTATGTAGCCTTTCTTTCCTTGCACATTATTGAGGATTCCATGGAGAAGTAGAGTGGAGTCGATTGCTGTATCTAAGCAGGGTGAAGAAGGCGATTTGAGTTCCTCCTGAGGGGCTATAGGATCCCTTATATCCTATGAGGCTTATTACTCACCTCCATCTGGTGAGTGCGGTCAATATTATTTTTCACGTGGTGATTAGGTGGAAGCACATTTTGGAACATTGTCTTGAAAATCCTTTTGGGAAAATAAGGACTTATGTTTGAAATATTATATATATATATATATATATATATATATTTTTGCACGGACATTTATTTATTTGTGATTATTTTTATTTATTTAATTTTTGCGCTGTTTTTTGTGTTATTCATTATTGGTGGTTTTCACTGGTGCACAGCTGCATAATTGTATATTTTCTTTGATTGGCGCTGGGATTTTTTAGTTTGTTCTATCCACTATGGTCTAAGCCAACAGACCTCAATTTGTAAATTCAGCATTTATGAGAAACTGCACATCCACAGGCCTTTCTTTATCAAGATAACAGCTCACTTCCTTGTAAAAAGTTAGCAGATTGGTCTGGCAGGAACAGCCCTTCATAAATCCATGTTGATTACTACTAATGCTACTATTATCATGTACAGACTCTTGGATATAGGCCCTTATCATCCTCTCCAATAGTTTACATGCTATTGATGTAAAACTAACTGGCCTGTAGTTTCCAGTAATATATCTTTGCCCTTTTTTAAATAATGGTGCCACATTTGCTTTTCTCCAGTCCACTGGTACCAGTCCAGACCTTAAGCTATCTGAAAAACTAGAAATAATGGTCTGGCTATGACCTGGATAAGTTCTTTATGGACAATTGGGTGTAATCCATCTGGTTTAAGTGATTTATTTGTGTTACGTTTTTCAAGTCTTACGGATACTGGCTTCTGTTAGCCACAAGGGTACATTCTGTGACATGTTATTAACAATACAGTCATGGTTGCTATACCCCTCCTTTTCCTTTAAAAAAACTGAGGAGAATGCATTTAGTACTGTCGCCTTCTCCTTGTCATTTGTAACCAGCTTCCCCTGCTCATTTTTTATGGGGCCAATATGCTCTGACCTCACTTACTTACTGTTAATATATTTAAAACATTTCTTGGGTTTTTGTTTTTTACTCTCCTCCACTATGTGTCTTTCATAGCCTAATTTAACCTCCCTGATTGCATTCTTAGACTTCTTGGAAAATGACACCTCGGCCTTATATTTCTTAAAGGCCATTTTTTTACATCAATTTCAAATGAGTGTTGTTTTACATTAGGTTTCTAGTTGAGTAGGCAAACAGCTACCATTTTTCAAATTAACTAAAAAATTCAGACACAATTTCAGTACACACATTTCTACTACAAATGTCATTCATTACGTATGTGACTGAATTACTGCTGTTCCCAGTAGTATCTTTCTTATTATAACACTGATGCTGGTCATGGTACTAATTAAAAAAACCCTCCTACTCAGCAGTCAAGAAATAGGATATAGCTGGAGAAAGAAAGAAGAGAGAGGAATCTACTTGAGAGTTTCTGTACAAAAGACAACAGATGGGATTCTCCAATTAAATGAATAGGGATGAGTAAAACTTAAATTTCTCTGAAATTTTGAAAAAAAGTTGCCATTTTGATAAAATACATTGAGTTGGTAGTCAAAATTATGGTGTTTTGTGGTGTTTTTTAATGGGGACGTGGGCTTTTAATAGCTCCTAAGGGTTATGGAAGATCACTTTAACTATCCTGAACATGTTCCTTTGTCAAAAAAGTAAAGGACAGACAACACCAATAGTAAAATAAACCAAAAATAAAACATGAATACAAGGATACTAAATAAAATAAACTAAACCATCCTAAATATACTCTCAGATAAATACCACACTTTCTACAATTTTTTTTTCAATTAAGTAATTAATTGAGCAAAATTACGTTTTTTCCTTCTTGGCTACACAAATATAATACACTATTGAAATCAGCTTTTTTTAAAAAAAAAACAAAGGTAATTAAAGCAGAACTACACTGCATTTGAGCATAACAAATCAAAAACCCTATTTAATTCATTTTTAATATTCAAAGCAATCTCACCCTTCCATCCATGTCTCCATGCTTTATTTTGCTGGGAAATCATTTTGAAAAACACCCTCCCAACATTCCCGGCCATGGACATCTTGAGTTAAGGCAGATAATTCATGTAGCATTTACTTCCTGGAATCCATCTGCCCTTAGCTAAAGCAGGCAGGCAGGGGGGAGGACGTGCTTAGCTGAGAAAGCCCCTCCTCCCATCCTGAGGACTACTGGGATGTCTGACATCATTTGCCTAGGCATGGAAACCAGGAAGTAACTAAAGAAATGTATAAACAAAGTTTAAAACAAGTAAATATAATATAACTTCCTATATATTTACTAATGCTAGCAACATAAGTATTGAAAATAGTCAATGTTGATTGAGAAAGTGAAGTTAAGAGAAAAAGATGGGAGCAGAGAAATATAACAAAGTGCAGCAGAAAAAGAAAGAAAGTATAATAACATGCCTGTTTGCTGAACAAAGATATTCTTCACATGGAGACATCTTTTCAAATTACAAATGTTTAAAAGGGAATTTTACCTTTGGAGAGATTTCCTATTACTTCCTGTTGTATCTCTGTGGCAGGAATTAGGGACATATATGTGATGGGACTCAATAATAATACAAAAAAACCTGTAAAAACTGTCTAAAATTTTCTTTAATGTGAGGATACATGTTCGGTTTTGTTTCCTTTTTTTTTTCAACCAAAGAGTTTAATGAAAAAAAACCTGACAGACCCCTGCATCAATGATGTGTGATGCGGGGATCTCTCCCATGGAGCTATTGTATTTTGAAAGGGGAGGCAACCAGAATAAACTGATCAGTACTGTAGTCATTGGCTGATTGAATGCTGGTTTTCCAGCAAGAACGTTCAACAGAAGCCAATCACGCCTATACTGAAAGTTTGCTGGTTCCTGCTGAACTGGCCAACGTTGGGTGCACATGTAGTACACTTAACTTTATCCAAAGCAAAATAAAATAGTTTCGGCATTACATACACTTGTTATGGTTTTTACTGAAGTCTCAATATTATTTCACCAGTAGGTTCAGTAGCATCAATTGAAATTATTCATTTTTATATATATATATATATATATATATATATATATATATATATATGTTAGAGAGAGAGAGAAAGAGGGATTGTAGTCCTAAAACCATGATAGTTCACTTTAGAAAGCAGATTGGTGTGTGTAGTTTAATTTGTACAAACCTGTTCTATCACACACATTAGGATGACACCAGGATAGGAAATCACAAGCTAATACTTGGCTCTTAATACAGTTATTTTTATTATTATTATTATTCAGGATTTCTATAGTTTGTGCGGCATGTTACAGCATGATGCCAGGCAGTACAGTTACAATACAATTCAATACAGGAGGAATTAGACAACAATGCTCATTAGAGCTTACAATCTAAAGGAAGGGGGGAGGGGTCATGTGATAGAAAATGTAATAACTGCGTGGAATGAGCTGATGGAGAAAAAAAAGTACAGTTGTTAGGTGGTGGTATGATACACATCTCTAAAGAGAAGAGTTTTCAGGGATCGCCTAAAACTGCACAGAGTAGGAGATAGTCGGACAGGTTGGGGTAGGGAGTCCTATTGGATGGGAAAGGCTTGGGAGAAGTCCCAGAGGCAGGCATGGGAGGAAGTTAGAGAGCTGGAAGTCTTGGGAGGGGTGAAGAAAACAATTTGGTTGGCATTTTGAGACTAGGTTAGTGATGTAGCTGGGAACCACGTTGTGGATGATTTTGTAAGTTTTTGTTAGTATTTTGAATTTTATTCGTTGGGTGAGCAAAAGCCAGTGGAGGGATTTACAGAGAGGTGTAGCAGACACTGAATGGTTGGTAAGGTGGATGAGTCTAGTAGCAGCATTCATGATGGACAGAAGAGGGGATAGCCTAAGTAAAGGTAACCCAATGAGGAAGGAGATGAAGTAGACGAGGCAAGAGATAATCAGGCAGTGAATTAGGAGCTTTATTGTGCCATGGGTTAGGAAAGAGCGTATTTTGGAGATGTTGCGGAGGTTGAGGCAGCAAGCTTTGGACAGTGATTGAATGTGGGGCCAAAAGGAGAGTTCAGAGTCCAGGATTACACATAGGTGATAGTGTGATTATCTATTAAGCTGTACAAGCATGATATAATCGTATGGTACCCTATCTCTAATCATATAATCATACATTTTCCTGTAGGTTTTACAAAAATTAGATAACAATTAGGACCTAACTAAACAATCCATTTAGGGTGTATCTGATCAGGAAAGCCTTTCATAGTTGTTTGTAGATCTAAAGGAGAATATATAAACAGATTGTAACTACTGCATATATGTGTGTATTTTCTGTGTGTCCGATTCCAATATGTTTTCAACAGATATGGAAAGTTATGTAGATTTTTGCTTTCCACAGTTTGAACTTTGCTTTGTAAATACATAAAAGCGAAACTGTTTTTTTTTTTAATTTTCTGCTAACATGAACTTTACTGCATTATTTCATAACTGGAACTTCAATGCACTGCACCAAGTTATACTGCCTGCAGCTTGTTCATAACACTGAAACCACTCTGACAAAATAGACCCCAGACCAAACCCATCTATCTCTGTCTTTGCTCTTCGCTCTACACTGGCTCTCTAATAAATACTGTCTATTTCTAGATTTGCTGGATGTCATGCTAGGCTGTACATGGTTAGAATGATGATTAAAACTCCAATTACTGTTGTATTAGGTTTGTTTGTTTACTCATTGCTTTAGTGCACTCTTGGTTTGAAGATTAATAATAATATTTATATTATTATTATTCAAGTGTGTATTCACTGCTGACAAAAAAGAAGAAACTATTTTTTTAGTTTAAAATACTGTATAATACATGATAAAGTATTCTAGAAAAAAATGTTTGTTTTTTTAAACACAAATAGTTGATTTGCTAAAGTACTAGAGGCTGTTCATATAAGAATGATCATGCTATAAAATGTATGTTTATTTAGGTTATAAGGTGAAACTGTGTTTCTTGAATATCCAGTCATGTGCAAGGGAAATGAAAAAAAAAGCATGATTTTTGCTTGCAGACTATTGGATCATTGAAGTGAATGCTCCTTATTCACTAAACTAAGTGAATAATCGCTTTGAAAAGGAAACTCTTACAATAAAAAACACAAATGGCAATAAACTTCAGAGATAGACTATTCTCTGCCCTATCCAAAATAAAAAGCTTTAGCTGCAGATAAACTTTAAAGTATTCCAGTATTCATTGTTTGTTATACTTTATAGTATTGTCTATTTAAACAAAAGGTTGATGATTTTTTTAATAGTAAGTCCTCATGCACACTGGACGTTTTTACAGCGGCTGTTTTTGGCCTTTGATGTTATTTTCTACAGCCAGTAAACCCCCCAGCATGTTATCCTATGTGTTCATGCACACATAGACTGTAATCACCGTTTTTTGGCAGCGGCATTTTTTGGCTAGAAACAAGATACAGACATAGTGGGTTTCTAGTGGATTTTTTTAGCTGTAAAATAGCTCTAATGCTGAAAAACGTGGCAAACATGACAAAATGCTGTAAATCGCATCAAAGCAGCATTTTTGGACTTTTTCTGAGCAAAAAAAACCCTTTTTTTTGTACAAATAAATGCTAAAAACCACAAGTACGAAAAAATGCGACAAAACGCTAATGTAAAAACCTTACACAGCTAACGTTACCAGCATTATTAAAACGCCTTGTGTGCATGGAGCCTAAAACTGTATTGGAAGTTTATGAAGATAAAACATACAATATAACCACAACATTCAGAACAGCGTAGGTCGACATAGATGAACAAATAATAAGCAAGGTTTTAGGGAGTTGGGGGTTAAGCAGGGGCAGACTGACCATTTGGAAACCCAGGCACTGCCCGAGGGCCCAGGGTCAGTAGGGGGCCCCATGAGATGCCCCTGGTACCTTTTTCATAGGCTTTTTTGAGTTTGGGCAAGGACACAGG
Organism: Staurois parvus; assembly: GCF_062004578.1. Classification (NCBI taxonomy): domain Eukaryota; kingdom Metazoa; phylum Chordata; class Amphibia; order Anura; family Ranidae; genus Staurois; species Staurois parvus. The sequence continues at coordinate 6,447,334 of NW_028317886.1, forward strand.
GGCCCCATGATCCCCTATTGCCCAGGGGCCCCATGAGTTATCAGTCCGCCCCTGAGATCCCATGAGATGCCCCTGGTACCTTTTTCATAGGATTTTTTGAGTTTTGGCAAGGACACAGGGGCCCCATGATCCCCTATTGCCCGGGGGCCCCATGAGTTGTCAGTCCACCCGTGGGGGTAAGGAATAGTTTATCCACGTGGACAACATTTCTTCATATTTAGAAGGGAAGCCCTTACTCTTATATGTCAATTGGCAAATGGGAAGCATATTTTGAATGTACACCATTCCCCATGGGGGTATAGAAGTTTCCATTGAAAGAATATCTCCTGCCTAATATAGTAGGGCCTGGTAACATGTTTTGAGTTTTGAGATTATTGAATTCCCAGTAAGAAAACCAGTGGATCCAATGCCAAGTGTAAACTTAATACTGCTGTCAGTCTAGGTACCACTAACCTCACACCATGCAATAAAAAGTGATTTTCTCAGTTTGGCAATAGTTACAAATGGGGGAGACAATGGGACTGATACAATGCAGTCTCAGGGGGTATAGTAATTCCTATCAAAAATTTTCAAAAGATTACATAGCAGCGATCATCAGTTTGGTATATTGTGCCACATCTTCTTTCCAATCCTCTTCTGTAAGAGTATGAAAGTCACTTTTCTATTTATGGAATAGGGTATTGGATTTGAAACATGTAGCCATAAGTATGGCATTAATAGTGGAGAGGGATACACGGAGGCCCTGTCCTCTACAGGGTTTCCAGTAGATATTGTTAAAGGGAGGGTAGAAGTGGAAATTGAGATCTGACCACATCTTGGACCGCATCAGAAGAACATCTAATCATGGAAGCTATACTGTCCTTTCATGGAGTCAAAGGTACCTAGTTAACCTGCTTGAATGATTGTATTCAAGCATGGTAATGCCCATTCTAGACCACATATTGACGTATAGTACAACACTCAGGTGCTGGAAGTTTCATCTAGCATATGGGGCACATATCATTTTAGGTGGTTGTAAAGGCTGAAGGTATTTTACCTTCATGCATTCTATGCATGAAGGTAAAGAACCATCAGTGTGCAGTTCCCACCTCAGCCCCCCCTTATAGTCACCTGAGCATGATCGAGATCCAGTACTGTGCACGGAAGCCTTGGCTCTCCTGGGTATCTCTCTCCTCATTGGCTGAGAAACAGCCAGCAAGGAGGGAGCAGGAATTGAGGCAAAGCTGTGTTCTATATGTCTTATGGACATACAGGGCCGGCTCGGGAGCTGGCATACATGAGTGCCCCTGGAGCAAGCAGCTTGCTCTGGGGGCAATTGGCAGGGGGAGGGGAAGAGGGAAGGTCCAGGAACTCCTGCAGGGGACCCAAGAAGAGGAAGATCAAAATTATTGCACAGAGCAGGTAAGTATGACCAGAACCTTATTTGTGATGAGTATAAGGATATTTGGTATGGATTTTAAGGGGTTCTCAATGTTTGGTATTGCTGTGATTGTAACATGATACATGGCTGTAATTTCTCACTGCAAACAGAGAAGATACAGGGAGAAATGTACAAAAATCAGTGCCCACAGGATCTGGTGCAGCTTTGCATGGTAACCAATCAGCTTCTAGGTTTTATTGTCAAAGATTATTTGGACAAGTGTTAGTTAGAAGCTGATTGGTTACTATGCACAGTTGCACCAGATTCTGAGTGCACCAGTTCTGTAAATCTCCCCCACAGTAATTTCCAGGTCCATAAAGCTCCACTTTTTTTGTGAAAGGAGTTCAGATGTCTGTACACGTTAGTAGAAGTCATCTTCACAATATTACTGTTCTTACGGCTCTTTGCAATGCTTTCCATATTCGGTAAGGTGCCTAAATTGAAAAAGGAGCAACGCACATCAAGTGTAATCTTGATGTCACACCAGCAGTATCAACAGATTCTATCAGATCTTTGCATGTACAAGGAATGCTCCTATAATATGAATACCTTTTGACACTTGTTAGTGCTTATACTATCTAACCACCACTGTTTTCAAAAAGGCTAAAGCTATAAACAAAATTATTTTATGAAACACAGGATTGCTAATCCTAAATGAATATGCATTCATTTACAAATTTTCTATCTACCCTAGATGAAACTTCAAATTAATATACACCTAATTTATTTTCCTCTTCAAACAACTGACTTTGATTATATTCTTATTTTAACTTTTGCAATGAATTTCAATTAAATCTAACATTATATGTTGTAAAAAATATATACTCTGCAAATGCAACAGGTGTGATCAAAATTGTGGATTTTAAACAGGTGGATTAAAATAAAAAATACTTCTAAATGGTGAACTGATGATTGTAGGACTGCAATAGCTTTGTACTTAATCTGCATACATTTATTAAATCTATTTATATTTAATTACTTTGTTATATTCTATACAAAGTTTCATTTATTCTAGAGTATCTTTGTTTGCTATTGTACTAATTATAATGTCAAGTCTAATTAAGCAGATTACATACATTCTAATTTAAAAAAATACAAAAGACTTTTGTCCTATTTCTCATATTATTCATAATATTATTCATATTTCTCTAAAAGTGCATTAACATATTATGTAAAGAGCTAGCGATGATGAATTTAAAATATAAGAAATCATTTAGATAACATCAGACTTAGAATTCTATTATTTTTTTTTTAGATATTTGTGTTTTGTTTAAAAGAAACCAAAATTAAACCTTGTCTATTCATTTATATGACGTTGACACTTTTGGGTTGTATTACTAAAATTGGAGAGTGCAAAAGCTCTGTACAGAAATCAACTTCCAGGTTTTATTGTCAAAGCTTAATTGAACAAGCTGAAGATAGAAGCTGATTGGCTGCCATGCACAGCTGCAGATTTTGCACTCTCCAGTTATAGTAACTTAACCCCGTTATGTCCATATTTGGTTAGTGACATCACCCAGTCAGCTGACTGGTCAGGAGGAGAAAGTGTGTTGGTTAGTAAGTGTTGTTTTTTTTCATGTCAGTAGGCATTAATTTATCATGAATGACATCACTGCATGGCATGATTAAACATGAAATTACATTGTAGGACTTTTTTGTTTAATATAGAATTATGGTATGGAGTCAGTGTGTTTATTTACTATGTGATTTTGGTATGGTTTTTTGGGGTAGGTCAGGAGAGGAAGCACCCCTTTTACTTGGTCAGCCATGATGCATGCTCAGATAAAGAGCTGGTGTACATTATGGGGGGCCCTACACCATTTTCATGTGGGATCCCCCTAAAATTCAATAACAGACTGTTAACAAGGGCAGGGATCAGGTATTGATTTTAGGAGGGACCCTGTGCTTTTTTTGTGTTTTTTGATAAGGGTCTGGTATGTATAGAGCCTCATGCAAAAACATAGGAAAAAAAAAACAAGAAACACAAGAAAAGAAGAAGATAAAGAGCATGCCTCCCCTAAATCTATATCAGACCATTGTCTGAGCATGCAGCCTGGATGGCCAGGACAGGGAGGGGGGAGTAAACATGCAGCCTCCCTCTTCTTCCTGAATCTTAACAGGCCACATGCCCTCAACATAAGGAGGGTACCTTGCCAGAAGGAATCCCCTATCAAATGCCTATTGTGTATGTTCTGGAACACACGTTGAACCTTCAAGCCTCATGTGTTACAATAAACTTTCATTTTTTGGGGGTTCTGCAGTGGCTCACATGTGATACCTGAGATACCTTCCCAAACCCATAGTGCTTAGTGCACAGACATTCAAAGAACAAAAGTGTAATATATTGTAGTTTACAAGTTCTTAGATGTGGTCAGTGCATTAGTTTTACTTGAATTATGCCTTGTTTTTGTTTATTTTTATGTTTACAAGCAGCACACTACTTATCATAGGACAACAGTGCTCAGAGGAGCAGTGTTGTGAACCTAGATAACCCTCCTGATTAACACACTTTCTCCACTGGGGGATAGTCCTTACTCACTGTTTTGTAAAAACAGAGGCACCATCTTTTCATCCTAGGACAGCAAGTGTGTTAGGACTACAGAATACCTCCCCTTCTCCACACATCTTTAACATAGGGGAAGTTTTGAGATACCACTGCAGAGTGTGCGGGGCACTGGACATCACTGGAATTCTGGTATAATCAACAGTTTTTTTGCACAGATATAATAAATTGCTTTCAATTGTATATTTAAGAGACCTGAAGGAAGCAAATATGAGAAATTCATTGTTAGAGTATACATACATCAGCATTAATTTATCTCATTCTCTCTGATTTTCTCTCATTATAGTCTTTTTATTTACACCTTATTAATTTGCTTGCATTTATCACTAAACAATGGGGGTTATTTAGTGAAACTGGAGAGTGCAAAATCTGGTGCAGTTCTGCGTGGAAACCAATCAGCTTCCAGATTTTATAGCTAAAACTTAATTGAACAAGCTAAAGTTAGAAGCTGATTGGCAACTATGCACAACTTCACCAGATTGCATCAGGTTTAGTAAATCTTCCCAAATGTGTTTATTGTTAAAGGGTAACTTCACTTTTGTGGGGAAAAAATGATCAAATAAAAAAAGATTGATATATCATAAATAGAGATGAGCGAAGAAATGAAAAATTCGATTCGACTGATTCGGCGAATTCGTGGACAATATTCGATTCGAGTCGAATAAATTCGCTGTGAATTTAACTTAAAAAAGGGTGTTTCTAGGCTTCAGAGAGACTTAATATTAGTGCAGAACACTGTACCTTTAATTTAAATGCCCTTGGAGTCTGCTGGGGAAGAGAAATAATACTGTCTGTCAGTATGACATGCAGATGAGTGCCGTCGATCTTAGAATCACTGCACACTTCACTCCTTTGGCCAGTCACGGGGCGGTGGAGGCAGCAGCAATGGGAGGCCATACAGCAACCTATGACAAAATGGAAACCAGCAGGAGCGTGAGGAGACCTGAAAGTGGCACATGGCAGAGTGGGAGCAATGGGAGGCGGTACAGGGACCCAGGTCACACTGTGGGCCCAGCAGCAGCGTGACCAGGCGGTACGGGGGCCCATGGCCGATATGGGGCTTGGTGGCACCTATGGAAGGCCTGTAATCTGCCAGCAACCTATGACAAAATGGACAACCGCAGGAGTGTGAGGAGATTTCAAAGTGGCACATGGCAGAGTGGAAGCAATGGGAGGCCGTACAGGGACCCAGGTCACACTGTGGGCTCAGCAGCAGCGTGACCAGGAGGTACGGGGGCCCATGGTCGATATGGGGCCTGGCGGCACCTATGGAAGGCCGCTAATCTGCCAGCAACCTATGACAAAATGGACAACCGCAGGAGTGTGAGGAGATTTCAAAGAGGTACATGGCAGAGTGGAAGCAATGGGAGGCCGTACAGGGACCCAGGTCACACTGTGGGACCAGCATCAGCGTGAACAGGCGGTACGGGGGCCCATGGCCGATTTGACCTCATTCATCCCATAGTCCTGCCGACTCACGAATAGCGTGGCCTCCTCAAAGGGCCTGAGCAAGCGCAGGTGTCACACATGAGCTGACAATGGCTGACATCTAAGTTACACAGGGAGTACCTTTATCCGCTTTTAACATCAGGAAATCTGTGATGGCCTTTAGCTGTTCGTAAAGGCGGTCTAACATATGTAGGGTTGAATTACACCTTGTTGCAACGTCACAGCATGAGGAGTCGGTACGGGGGCCCATGGCAGATTACATGTCTGGCAGCAGCAATGGGAGGCCCGTAATCTGCCAGCACCCTATGTCAAAAAATTTAACACACCAGCAGTGTGAAGAGACCTGAAAGTGGCACATGGCAGCAGAGTGTGGCGATGGAGACAGCAGCAATGGGAGGCCGTACAGGGACCCATGAGAGACTCTGGACTTGGCAGCAGCATGAGGAGGCGGTATATAGGGGCCCATGGCAGATTAGGGGCCTGGCAGCAGCTATGTGAGGCCCGTAATCTGCCTGCACCCTATGTCAAAAAATTAAACACACCAGCAGTGTGAAGAGACCTGAAAGTGGCACATGGCAGCAGAGTGTGGCGATGGAGACAGCAGCAATGGGAGGCCGTACAGGGACCCATGAGAGACTCTAGACTTGGCAGCAGCATGAGGAGGCGGTATATAGGGGCCCATGGCAGATTAGGGGCCTGGCAGCAGCTATGTGAGGCCCGTAATCTGCCTGCACCCTATGTCAAAAAATTAAACACACCAGCAGTGTGAAGAGACCTGAAAGTGGCACATGGCAGCAGAGTGTGGCGATGGAGACAGCAGCAATGGGAGGCCGTACAGGGACCCATGAGAGACTCTAGACTTGGCAGCAGCATGAGGAGGCGGTATATAGGGGCCCATGGCAGATTAGGGGCCTGGCAGCAGCTATGTGAGGCCCGTAATCTGCCTGCACCCTATGTCAAAAAATTTAACACACCAGCAGTGTGAAGAGACCTGAAAGTGGCACATGGCAGCAGAGTGTGGCGATGGAGACAGCAGCAATGGGAGGCCGTACAGGGACCCATGAGAGACTCTGGACTTGGCAGCAGCATGAGGAGGCGGTATATAGGGGCCCATGGCAGATTAGGGGCCTGGCAGCAGCTATGTGAGGCCCGTAATCTGCCTGCACCCTATGTCAAAAAATTAAACACACCAGCAGTGTGAAGAGACCTGAAAGTGGCACATGGCAGCAGAGTGTGGCGATGGAGACAGCAGCAATGGGAGGCCGTACAGGGACCCATGAGAGACTCTAGACTTGGCAGCAGCATGAGGAGGCGGTATATAGGGGCCCATGGCAGATTAGGGGCCTGGCAGCAGCTATGTGAGGCCCGTAATCTGCCTGCACCCTATGTCAAAAAATTAAACACACCAGCAGTGTGAAGAGACCTGAAAGTGGCACATGGCAGCAGAGTGTGGCGATGGAGACAGCAGCAATGGGAGGCCGTACAGGGACCCATGAGAGACTCTGGACTTGGCAGCAGCATGAGGAGGCGGTATATAGGGGCCCATGGCAGATTAGGGGCCTGGCAGCAGCTATGTGAGGCCCGTAATCTGCCTGCACCCTATGTCAAAAAATTAAACACACCAGCAGTGTGAAGAGACCTGAAAGTGGCACATGGCAGCAGAGTGTGGCGATGGAGACAGCAGCAATGGGAGGCCGTACAGGGACCCATGAGAGACTCTAGACTTGGCAGCAGCATGAGGAGGCGGTATATAGGGGCCCATGGCAGATTAGGGGCCTGGCAGCAGCTATGTGAGGCCCGTAATCTGCCTGCACCCTATGTCAAAAAATTAAACACACCAGCAGTGTGAAGAGACCTGAAAGTGGCACATGGCAGCAGAGTGTGGCGATGGAGACAGCAGCAATGGGAGGCCGTACAGGGACCCATGAGAGACTCTGGACTTGGCAGCAGCATGAGGAGGCGGTATATAGGGGCCCATGGCAGATTAGGGGCCTGGCAGCAGCTATGTGAGGCCCGTAATCTGCCTGCACCCTATGTCAAAAAATTAAACACACCAGCAGTGTGAAGAGACCTGAAAGTGGCACATGGCAGCAGAGTGTGGCGATGGAGACAGCAGCATGGGAGGCCGTACAGGGACCCATGAGAGATTCTAGACTTGGCAGCAGCATGAGGAGGCGGTATATAGGGGCCCATGGCAGATTAGGGGCCTGGCAGCAGCTATGTGAGGCCCGTAATCTGCCTGCACCCTATGTCAAAAAATTAAACACACCAGCAGTGTGAAGAGACCTGAAAGTGGCACATGGCAGCAGAGTGTGGCGATGGAGACAGCAGCAATGGGAGGCCGTACAGGGACCCATGAGAGACTCTGGACTTGGCAGCAGCATGAGGAGGCGGTATATAGGGGCCCATGGCAGATTAGGGGCCTGGCAGCAGCTATGTGAGGCCCGTAATCTGCCTGCACCCTATGTCAAAAAATTAAACACACCAGCAGTGTGAAGAGACCTGAAAGTGGCACATGGCAGCAGAGTGTGGCGATGGAGACAGCAGCAATGGGAGGCCGTACAGGGACCCATGAGAGACTCTGGACCTAGCAGCAGCATGAGGAGGCGGTATATAGGGGCCTATGGCAGATTAGGGGCCTGGCAGCAGCTATAGGAGGCCCGTAATCTGCCAGCACCCTATGTCAAAAAATTAAACACACCAGCAGTGTGAGGAGACCTGAAAGTGGCACATGTTTGAGGCATGATTCATGGCGGATTTAGTCAGTTGTGTCAGGAACTGGTGGTTTGAAATCCAGACTAATCCACGCCTGATTCATTTTCACAAACGTGAGTCTCTCCACACTTTGGGTGGACAGTCGTGTCCTCCGCGGAGTTACAATACCTCCTGCCGCACTAAACACGCGCTCCGATGCCACGCTACTGGCCGGGCATGACAGCCTTTCAAGGGCAAATTCAGCTAGTTGGGGCCAAAGGTCAAGTTTCGTTGCCCAGTAGTCAAGGGGATTGTCTACCTCGGTTGGCAGGGTGCTGTCCAAGTAGGCCCAAGCCTGTTGTTTGAGCTCCTGCTCCAGGTCCACCTGATGCTGCTGCTGCTGCTGCGGCTGGTTAGTAGTTTCCTCACTGCGCTGGTGAAGAAAGCTACTCATCATCGACTGCAGACTGAGGCAGCCGCTGCTGGTGGAGCTGCCACTGCTCCTACCACCCCACCCCTCCCCTGCTGCCATGCCAGCGGAACGCGAGCGCACAGGGCCCACAGTGTCTGAGGATGGACGTTGGCGCACAAAGGCAGAGACCAACTGACTACATAGGTGGTTTTTATAGTATGTAATTTTGGCCTCCCTCTCAGCAGGTGTGAAAAAGGCCACCATTTTGGACCGGTAGCGAGGGTCCAACAAGGTGGACAGCCAAAAGTCATCCCTCTGTCTGATGGTTATTATTCGGCTGTCGCTACGCAAGCAACCGAGCATGCTATGGGCCATTTGTGCCAAGGAATGCGAGGGACTCCCTGCCTCCATCTCCACAGCATACTGCCACGGTGCGTCTGGGTCCTCTGTCTCCTCCTCCTCCTCCTCTACCAGATGCTCCTGCTCCTCCACTCCTGTCCGCTGAGTGGAAAAACCACCCATTTCACTCAATAATTCCTGAGCACAAATGTCCTCCTCTACCTCCTCCTCTTCTTCCTGTCCTGCCCCCACAGGGGTCATGTGGCGTTGAGATCTGTGCGCCACGTCTACCGCACCCTGACCAGCCATTGTTAACAGCATTTGTTCCAGGACGTGCAACAGAGGAATGACGTCGTTCATCCCATAGTCCTGCCGACTCACGAATAGCGTGGCCTCCTCAAAGGGCCTGAGCAAGCGGCAGGTGTCACGCATGAGCTGCCAATGGCTGACATCTAAGTTACACAGGGGAGTACCTTTATCCGCTTGTAACATCAGGAAATCGGTGATGGCCTTTCGCTGCTCGTAAAGGCGGTCTAACATGTGTAGGGTTGAATTCCACCTTGTTGCAACGTCGCAGATCAGGCGATGCTGTGGAATTCCGTTCTGCCGCTGCAGCTCAATGAGGGTGTTCTTTGCGGTGTAGGAATGGCTGAAATGCATGCACAGTTTACGTGACATTTTAAGGATGTCTTGCAGTGGGATGGTGGATTTTAGGAACCGCTTGACAACCAGATTGAACACGTGAGCCATGCATGGCGCATGGCACAACCTTCCTTGACGCAGAGCAGACACCATGTTCTTTCCGTTGTCAGTCAACATGGTTCCGATTTTTAGTTTGCGCGGAGACAGCCATCTGTCGATTTCTCTGTTCATTACACTCAGCAGTTCCTCCCCTGTGTGACTACGTTCGCCAAGGCATACCAGGTGCAGCACAGCGTGACACCGTTGCGCCCTGCACATGTGATATGCCGGTCGGGTAATGGGACTTGGCACGGGGGTGGCGGCTGAGGACACGGCGGAAAAAGAGGTGGTAGAGGCGGACATGCTTGCTGGACCAAGGACGTGCAAACGTGGAGGCAAAAGCGTCGTGACCTGTCCAAGTTGCTGGTGCGGCTGTGCCGGCACCACGTTCACCCAGTGGGCCGTAAATGACATGTACTGTCCCTGACCGTAGTTACAGCTCCACACGTCGGCGCTGCCGTGCACTTTGGCAGAGACCGACATGCTCAAAGACTGGCCCACCATCTCTTCTACATGTGAATGCAGGGCTGGCACTGCCTTTTGGGCAAAGAAATGACGGCTTGGCACTCTCCACCGCGGCGCGGCACAAGCCATCATTTCTCGGAAAGGTGCTGAGTCCACCAGTTGGAAAGGGAGGGACTGCAGCACCAGCAACTTGGACAGGAGGACGTTCAGCTTTTGCACCGTCAGGTGCGTGCTCGCAAACTGTTGTCTCTTGGATACGGATTCCAAGAAAGACTGTTGACGGAATCCGAGAAGAGGAGTAGCAGGAGAAGGAGCATCTGAACGAGCGGAAGATGCCAACGAGCGACAACTCCCCTCAGCAGAGGTGTTGGAGCCTTGACTGGCTGATAGAGGGCGATTGACGACGTCGGGTGACGGAGCAAGTAACGGAGCGGGTGATGGAGCGGGGGCTGGGGCAGGCAGAACCGCCGTATGTTTATCACGGTTTTCCCAGGCCACCGAATGGTGACGCTGCATATGCTGACGCAACGCTGTAGTCCCAACATGGGCCCCCTGGCCACGCTTGCATTTCTGGCCACATAGTCGACATACGGCTACGTTTACTTCCTCGGGCGGCTTGAGGAAAAATTACCACACCACCGAGTAGGAAACTTTGCCCCCGCTACTCTTCACTGGCTGACTGCTACTTCCTCCGTGCGCACCGGCACCACTACTGGCCGTGGTGGTAGGCTGCAGTGGAGCTGGTGCTCTACTCCGTGGACGTTTGGCTCCACTGACATTGATGCGACCCTGCTGCTGTCTCCTGGGCAACCCACCGACTGTTTTGCTCGCTGCCAAGCTGCCACCCTCTTCTCCTGATGATGCGGAAGAAATTGCCTGATGACGACGAGGCTGCCAAGTGCGATCAACCTCCTCATCATCAAGTAGGGTCTCCGCCTCACTACTAGCCCCCTCGGCTGCGTCTGGGTCAGGAGACAGACCTGTCTCTAGACCGGCTACCGAGCCACTCTCCTCGCCAGTACTTGTTCGCTTGGCTGCTGAAAAGGCCGATGTCTCCCCCCGTTCCTGACCGCCCTCTGTTAGCTCTTCCTCACTGTACAGTGGGGCTGAGCCCACAGCATGCGATACTTCGCTTGGTGAGGGAACAGCAAAGGACAGGGGCAGGTAGAGGACACGTGATTTCAGTGGGCTTGCTCCCGGGCCATGCCAACTAACGGTTGTGTCTGACGTACCCACCGACCGTTGGCTGTAGGTGTCAGAGGTGACCTGGGAAGAGGAAGACGACCGAGCCAACCAATCAATGACGGCAGGGTTGTCGGTGGAGACACGACCGCTGGATGACACCGGGAGCACTGGCCTCTGGCTGCGAATACTGCTGCCTCGACCCCTTCCTCTGCTGCCACGTCTGCTCGCTCCTAAAACATTGCCTCCTCTGCCACTCCTCTGCATGTTGTCTGACATACTATTTAATTCAACGATTAGGTGTCCCTGAGTAACAATTCTCTGGCACTCAGTAACAATTCTGTCTGTCCCTGAGTATGAATTCTGTGGCCCTGAGTAACAATTCTGTGTCTGTGCGAGTAACAATTCTGTGTCTGTGCGAGTAACAATTCTGTGTCTGTGCAAGTAACAATTTTGTGTCTGTGCGAGTAACAATTCTCTGGCACTCAGTAACAATTCTGTCTGTCCCTGAGTAACAATTCTCTGGCACTCAGTAACAATTCTGTCTGTCCCTGAGTAACAATTCTCTGGCACTCAGTAACAATTCTGTCTGTCCCTGAGTATGAATTCTGTGGCCCTGAGTAACAATTCTGTGTCTGTGCGAGTAACAATTCTGTGTCTGTGCAAGTAACAATTTTGTGTCTGTGCGAGTAACAATTCTCTGGCACTCAGTAACAATTCTGTCTGTCCCTGAGTAACAATTCTCTGGCACTCAGTAACAATTCTGTCTGTCCCTGAGTATGAATTCTGTGGCCCTGAGTAACAATTCTGTGTCTGTGCGAGTAACAATTCTGTGTCTGTGCAAGTAACAATTTTGTGTCTGTGCGAGTAACAATTCTCTGGCACTCAGTAACAATTCTGTCTGTCCCTGAGTAACAATTCTCTGGCACTCAGTAACAATTCTGTCTGTCCCTGAGTAACAATTCTCTGGCACTCAGTAACAATTCTGTCTGTCCCTGAGTAACAATTCTCTGGCACTCAGTAACAATTCTGTCTGTCCCTGAGTAACAATTCTCTGGCACTCAGTAACAATTCTGTCTGTCCCTGAGTATGAATTCTGTGGCCCTGAGTAACAATTCTGTGTCTGTGCGAGTAACAATTCTGTGTCTGTGCAAGTAACAATTTTGTGTCTGTGCGAGTAACAATTCTCTGGCACTCAGTAACAATTCTGTCTGTCCCTGAGTAACAATTCTCTGGCACTCAGTAACAATTCTGTCTGTCCCTGAGTAACAATTCTCTGGCACTCAGTAACAATTCTGTCTGTCCCTGAGTATGAATTCTGTGGCCCTGAGTAACAATTCTGTGTCTGTGCGAGTAACAATTCTGTGTCTGTGCAAGTAACAATTTTGTGTCTGTGCGAGTAACAATTCTCTGGCACTCAGTAACAATTCTGTCTGTCCCTGAGTAACAATTCTCTGGCACTCAGTAACAATTCTGTCTGTCCCTAAGTAACAATTCTCTGGCACTCAGTAACAATTCTGTCTGTCCCTGAGTATGAATTCTGTGGCCCTGAGTAACAATTCTGTGTCTGTGCGAGTAACAATTCTGTGTCTGTGCAAGTAACAATTTTGTGTCTGTGCGAGTAACAATTCTCTGGCACTCAGTAACAATTCTGTCTGTCCCTGAGTAACAATTCTCTGGCACTCAGTAACAAATTCTGTCTGTCCCTGAGTAACAATTCTCTGGCACTCAGTAACAATTCTGTCTGTCCCTGAGTATGAATCTGTGGCCCTGAGTAACAATTCTGTGTCTGTGCGAGTAACAATTCTGTGTCTGTGCAAGTAACAATTTTGTGTCTGTGCGAGTAACAATTCTCTGGCACTCAGTAACAATTCTGTCTGTCCCTGAGTAACAATTCTCTGGCACTCAGTAACAATTCTGTCTGTCCCTGAGTAACAATTCTCTGGCACTCAGTAACAATTCTGTCTGTCCCTGAGTAACAATTCTCTGGCACTCAGTAACAATTCTGTGTCTGTGCGAGTAACAATTCTGTGTCTGTGCAAGTAACAATTTTGTGTCTGTGCGAGTAACAATTCTCTGGCACTCAGTAACAATTCTGTCTGTCCCTGAGTAACAATTCTCTGGCACTCAGTAACAATTCTGTCTGTCCTGAGTAACAATTCTCTGGCACTCAGTAACAATTCTGTCTGTCCCTGAGTATGAATTCTGTGGCCCTGAGTAACAATTCTGTGTCTGTGCGAGTAACAATTCTGTGTCTGTGCAAGTAACAATTTGTGTCTGTGCGAGTAACAATTCTCTGGCACTCAGTAACAATTCTGTCTGTCCCTGAGTAACAATTCTCTGGCACTCAGTAACAATTCTGTCTGTCCCTGAGTAACCAATTCTCTGGCACTCAGTAACAATTCTGTCTGTCCCTGAGTATGAATTCTGTGGCCCTGAGTAACAATTCTGTGTCTGTGCGAGTAACAATTCTGTGTCTGTGCAAGTAACAATTTTGTGTCTGTGCGAGTAACAAATTCTCTGGCACTCAGTAACAATTCTGTCTGTCCCTGAGTAACAATTCTTCTGGCACTCAGTAACAATTCTGTCTGTCCCTGAGTAACAATTCTCTGGCACTCAGTAACAATTCTGTCTGTCCCTGAGTAACAATTCTCTGGCACTCAGTAACAATTCTGTCTGTCCCTGAGTATGAATTCTGTGGCCCTGAGTAACAATTCTGTCTGTGCGAGTAACAATTCTGTGTCTGTGCAAGTAACAATTTTGTGTCTGTGCGAGTAACAATTCTCTGGCACTCAGTAACAATTCTGTCTGTCCCTGAGTAACAATTCTCTGGCACTCAGTAACAATTCTGTCTGTCCCTGAGTAACAATTCTCTGGCACTCAGTAACAATTCTGTCTGTCCCTGAGTAACAATTCTCTGGCACTCAGTAACAATTCTGTCTGTCCCTGAGTAACAATTCTGTCTGTCCCTGAGTATGAATTCTGTGGCCCCTGAGTAAGAATTCTCTGGCACTCAGTAACAATTCTGTCTGTCCCTGAGTAACAATTCTCTGGCACTCAGTAACAATTCTGTCTGTCCCTGAGTAAAAATTCTGTGGCCCTAATAACGTTTCTGTGGCCCTAAGTAACAATTCTCTGGCACTGAGTGAAAATTCTGTCTGTCCCTGAGTATGAATTCTGTGGCCCTAACTAGCGTTTCTTTGTCCCTAAATAACGATTCTGTGGCCCTCATTAACAAGTCTGTGTCCCTGAGTAATGGTTCTCTGTCCCTAAGTAACTTCTCTCTGTCCCCAATTCTCGGTTTCTGTGGCCCTAACTCTGTCCCTGTCCCTAGTACAGAGCGGTCTGCCTCTGTTCAATGACTGCAGGCAAATGAAGATTTCCAAAATGGCCGCTATATATACCTCGACCATTACACAGTGCTGGCTGGCTGGCTGCTGATTGGCTGATGCGATCACATGTCGTTGAGGAATGCATTATGGGGCAGCGCGCCTTGTCTGCGCGCCTTCCCCGACATCCCCGCTCCGTCGCCGCACATGTCAGCCGCCATTTTCGGAAAAATTTCGATTCGCGCGTCCGAATTAGGCTGTTTTTCGGATTCGGCACGAATCGAAATTTTTCCGATATTCGACTCGAATTCCACTTCGGATACTTCGATTCGCTCATCTCTAATCATAAACAATACAATTACGACACAAGTCATATGTCCTTTCCCTTTCAATCTGCAGCGCTGTTATTTTCTGTACAATGCAATGCAATATGGCTCCCCTGCTGCAAAAAAGTAATTTTTGCTTAGATACTCCCAAAGGAACATTACGCCTAAAGGGACGCTGACCCTGCAATTTTCCTCATTAGAGCCCTGCAGGTACAGCAGCTGATTGATAAGTATAAAACCACTCCCATACAGATTCACTTTGCACATGAACATAAACAAACAGTATTTCTTCAGAATAACAAAAGGTAGGAATCTAGAACATAAAATGTTAAAATCCTTGTAATGTACATAGATCACCCATAATGTTTTCTTTCTCAACAAAAGTGGAGTTAGTTTTAAATAAATTTGCATTTTTAGGGAGGAACTTCAATGCTATTTTGAATTTCTCATTACTGTTAGTGGTTAACATACTGTATATCTGCAGTATAGAACCCAACACTGGTAATATTATTTATTCTAATTGATCCTGGTAAATAGATTCTTAATGCAGGCAGCAACATAATAGAATAAAATGAGTTCTTGTGCCCAACTTCACAGGCAAAGGGAAAATTGGAAAAGTAATAATAGTATATTAAAGTATTGGTGACGTGTCATATTCCTCTACTCACTAACCAAATTTATAGGCTAATGGTCTCATTATCCACTTTCACATTATAGCAATGGATCAGGCATGTTACTCGACCTATCTGCAATTTACCTCTCAGCTGTCTTGGGTAAGGAAATTTACATGGGCATAAATGACCACTTCTGAACATAATATTCTATTTGTATGCACATATGTCGGACACATCCATTTATTCCTTTTGCCTTTGTAGTGCATATTGGGATTCCAGTTACTGCAGTGATTTATACTATGCCTAAAGACAAAATGTTTTTGTAGGTTTTAGGAAAGGATTAGAACTTGTCAGGTTTTACTACTCTCTGTGTCCCCACTAGGGAGATTCACTTTCTTTATATGTCTCAATGGCTTTTTGTTTTGATGGCCATTATGAGGACAAATCTCAAATTTTTAGTTGACAGTTAAACAGGAATAGAAGTGAAATCTCAAAATGGGAATGGCTGTTCCAGTCACAGCTGTCTAAAAGGGGATCTCCCTCACTTTGGAGGGATTTATTCTCTTACTGCTTATTGCAGGTACAGGATAATGACTTAAGGAAGTTTCCCCAATGGGATACAATGGGAAAATTGATACGTGATGTAACTAATCTCTGCACTTTATAAGGCAAAACAAAGTTTTGGATTTAGATTCACTTTCACCTTAGGACTTGTTTATACCATGATGCAGAGACATCAGTTTTTCTGCATGCGGGGGCGGAGAACTGAGTGATCACAGTGTTTGATCACACAGTTCTCACTGCAGAGCCGGCGGGGGACAGATGCAGCATCGGATTGATGCTGCATCCAGCTAGGTGAGTATACTTCTCTTTTAACAAAAAAAGAAAGTAGAGTCAGATTAGAAACATAAATGTTGATTTAATCGAAGAGCAGAGGATGTTACTTTGCAGAGGAATTTTCACTAAGCTTAGTGAATTCACTTAGCTCAATTACATGCAAGAAAGATTAAAAAAAATAAGATTTGTTTTCCTTGCACATGATTGGATGTTTGGAATCAGCAAAGTCTCACCTCACCAAAATTATGGGAACATTTCCCTGAAAAGGGAAAGTTTGCTTTGCTAAGTTCAGAGCATATACTCCTTTAGTAAATAAGCCCCTTTGAAGTAATGTTATATCAGGGAGCTGTTATAAGAATCCACAGCAATAGGTATTTAAGTAATATAAAAGATACATTTATTGATATTATTGCAATGTATATTCATAAACAGAAACCATATAGATCTGAGAGATGATATGCTAAGTTTGGAAGTTCAGAATGTTTTTGCTTTTTTAAGTATTAATCACAGTGAGCAAGATTTCCTAATTGCCATAGTGGCAAAACTTTAATTGCAGAGATTAAACTTGGTGGGATGGCAGTGCAAGTTGATAAGGGTTTGCTTTTATGTTTTCTGCCGTACATACATTTTATAAACTTCCATAAAGTATAATGAAATGTTTAATCAATAAACATGCTTTTCGTCTATCTAATAAGTATAACATCTATATTCAAGTTTGTTGGTTATCCCAGAGCACACTGTTATTATGCAGAAATAGTAGTTTGGCCTTTTAATAATGCAGCTTCCTGGAGGTAAAATCTGTCATGCTTAGAAGAAATGTGTCTCTGTAGCCCTCTCAATTGTACAGTGTATCTTATCCTCCTAGGTGATAGGAGTTGTCATTCACTTTGATAGAAATGTCATGTTGACCTTTCCTTTAACATGCCGAAAAGCTGTATTTGTTTAGGATAAAACTTTATTAGTGTTATTACTGGTTAAACAAATACATACTTTTATTCTAAGGAATTTCCTCCTTTTACAGGAATCGTTCAGCTCAGCTTACCAGAAGACCAGTTAGTAAGTTATACCACAGTAACGGTTGGGCAAAGCGTTGTCTTGATCTGTGGCATACAAGGGAATATGAGACCTCCTATCATCTGGAAACGCAACAATGTTGTTCTTAACAACCTGGACTTGGAGGACATCAATGTAAGTTAAAATTGTAATTGTTTTTACACTTAACTCAGCACTCGACTGCAAGTAAATGCAAATCCCAAGAAGAATTTCATTAGCACATATTAATTTTTTTTCCAAATAATTTTTATTGGATTTTTATAAACATGCACACAAATTATGTATCAAATCACGGTAACAGTAGCGTTATATAATAAGAAGCTCTGCTAAGATTGAGAATTGCTATATGAGATTGTCAGGGATATACAATGACTTCCATTATATGAATATCAAAAAATATAGTTCAACATTACTCTCAAATTTCCTGGAGAAGCTTAATACATTACTAACATTGGGAAAAACATAACAAGACATGAATTACCTAACACATCTAGGATTTAATGACCAAACTGACATACATTCCAAATGTTCCACTGTACTTCAAAGTGACTTATTTTGTCATCTTTAAAAGCCATAATTTTCTCATATTCGTAAATATCTTTGACTTGATTAATAACTTCTCTTACGCTTGGGGTTTCATTGGATTTCCATTTCCTCATAATTATTGCTCTAGCTGCATGGAGTATTTGCAAGCATACATGTCTAAGATTGGCAGGAATCTGATCTATATTAATACTAAGGATAGCTAAATCAGCTAACGGTATAATGGAAAAGCCTGTTACCCGAGATATTAGTTTAAATATTTCAGCCCAGTAACTACGGAAATTTAAGCATGACCACAGCATATGAATTAACGTGCCTGTATTACCGCATCCTCTCCAACACTCACCAAATTTTGCTAGCATTTATGGAGTAAAATACCATCGTAAAATAATTTTTTGTGCGAATTCCCAATGGTTAGAACATCTTGAGTATTGATAGTTAGATGCAAATGCTTTAGTCCATTGTGTGTCTGTGTATTCACAATTAAGATTCTTTTCCCATTTGAGTATCTGTGACATTTTACTAAAGGATGATTTATCATTAAGCAGGTCATAAAACAGAGAAATGCCTTTTGTTTTAGTTCCTTCTGAAGTCCAGTATGACCACACCTTAGAAGATACTTGTAATGGACTTATATTTAACTTCTGTACCAAAGAGAGGATTCTTATATAAGTAAATCTTTCTCCCTGTGGTAAAAAATGTTCCCTTACTAGATCCTCGAATGAACGCACCCCTTTTTCATTTGAAATGTCACTTCAACTTCAGGTCTTTATCTATCCATTTCGTGAAGGAAATATCTGGTATCAGAAATTTTAAGGATTCTATAGGGATAGAAACTTTTATACAGTCATCGTGTATGCCACCAAATTTAATGAATTCTTGCCATGCCTGTAGAGTGGATGAGATAATGTGGTGTCCTTACAAATGCTGTGGAGATTTGTCTTTACTAATCATTAGTAAATTATAAAGATTATTGGGGAAAACCCAATCATTCTCAAAGGAACTCCAATGTTTCAAATGTGATGGCAGGAACCAAAATTTAGTTCAATCTAATAGGGACACTCACTAAAAAGTTAGTTACCAAAGAAATGTTCCAATAAATACAACACTTCTATTATACCAACATCATTGCGCCAATGTAATAAAGAGAGGAAATACACTTACTGGATGCTGCTATTATTAAAAAACTCAAAATAATAATAAAAATGTGAAAAATATACAAATCACAAATAATAGCGCAAACCAAATCACACAACTAAATATAACCACCACCAAATAAGTGCATATTAATAGTGCAAACAAAAAAATCAATAAATAGGGAATCTCAATATAGTCCATTCAGAAAAGTCCATATAAACATGATCCTCAGTAAATGAAGTAATGAGATCCTCCTTCATAAGCAATGTGATATTCAGTGCTCAAAAACACCCATCAAAATGCACACTCACCATGTGCTAGTAATTAACCAGCATGTCAGTATATATCCAGCATTCACCAAACAGACTTCAAAGGACGATCCTCATGTGTTGGTAATTACTCAGCATACTACTGTGTATCCAGGATATCACCAAACAAACTCCAGAGAAGATCCTCTCATATCCAGATTAGCACATGTGGGTAAAGAAAATACTCGCCATAGTGCAGTATCATCCAACAAATTTATTGCCAAACAAACCCCCCTTAAAATCACACTCACAATGAGCAAATAAAAACAAGGCGTTTTGTTATATCAGAGCTCCAGTCTCTGCATCCTGTGTCTCACCAGCCAGCCCGCATTCAAGATGGTAGTAGTGCGATCACGTGATCTGGACACGTGCATCTGCATGAGTAGTGATGTCACAGGAAGGCCACACCCTGACGCGTTTCGTCCAATGACTTCTTCCAAGGGAGTGTGATTTTAAGGGGGGTTTGTTTGGCAATAAATTTGATGGGGTGTTTTTGAGCACTGAATACCACATTGCTTATGAAGGAGGATCTCATTACTTCATTTACTGAGGATCATGTTTATATGGACTTTTCTGAATGGACTATATTGAGATTCCCTATTTATTGATTGTTTTGTTTGCACTATTAATATGTACTTATTTGGTGGTGGTTATATTTAGTTATGTGATTTGGTTTGCGCTATTATTTGTGATTTGTATATTTTTCACATTTTTATTATTACTAATAGGGACACTGTGTGGTAATCTTTTAATATGGGAAATCCCATACCCCCCACTGACCTCCTTTTCAATAAGATTTTACATGAGCACCTCACCTTGCCGCCCACACAAATTTAGAGAGCATATTTTGCAAGCAACTAAAAAAGGAATGAGGAATGCAAACTGGAATAGTTATAAAATAATAAAAAAAATGAGGTAATATCATCATTTTGAATGCTGTCAGTCTCCCAGACACAGACAGATAGAATTTTTTTAGACTACAGATCTCTTTTTGTACATCCATAATCAATGGTAGAAAATTAGTTTTGTACATGTCTGTTATACGTGGAGTTAATTTTATTCCTAGATATTGGATTGACTTGGCAGCCCAATGGTAATTGAATTTAAACTCTAAGATACTTTGGGTCTGATGATCTATGTGTAATCCCAAAACATTGGACTTAGAAGCATTTACTTTATAGCAAGAGATTCTATTAAATTGCTCTATGACATCATGTACCTCCGGGAGGGACCTCAATGGGTCCTCCAGGAACAAAATCACGTCATGATCTTTTGATGAAAATCCTTTCATGAGTGGATGTGATCTAACTTTCTCTGCCAACTGTTCCATGAGTAGGACAAATATTAGCGGTGAGAGGAGACATCCCTGGCGCGTGCCATTAGTTATCTCAAACATTTCTGAATACATTCCTTCCGTATATACATGTGTTGAGGGATTGGAGTAAAGTGCCATTATAGCTAAATGCATAAATCCCTGGATGCTAAATTTATCCAACACCTCTGACAGATACCCCCAGTGAATCCTGTCAAAGGCCTTCTCCGCATCCAAGGCCAGAAGCAGAGAAGGCCCTTACCTCCAATCCGCCAAATGTATCAGATTCAGCATCCTCCTATTAGCATCTGGGGCTTGGCGTCCCATAACAAAGCCCACCTGGTCTTTTTGTATCAATTCGGGCAACCAAAGTTTTGAGGTGTCATAGATGGTTTCCCGGGCTTAGGCAAGGTAACTATTGTTACTGTTAATAATATGAGGTATAAGAATTGACTGATACACTTTGTAGTATTCTGCAGAGTATCCATCAGGACACGGTGACTTGTTATGTGGCAAATGATTTATGAGTGTACTAACCTCTATCAACGTAACCTGCAAGTTTATAAAATCTAGATCATCGTCTGACATCTTAGGCAAAGAAATTGAATCCACAAATTGATTTATAAGCCTCGGGGTCGGTTGTGGAGTAGTATTATCACCCTTTAAGTTGTATAATTTCCTATAATAGTTACTAAATGAGTTTGTAATATCTTTGGGATTGTAAACCTTAGATCCAGTTGTGGGGTCAATAAGAAATGGTATCTTTTGCCTGTGAACCCTTTCTTTTACCTGATTGGCCAATAACTTGCCCGTTTATCTCCATAGCTATAGTTGGTGGCTTTTAAAACTTTAATATGCCGGTAATGTTGACCTATTAATAAAGATCTTAAGTTCTGTCTAGCCTTAAACAATTGGTCTCTAAGCTTTTGAGAAGGTAGAGTTTTGTTTTCTGCCTTTCTTGACCTTGGAGCTAATTTGAATAAGGAGATCCCTCAAGTAGGCCTTGTGTGAGTTCCACAGTGTGAAGGGATCTATAACTGAGGGGGCATTCATTTGAAAAAATTCCTTTAGCACTCTAGTAATTTCTTTTTTATGGATTTCAGCACATAATTCCCCCATGCAAATGGAGATTGGGGCATGATCAGAACATGTTATAGTATGGATCTCAGATTTGCTAATGTTTTGCAATAAAAATTTGTCCACCAGGACCATGTCTATCCTAGAATATGAATGGTGTACATGGAAGAAAAATGTATAATCTTTTTCTGAGGCATGCTGACACCTCCGAACATCGAACGTGTTTCACTTGGAAATAATGTTAGCCAGGGAGGCTTTAGAGGATTTAAGCCCTGATAGGACAGAACAGCCCATATCTCAATTTGCAATTGCGTTGAAGTCACTGCACAAGATCACATGACCTCTGCGCAGGGACTCAACCTTTTTCCATAGTTTATTGAGAGACCTAATCTGTTTAACATTCGGTAGATAGACATTGACCAGCATATATACGACATTGTTAATTTCACAAATTAGTATGATATATCTGCCAAGATCATCATATACTACCTTTATTTGTTTAAAGGCGACCTTATCACGAACTGAAATAAGCATTCCTCTTTTTTTCTTGTTAGCATTTGAACAGAAAACATATGGGAAGTGAGGATGTTTAAACATCGGTGGCTTTTGAGAAGAAAAATGTGTCTCTTGCAGACACAGTATATCGCAGTTCAATCTACATGCCTCCTTCCAGACCGACCCTCTTTTAAAAGGGTTATAGCACATATTAATTTTTTAACAAGGATAAAATTAGTGATAACATATAAAAATAAGTTCTATGCCATTACACCTTGTCCATAACCAACCACACAGTAGAAAGTGAAGGTACAGAACTATAAACATTTTTATGTAAATATGAGAAGTATGGCATTTTTATTTTTTAATTATACTCACCTAGGTGGATGCAGCTTTGATCTGATGCTGCATCTGCCCCCCCGCAAGTTCTAAGGGTGAAACCTGAGCAAACAAACAAAGCTGATCGCTCAGTTCTCCCTGCCGCTCTGAGCAGAGAGCTCTGGCTCTCTGCTCTACCCCCTTAGTGCTCACTGGAGTGCTGGGCTATGGAGGAGGTGGGAGAAGATGGGGCTCAGGCTCTCAGTGGATCTTTAAAGTCATGATATTTCCCTAGCCTGGACTGGCTAAGTAACATCAGTCGACAACGGACTGCAGTCCGCTGTCAGCTGAAAACTGATCACAGGAATACAGAACGATTTGCACTCCTGTGATCCACAGGAGAAGTACAGCCAAATTAACTTTGGCTGTACTTCACCTTTAATTCCTTTATTGCCTGATTACATTATTAAGCTGTAACTGTAGGGGAATCTTCCAGCTGGCCAAAATTGTATGTGCAGATCAATGGAAAAACAAGACCTTGACACAACATGGCTGCTCCTCCGCCCATGTTCTGTGTCCCTGGCAGTGGTGATGTTTGAACATTTTCAGATATGTTGAGGGTTCAGAAAAAGACAAAAACACTTTACTTGCCTCTTTCTTTTTATACTTTATTTACTTCGACCAGGTTACATGGTAAATAATGCAACTTACAGCAACTTTACAACTTCTAGTCCAGCTACCCTTATGTCAGAAACCAGTTACCATCGAAGTAGTTGGCAACAGAAAACATAATCTGCAAAAAAGAGGAAAAGCCTAATTAAGCATATAACCTACGTACAATAGTTCACCAGGGTGGCAGAATCTCTGCCTTGTTGAGGTCAGTTTTTTAATATTGCCAGAAGATGGTGGCTTGGACAGCAAGGAGGGGAGTGATCCATTCTGTGTAAACAATATGTTGTTGCTGCACATGTAGCAGCCTATGTTTCTGGTGAGTGTGCAATGCATCAAGTGGTGCTGTGCAGCCATACATTTGAAGATCTGTTGCGGTTTGGATTAGGTGATGGATGATACAATATTTCCTTGGAGCATGTGAATGGACTCTAATATTGAGACCTTTTATGTTAGTATTTTATTTTTAACACATTCACTTATTATGCTTATGCTTATTTGGTGCAGGTTGTATACTTAATTGGTGGCAATTTTATGATTTGCTGTTTTTTCGATGAATGCATTATTTTCATGCACTGTGAGTTGAGAATTGATTTAACATGTATTTGATTGATAATCTTTCTAGCGCTGCAAGCACGTTTACACTTATTTCTCAGGGTTTGTATGTCAGTTCCTGTTGTTGCTAGCAGCCTGTCAGTTTTACCATAGTGCTGAGTTGTTTTTATCATACTTGTAACATTGTAAGATACTGTTAAAATCAGATCCTATAAAATAGGGCAGTCAGTGTGTTTTTAACTGAGTTTTACAATGGTATCAGATATTGTTTATTCAACATTGACTAGAGTGTTATGGGAAGTTCCTATAATTATATGCATTCCTCAGCACTTGCATGAAAGAAGAGGCTGCAGGCATAACAAAACATTGCCTAACTTCACTGATATTTACGAATAATTGGTCTCCACTGTAGGATTTTCTGCAGCTGCCCACTGAAATCCCTGAATAGAAATTGTTCGCCATAATAGGAATAAATACATAAACTTTTTTTTTCATTGCAGTGTTTATGATTTAAATTTACATATTCACCACCTGTGTTTTTTATCTTTTGAAATCATAATAATTTTGACTCGTGTTTCCTAGCCGCAGTTTTGTGAACATCAAATAAATATTGAAAGTGCTTTGATTAAACCAGCATGTAAGAATAGGTGAACACATAAAGACTGTATAGATGTTCCCAGCAAATGCGAAAATCTTAATACTTGTGTATTATGAGTGTTAGCAAGATGGTGATGCTACAAAAGACGTCAAAATTTGTCTACACGTGCAACCACTTTTACCTAGTACTGAATTCACAGCACAAGTATTATACATTTATCAAAAAGGATTATTTACCATTTAATCAAAAGCATTCTTCTTGCTAAAGATGTGTTTTGAATATAATTTTTAAAGTAGTTCTTAAAGATCGCTGATCCTTTGCAGGTGTCTTCATTCTAGCTCAAGGTTGAATTGTGACTGTTGTGACAAACATACAGTATGTCATTGTGTTAATAGGAAAGGTACTAAGAGGCCAGTTTATTAATGTTTTTACATAAAATTCATGCAATTGTTACCAAGAAATCACACATTTTTGCAGTTGATTCCAATTAGAAAAATATGTGAATCTTGGGTGAAAGTTGTACGAATCTTGGGTGAAAATGTATAAATAGACCCATAAATTAAGAAACAGCCTAATGGCAGGTTATAATGCTATTTTAATGGTACATTCACCTTATGATAAATCGTACTTAGAGGTCACCAGAGGTGGAAGCTCCACCTTGATTTTGCAATCTTTAATTTAACTGGGACTGTTTTTACCTAATACACAAATAGATTTTGCTTTGTGTACAGAGGTATAATTGCACTGTGCATCTAGCATTTTAAAACTTAAATTATCATATTCCTAAATACTTTTTTAATAAAAATCTCTTACAGTAATTGACAATATTTTTATCATGTCACGGAAATATAAGCAATTTTAAGATAATATTTCAATCTTAACAAAATAACAAGAATTTGGATTTACTAAAGACAAATAGGCTTACTCTGTTATCTGTGTATAACATGATGTAGCAAATTTTCAGTAATGGATGTTCTTAATTACTGGATCAGGTTATATACCCTTTTTTGGATGGCATTTTCATACCTATATATGGGTCATTATCTCTGGAAGCTGTATTTGCCTAATTGTCCATCTGCACCACAATTTTGTACTGCAATGAGAATATCTCTGAAACCTGTATGCTTGCAGTTTTTAAATACAACTTTGTTCTTCTGATAAAAAAAGACAAATAGGCTGTTCAATTTGCAAGGGAATTTTCTCCAGAGCTTACTTCAATCATGTGAAAACGTAACCTCCTCCACTAAGTTCTGGGGTAAATTCCCTTGCAAAGTGTAATTTCCTTTAAAAAGTGAACAGCCTATTTGCCTTTAGTAAATCAACCTCTGGGGCTCTTATGGACTATTAGTGACCAAGTAGCATACGTTCTGCTCAAGAATTCAATTAAAATTTTATTAAACTGTAGAGAAATACTCTCACAATTTGGGGATTGGTGTAAAAAATACAGTACCATCAGAGACCTTACGGCACGTTTCCTCTTTCTTTGAGACTAGTGATGGGCAGAACACTGCCCTGTTTGGTTTGCGGTCCAATATTCGAACCTAAGGAAAGTTCTACTGTGAACTTCAAACAGGGACAATTCACTAAGCAGTATCTTACCACATATGAGTATGCGGTAGGATACCGTACAGCTACTAAAATACTGCATGAGTTATATTATTAAGTTATGTGGTATTTTAGTAGTGAAAACATTCTTTAATGTTTCAGCAGTCAGCAAGGTTCTCCACTGACAACTGACTGCAAAAAGAATTGCCGGCAATTAAACAATTTTAAAAAAATGACGTGGGGCCCCCTCCATCCATACTAAGCCCTCTGGGTCTGGTATGGATTTTGAGTGGAACGCCCATGCCAAAATAAAAAAAAAATGGTGTGGAATTCCTCCCCAAAATCTATTCCAGACCCTTATCCGAGCATGCATCCGGCAGGTCAAGAAAGGGTTGAAGAGTGAGCACCCCCCCTCTTGAACAATACCAGGCCACATGCCCTCAACATGGGGGGCTGGGGGGCTCCCTCCCAAAGCACCTTGTCCCCATGTTGTTGAGAGGATAAGGGCCGATTCCCCACAGTAGTTGTGGGGGTCTGCAGGGGGATTATCAGAATCTGGAAGTCCCCTTTAACAAGGGTGCCCCCAGATCCCACCCCCCCCATGTGAATGAATATGGGGTACATGGTACTGCTACTCATTCACAAAAAAAAGTGTGCTGTAAAAAATGATAGAAGACAGTCTTTGACAAGTCCTTTATTAAAAACAGAAATTAAAAAAATGTCCCCCGAAGTAGATCCAACATCAGTCATGATGCCTGCTGACCCGAAGAAAGGAAAAACAAAAATCGCCCCGATCCCGATGCTGGATGCTCCCCCCCCCCCCGCGTCTGAGTGCTGGTTCAGCCTGGCAGTTCTTAAATACTGTGACCCAACCCGCTTGTGACATCATCATGTGCTGTGATTGGCCAAGGCATTGCACCTGACCTGTGCCACTTACAATTCACTGATCAAAATAGGAGTATGTGAGCGCTAAAGTGACAGCAGCTAGGACACCTAAAGGCACCATAAAAACCTTAAAAATGGATAATATACAGAAAATAGCACAGCGCTGTAATATAAATGTGTATAGGATGATGAGTCAAACAATATTGTAATATAAGCACAAAGTTAGGTGCAAACGATGGTATGTTACCACAGGTAAGTGGTTAAAGGATAAGTCAATAAGAATAAATTCAAAAGTGAATTGTGCACTCACCAGAAGTGCGCTATCAAAACACTTTTGAGATCAGGTTTCCGTGCCTGTGTCTTTAAGGGCCCCTCCAATGGTATCACGGTCTCAGGACACTTCTAAACTGGCTTCTGCGAATGGTGAGAATCGCAGAAAGCCCAAGAATAATGCCACATAGAGTGATACTGCATTCAATAGGGTAATTTAGTTCAACAAAGGTGGAAAACATACAAGGAAAGAATAAACCAAAAACTGACCATGTGTGTAAAGATGGCTGCCAAAGGCAGGATGCTGTAGCCCCTTACGCTGACGCGTTTTGTGCAAAGCACTTAGTCAAAGGGTGCAAGCTGCACTTAGTCATAGGGTGAAGCCTGCACCGTATGACTAAGTGCTTTGCACGAAACTAGAAACTAGAGACAGGAAATGTGGAATAAAAGTTGTCCATAGTGACTAATCAATTCCTTGTCCCATTTTCCCTACAGAAAATATAATGACACCTTATTGCACATTGTAGGCAGCAACCCTACTTTTGTCCCTTCTTTATATGCTTCGGATTGTATTTTTTGTTTGTAACACACAAGTACCTTGTTCTGCAATTTTACTATCTGTATCTGCTCTGTATCTGTATGTTTCTGTCAATTGTGTTGTAACCCTTTCTTCATTTGAGTCTTCTCTTTGTTGTTGTATTTTTGAATCAGACAGTTTTCATTGTGATTTATACAGTGTAAATGCATATGACAACACGCTGTTGTCTCATGACTTACAAGATATATATGACATATCAGTACATTTTTGTTCAAAACAACTTAAGCAAACAGCTATAAATATAACAAATGCCATCACTGTGGGAATCGCATTTCACAACTTCAAACAGTTTTTACTAAACACTGCTGAGGTTGACACCTAACACTGTGGTTAATGTGGCTAATAGAACAATTTCTGTGCAATTTTTGTCAAGGGTCTTCATCCCAGGACTGCAAATCTTCAGGTGGCTACATTTATGTAGCCACCTCTATCCCTTTTTATTTATTTATCTTTTCCTGTCAGTGGTCCTGTTTGTTTGTCCTCTTTAACATTTCACTGAAATTGAGAGAAAAGCCAACATTTTGGGTTGTGTACAGAACAGGAAGAGAGGAGAAATCTTTTAACGGGGGCAATAGTGCTAGGTACCCTGATGACAACCAGGCATTTCCTCACTTTGGAGGGATTTCCTCTCACTTCCTGTTTTGGCTATAATCGAAAGTAAGGAAATAAAGGGAAACCTTCCCAATGGGACACAGACGGCAAAAAAAAAACTGACTGGGGTTATAATCCCTTCCTTAAAGGATAAGTTCACCTTTCGTAATATTCAGGGTGTAACATGTAACACATACTGACCCCAGCTCCCAACTTTAACAGCTAGCAGGGGATCTGCTGATCACTGGTACAATGTTTTACAGACTCCTACAGACAAAAATAATAAATGCACATTTTTTTACCTGCAAAAAAGTGTGCAATTATTATTTTTTACCAAAAGGTGAACTTATCCTTTAATCTGTCCACAATGAAAAATAAAGCTTTGCCTTTAGTTCTACTTTAACCATTTTGTTTCCATTCCGTAATTGCTGGTGCATGAAAAGACAACCACTTTCATCTCTAATTTTATAACCTTTAACCGCCTCCCGCCCGCCATATAAGGTAATGATGGGCGCAAGGCGGTTCTCTCGTTCTGGCTCTGGGTGCGCGCCCTCGGACACAGCAGATCACCGATCAACGGAAAGAGCCGAAGATGTCAGCTTCGTCATGTGATCATCGGTGTCCAATCACAGCTGGTCACATGTAAATAGGGAAATGTCGGTTATCGGCATTTTTCTTCTCACGAGCTGTCACGCTAACAGATTGAGAGGAGAGGAGAGCCGGTAATCGGTATTCCTCAGAGGGGACATCTACACTGATCATCAGGGCATTGATGATCAGTGTGCCCTGATGATCAGTGTAGCCCCAGCAGTGCCACCTGTGAGTGTCCATCAATGCCAGCTTTCATTGCCCATCAATGCTACCTGACAGTGCCCATCAGTGCCTCATCAATGCCACATATCAGTGCCTACCAGTCCACATCAATGCCATGTACCAGTGCCTATCTGAGCTGCCTTTCAGTGCCACCTATCAGTACTACCAATTAGTGCCACCTATCAGTGCCAGTCAGTGTCACCTATCAGTGCCTGTCAGTGATGCCTATCAGTGCCAGTCAGTGCAGCCTAACAGTGCCAGTCAGTGCCGCCTATCAGTGCCAGTTAGTGCCAGCTATCAGTGCCGCCTATCAGTGCCATATATGAGTGCTGCCCTTCAGTGGCTATCAGTAATGCCTGTCAATGCCCATCAGTGCCACCTACTAGTGCCTCCTCATCATTGCTCATCAGTGCCACCTATCAGTACCCATCAGTGCAGCCTATCAGTGCCCATCACTGCAGCCTCATTAGCACAAATCAGTGAAGGATAAAAATCACTTATTTACAAAATGTTATAACAAAAACTAAAAAAAAAACTTTTTTTTTCAAACTTTTCAGTTATTTTTGGTTTGTTTAGCAAAAAATAAAAAACCCAAAGTCGATTAAATGCCACCAAAAGAAAGCTCTGTCTGTCTAAAAAAAATGATAAAAATTTCATATGGGTACAGTGTTGCATGACTGCGCAATTGTCATTCAAAGTGCGACAGCACTGAAAGCTGGCCTGGGCAGGAAGGGGTATAAGTGCCCTGTAGGCTAGTGGTTAAACAGTAATCTAACCACCAGAGCAAATCCTTTTCAGAAGTCCTCTTCACCCAGAGGCCAAATTAAGCACACATGGGGCTCCAGGGGAACCATAACATGTTTATTTATTTCAGGTACTTATATAGCACCATCAATTTACGCAGCGCTTTTACATATATATTGTACATTCACATCGGTCCCTAACCCTCAAGGGGCGTAGAATCTAAAGTTCCTAACTCACATTCATACACACACATACTAAGGCCAATTTAGACAGGAGCCAATTAACCTACCAGCATGTCTTTGGAGTGTGGGAGGAAACCCACACATCCACAGGGAGAACATGCAAACTCCCAGCAGGTGGTGCCATGGTTGGGATTTGAACCGGCAACCCTAGCACTGCCAGGCAGAAGTGCTAACCACTTAGCCACTGTGTCACCACCCCTGCACCCTGTCTGTGGCTCATCTCTGCACCCTGTCTGCAACTCACCTGTCAATTTACCTCTGCAACACCTGACTGCAGCTCACCTTTGCACATCCCCCCTCCACTGCCCTCATATGGTTAGCTAGCTTTTCAAAACACAGCTGTCAGCAGCCAGCCTCTTTCTATAGTAACTCCCGTTTCGGGTCCTATCTTCCCACACAGTGCACCAAGCGCACTCACTCACCACTCCACCTCTTCCTCACTGGCCAGTGAACACCCCTGGGGCATTGGATTCCATGCATTAGGCTACAGGATGAGATGCCCCACCCCACCCCTAAACACACTGCGCCCTCATATATCTGTTCCTTCCCTGTCCCACAGTGAGTACAGAGGTAGGGGAGTTCTGTGGGAGCACATGGTGCTGTGACTTACAAGAGGGATTGTCACTACAAACACAAAAGTCACACTTCTGTGCTTATAGGAGACCATAGATATTGGTGTACACAGAGACAGGGCCAGTGCCAGAGGTGGTGGAACAGCTGATCACAACTAGGTCTTATTTTCAGGGTAGGTCTTATACTTCAGCAATTCCTAAAAATAGTACTAGGTCCTATTTTCGGGGTAGGTCTTATTTTCGGGGAAACGGTATGTATGTATTCACCTTTGCATGCAAGCACAGGGGGACCGGGGTGATTTATATTTGTATAATTTTTTTTACACACTCTCTCTTTTTTTTACCACTTTCATTGCTATTAGAGATGAGCGAAGAAATGAAAAATTCGATTCGACTGATTCGGCGAATTCGTGGACAATATTCGATTCGAGTCGAATAAATTCGCTGTGAATTTAACTTAAAAAAGGGTGTTTCTAGGCTTCAGAGAGACTTAATATTAGTGCAGAACACTGTACCTTTAATTTAAATGCCCTTGGAGTCTGCTGGGGAAGAGAAATAATACTGTCAGTCAGTATGACATGCAGATGAGTGCCGTCGATCTTAGAATCACCGCACACTTCACTCATTTGGGCAGTCACGGGGCCAAAACCAGAGTGTGGAGCCACAGTGTGGCGGTGGAGGCAGCAGCAATGGGAGGCCATACAGCACCCTATGACAAAAATGGAAACCACCAGCAGTGTGAGGAGACCTGAAAGTGGCACATGGCAGAGTGTGGCGATAGAGACAGCAGCAATGGGAGGCCGTACAGGGACCCATGACACACTCTGGACCTGGCAGCAGCATGAGGAGGCGGTACAGGGGCCCATGACAGATTACGGGCCTGGCAGCAGCATGAGGAGTCGGTACAGGGGCCCATGGCAGATTACGGGCCTGGCAGCAGCAATGGGAGGCCGTACAGGGACCCATGACACACTCTGGACCTGGCAGCAGCATGGGGAGGCGGTACAGGGGCCCATGACAGATTACGGGCCTGGCAGCAGCATGAGGAGTCGGTACGGGGGCCCATGACACACTCTGGACCTGGCAGCAGCATGAGGAGGCGGTACAGGGGCGCATGACAGATTACGAGCCTGGCAGCAGCAACTTGGACAGGAGGACGTTCAGCTTCTGCACCGTCGGGTGCGTGCTCGCAAACTGTTGTCTCTTGGAAACGGATTCCAAGAAAGACTGCTGACGGAATCCGTGAAGAGGAGTAGCAGGAGAAGGAGCATCTGAACGAGCGGAATATGCCAACAAGCGACAACAGTGGCCCATGACAGATTACGGGCCTGGCAGCAGCATGAGGAGTCGGTACGGGGGCCCATGGCAGATTACGGGCCTGGCAGCAGCTATGGGAGGCCCGTAATCTGCCAGCACCCTATGACAAAAAATGGAACCCACCAGCAGTGTGAGGAGACCTGAAAGTGGCACATGGCAGAGTGTGGCGATGGAGACAGCAGCAATGGGAGGCCGTACAGGGACCCATGAGAGACTCTGGACCTGGCAGCAGCATGAGGAGGCGGTATAGGGGCCCATGGCAGATTAGGGGCCTGGCAGCAGCTATGGGAGGCCCGTAATCTGCCAGCACCCTATGACAAAAAATGGAACACACCAGCAGTGTGAGGAGACCTGAAAGTGGCACATGGCAGAGTGTGGCGATGGAGGCAGCAGCAATGGGAGGCCGTACAGGGACCCATGAGAGACTCTGGACTTGGCAGCAGCATGAGGAGGCGGTATAGGGGCCCATGGCAGATTAGGGGCCTGGCAGCAGCTATGGGAGGCCCGTAATCTGCCAGCACCCTATGACAAAAAATGGAACACACCAGCAGTGTGAGGAGACCTGAAAGTGGCACATGTTTGGGGCATGATTCATGGCGGATTTAGTCAGTTGTGTCAGGAACTGGTGGTTTGAAATCCAGACTAATCCACGCCTGATTCATTTTCACAAACGTCAGTCTCTCCACACTTTGGGTGGACAGTCGTGTCCTCCGCGGAGTTGCAATACCTCCTGCCGCACTAAACACGCGCTCCGATGCCACGCTACTGGCCGGGCATGACAGCCTTTCAAGGGCAAATTCAGCTAGTTGGGGCCAAAGGTCAAGTTTCGTTGCCCAGTAGTCAAGGGGATTGTCTACCTCGGTTGGCAGGGTGCTGTCCAAGTAGGCCTAAGCCTGTTGTTTGAGGTCCTGCTCCAGGTCCACCTGATGCTGCTGCTGCTGCTGCGGCTGGTTAGTAGTTTCCTCACTGCGCTGGTGAAGAAAGCTACTCATCATCGACTGCAGACTGAGGCAGCCGCTGCTGGTGGAGCTGCCACTGCTCCTACCACC
This sequence comes from Staurois parvus, assembly GCF_062004578.1. Taxonomy (NCBI): domain Eukaryota; kingdom Metazoa; phylum Chordata; class Amphibia; order Anura; family Ranidae; genus Staurois; species Staurois parvus. The sequence continues at coordinate 6,480,396 of NW_028317886.1, forward strand.
CCACCCCTCCCCTGCTGCCATGGCAGCGGAACACGAGCGCACAGGGCCCACAGTGTCTGAGGATGGACGTTGGCGCAGACAGGCAGAGACCAGCTGACTACATAGGTGTTTTTTATAGTACGTTATTTTGGCCTCCCTCTCAGCAGGTGTGAAAAAGGCCACCATTTTTGAACGGTAGCGAGGGTCCAACAAGGTGGACAGCCAAAAGTCATCCCTCTGTCTGATGGTTATTATTCGGCTGTCGCTACGCAAGCAACCGAGCATGCTATGGGCCATTTGTGCCAAGGAATGCGAGGGACTCCCTGCCTCCATCTCCACAGCATACTGCCACGGTGCGTCTAGGTCCTCTGTCTCCTCTTCCTCCTCCTCTACCAGATGCTCCTGCTCCTCCACTCCTGTCCGCTGAGTGGAAAAACCACCCATTTCACTCAATAATTCCTGAGCACCAATGTCCTCCTCTACCTCCTCCTCTTCTTCCAGTCCTGCCCCCACAGGGGCCATGTGGCGTTGAGATCTGTGCGCCACGTCTACCGCACCCTGACCAGCCATTGTTAACAGCATTTGTTCCAGGACGTGCAACAGAGGAATGACGTCGTTCATCCCATAGTCCTGCCGACTCACGAATAGCGTGGCCTCCTCAAAGGGCCTGAGCAAGCGCAGGTGTCACGCATGAGCTGCCAATGGCTGACATCTAAGTTACACAGGGAGTACCTTTATCTGCTTTTAACATCAGGAAATCTGTGATGGCCTTTTGCTGTTCGTAAAGGCGGTCTAACATATGTAGGGTTGAATTCCACCTTGTTGCAACGTCACAGCATGAGGAGTCGGTATAGGGGCCCATGGCAGATTAGGGGCCTGGCAGCAGTTATGGGAGGCCCATAATCTGCCAGCACCCTATGACAAAAAATGGAACACACCAGCAGTGTGAGGAGACCTGAAAGTGGCACATGGCAGAGTGTGGCGATGGAGACAGCAGCAATGGGAGGCCGTACAGGGACCCATGAGAGACTCTGGACCTGGCAGCAGCATGAGGAGGCGGTATATAGGGGCCTACGGCAGATTAGGGGCCTGGCAGCAGCTATAGGAGGCCCGTAATCTGCCAGCACCCTATGTCAAAAAATTCAACACACCAGCAGTGTGTGAGGAGACCTGAAAGTGGCACATGGCAGAGTGTGGCGATGGAGACAGCAGCAATGGGAGGCCGTACAGGGACCCATGACAGACTCTGGACTTGGCAGCAGCATGAGGAGGCGGTATATAGGGGCTTATGGCAGATTAGGGGCCTGGCAGCAGCTATAGGAGGCCCGTAATCTGCCAGCACCCTATGTCAAAAAATTCAACACACCAGCAGTGTGAGGAGACCTGAAAGTGGCACATGGCAGAGTGTGGCGATGGAGACAGCAGCAATGGGAGGCCGTACAGGGACCCATGACAGACTCTGAACTTGGCAGCAGCATGAGGAGGCGTTATATAGGGGCCCATGGCAGATTAGGGGCCTGGCAGCAGCTATGTGAGGCCCGTAATCTGCCTGCACCCTATGTCAAAAAATTTAACACACCAGCAGTGTGAAGAGACCTGAAAGTGGCACATGGCAGCAGAGTGTGGCGATGGAGACAGCAGCAATGGGAGGCCGTACAGGGACCATGACAGACTCTGGACTTGGCAGCAGCATGAGGAGGCGGTATATAGGGGCCCATGGCAGATTAGGGGCCTGGCAGCAGCTATGTGAGGCCCGTTATCTTGCAGCACCCTATGTCAAAAAATTTAACACACCAGCAGTGTGAAGAGACCTGAAAGTGGCACATGGCAGCAGAGTGTGGCGATGGAGACAGCAGCAATGGGAGGCCGTACAGGGACCCATGAGAGACTCTGGACCTGGCAGCAGCAGGAGGAGGCGGTATATAGGGGCCCATGGCAGATTAGGGGCCTGGCAGCAGCTATGTGAGGCCCGTAATCTGCCTGCACCCTATGTCAAAAAATTTAACACACCAGCAGTGTGAAGAGACCTGAAAGTGGCACATGGCAGCAGAGTGTGGCGATGGAGACAGCAGCAATGGGAGGCCGTACAGGGACCATGACAGACTCTGGACTTGGCAGCAGCATGAGGAGGCGGTATATAGGGGCCCATGGCAGATTAGGGGCCTGGCAGCAGCTATGTGAGGCCCGTTATCTTGCAGCACCCTATGTCAAAAAATTTTACACACCAGCAGTGTGAAGAGACCTGAAAGTGGCACATGGCAGCAGAGTGTGGCGATGGAGACAGCAGCAATGGGAGGCCGTACAGGGACCATGACAGACTCTGGACTTGGCAGCAGCATGAGGAGGCGGTATATAGGGGCCCATGGCAGATTAGGGGCCTGGCAGCAGCTATGTGAGGCCCGTTATCTTGCAGCACCCTATGTCAAAAAATTTAACACACCAGCAGTGTGAAGAGACCTGAAAGTGGCACATGGCAGCAGAGTGTGGCGATGGAGACAGCAGCAATGGGAGGCCGTACAGGGACCCATGAGAGACTCTGGACCTGGCAGCAGCAGGAGGAGGCGGTATATAGGGGCCCATGGCAGATTAGGGGCCTGGCAGCAGCTATGTGAGGCCCGTAATCTGCCTGCACCCTATGTCAAAAAATTTAACACACCAGCAGTGTGAAGAGACCTGAAAGTGGCACATGGCAGCAGAGTGTGGCGATGGAGACAGCAGCAATGGGAGGCCGTACAGGGACCATGACAGACTCTGGACTTGGCAGCAGCATGAGGAGGCGGTATATAGGGGCCCATGGCAGATTAGGGGCCTGGCAGCAGCTATGTGAGGCCCGTTATCTTGCAGCACCCTATGTCAAAAAATTTTACACACCAGCAGTGTGAAGAGACCTGAAAGTGGCACATGGCAGCAGAGTGTGGCGATGGAGACAGCAGCAATGGGAGGCCGTACAGGGACCCATGAGAGACTCTGGACCTGGCAGCAGCAGGAGGAGGCGGTATATAGGGGCCCATGGCAGATTAGGGGCCTGGCAGCAGCTATGTGAGGCCCGTAATCTGCCTGCACCCTATGTCAAAAAATTTAACACACCAGCAGTGTGAAGAGACCTGAAAGTGGCACATGGCAGCAGAGTGTGGCGATGGAGACAGCAGCAATGGGAGGCCGTACAGGGACCATGACAGACTCTGGACTTGGCAGCAGCATGAGGAGGCGGTATATAGGGGCCCATGGCAGATTAGGGGCCTGGCAGCAGCTATAGGAGGCCCGTAATCTGCCAGCACCCTATGTCAAAAAATTTAACACACCAGCAGTGTGAAGAGACCTGAAAGTGGCACATGGCAGCAGAGTGTGGCGATGGAGACAGCAGCAATGGGAGGCCGTACAGGGACCCATGAGAGACTCTAGACTTGGCAGCAGCATGAGGAGGCGGTATATAGGGGCCCATGGCAGATTAGGGGCCTGGCAGCAGCTATGTGAGGCCCGTAATCTGCCTGCACCCTATGTCAAAAAATTAAACACACCAGCAGTGTGAAGAGACCTGAAAGTGGCACATGGCATGAGAGACTCTGGACCTGGCAGCAGCAGGAGGAGGTGGTATATAGGGGCCCATGGCAGATTAGGGGCCTGGCAGCAGCTATGTGAGGCCCGTAATCTGCCTGCACCCTATGTCAAAAAATTTAACACACCAGCAGTGTGAAGAGACCTGAAAGTGGCACATGGCAGCAGAGTGTGGCGATGGAGACAGCAGCAATGGGAGGCCGTACAGGGACCATGACAGACTCTGGACTTGGCAGCAGCATGAGGAGGCGGTATATAGGGGCCCATGGCAGATTAGGGGCCTGGCAGCAGCTATGTGAGGCCCGTAATCTGCCTGCACCCTATGTCAAAAAATTTAACACACCAGCAGTGTGAAGAGACCTGAAAGTGGCACATGGCAGCAGAGTGTGGCGATGGAGACAGCAGCAATGGGAGGCCGTACAGGGACCATGACAGACTCTGGACTTGGCAGCAGCATGAGGAGGCGGTATATAGGGGCCCATGGCAGATTAGGGGCCTGGCAGCAGCTATGTGAGGCCCGTTATCTTGCAGCACCCTATGTCAAAAAATTTAACACACCAGCAGTGTGAAGAGACCTGAAAGTGGCACATGGCAGCAGAGTGTGGCGATGGAGACAGCAGCAATGGGAGGCCGTACAGGGACCCATGAGAGACTCTGGACCTGGCAGCAGCAGGAGGAGGTGGTATATAGGGGCCCATGGCAGATTAGGGGCCTGGCAGCAGCTATGTGAGGCCCGTAATCTGCCTGCACCCTATGTCAAAAAATTTAACACACCAGCAGTGTGAAGAGACCTGAAAGTGGCACATGGCAGCAGAGTGTGGCGATGGAGACAGCAGCAATGGGAGGCCGTACAGGGACCATGACAGACTCTGGACTTGGCAGCAGCATGAGGAGGCGGTATATAGGGGCCCATGGCAGATTAGGGGCCTGGCAGCAGCTATGTGAGGCCCGTTATCTTGCAGCACCCTATGTCAAAAAATTTTACACACCAGCAGTGTGAAGAGACCTGAAAGTGGCACATGGCAGCAGAGTGTGGCGATGGAGACAGCAGCAATGGGAGGCCGTACAGGGACCCATGAGAGACTCTGGACCTGGCAGCAGCAGGAGGAGGTGGTATATAGGGGCCCATGGCAGATTAGGGGCCTGGCAGCAGCTATGTGAGGCCCGTAATCTGCCTGCACCCTATGTCAAAAAATTTAACACACCAGCAGTGTGAAGAGACCTGAAAGTGGCACATGGCAGCAGAGTGTGGCGATGGAGACAGCAGCAATGGGAGGCCGTACAGGGACCATGACAGACTCTGGACTTGGCAGCAGCATGAGGAGGCGGTATATAGGGGCCCATGGCAGATTAGGGGCCTGGCAGCAGCTATGTGAGGCCCGTTATCTTGCAGCACCCTATGTCAAAAAATTTAACACACCAGCAGTGTGAAGAGACCTGAAAGTGGCACATGGCAGCAGAGTGTGGCGATGGAGACAGCAGCAATGGGAGGCCGTACAGGGACCATGACAGACTCTGGACTTGGCAGCAGCATGAGGAGGCGGTATATAGGGGCCCATGGCAGATTAGGGGCCTGGCAGCAGCTATGTGAGGCCCGTTATCTTGCAGCACCCTATGTCAAAAAATTTTACACACCAGCAGTGTGAAGAGACCTGAAAGTGGCACATGGCAGCAGAGTGTGGCGATGGAGACAGCAGCAATGGGAGGCCGTACAGGGACCATGACAGACTCTGGACTTGGCAGCAGCATGAGGAGGCGGTATATAGGGGCCCATGGCAGATTAGGGGCCTGGCAGCAGCTATGTGAGGCCCGTTATCTTGCAGCACCCTATGTCAAAAAATTTAACACACCAGCAGTGTGAAGAGACCTGAAAGTGGCACATGGCAGCAGAGTGTGGCGATGGAGACAGCAGCAATGGGAGGCCGTACAGGGACCCATGAGAGACTCTGGACCTGGCAGCAGCAGGAGGAGGCGGTATATAGGGGCCCATGGCAGATTAGGGGCCTGGCAGCAGCTATGTGAGGCCCGTAATCTGCCTGCACCCTATGTCAAAAAATTTAACACACCAGCAGTGTGAAGAGACCTGAAAGTGGCACATGGCAGCAGAGTGTGGCGATGGAGACAGCAGCAATGGGAGGCCGTACAGGGACCATGACAGACTCTGGACTTGGCAGCAGCATGAGGAGGCGGTATATAGGGGCCCATGGCAGATTAGGGGCCTGGCAGCAGCTATGTGAGGCCCGTTATCTTGCAGCACCCTATGTCAAAAAATTTTACACACCAGCAGTGTGAAGAGACCTGAAAGTGGCACATGGCAGCAGAGTGTGGCGATGGAGACAGCAGCAATGGGAGGCCGTACAGGGACCATGACAGACTCTGGACTTGGCAGCAGCATGAGGAGGCGGTATATAGGGGCCCATGGCAGATTAGGGGCCTGGCAGCAGCTATGTGAGGCCCGTTATCTTGCAGCACCCTATGTGAAAAAATTTAACACACCAGCAGTGTGAAGAGACCTGAAAGTGGCACATGGCAGCAGAGTGTGGCGATGGAGACAGCAGCAATGGGAGGCCGTACAGGGACCCATGAGAGACTCTGGACCTGGCAGCAGCAGGAGGAGGCGGTATATAGGGGCCCATGGCAGATTAGGGGCCTGGCAGCAGCTATGTGAGGCCCGTAATCTGCCTGCACCCTATGTCAAAAAATTTAACACACCAGCAGTGTGAAGAGACCTGAAAGTGGCACATGGCAGCAGAGTGTGGCGATGGAGACAGCAGCAATGGGAGGCCGTACAGGGACCATGACAGACTCTGGACTTGGCAGCAGCATGAGGAGGCGGTATATAGGGGCCCATGGCAGATTAGGGGCCTGGCAGCAGCTATGTGAGGCCCGTTATCTTGCAGCACCCTATGTCAAAAAATTTTACACACCAGCAGTGTGAAGAGACCTGAAAGTGGCACATGGCAGCAGAGTGTGGCGATGGAGACAGCAGCAATGGGAGGCCGTACAGGGACCATGACAGACTCTGGACTTGGCAGCAGCATGAGGAGGCGGTATATAGGGGCCCATGGCAGATTAGGGGCCTGGCAGCAGCTATGTGAGGCCCGTTATCTTGCAGCACCCTATGTCAAAAAATTTTACACACCAGCAGTGTGAAGAGACCTGAAAGTGGCACATGGCAGCAGAGTGTGGCGATGGAGACAGCAGCAATGGGAGGCCGTACAGGGACCCATGAGAGACTCTGGACCTGGCAGCAGCAGGAGGAGGCGGTATATAGGGGCCCATGGCAGATTAGGGGCCTGGCAGCAGCTATGTGAGGCCCGTAATCTGCCTGCACCCTATGTCAAAAAATTTAACACACCAGCAGTGTGAAGAGACCTGAAAGTGGCACATGGCAGCAGAGTGTGGCGATGGAGACAGCAGCAATGGGAGGCCGTACAGGGACCATGACAGACTCTGGACTTGGCAGCAGCATGAGGAGGCGGTATATAGGGGCCCATGGCAGATTAGGGGCCTGGCAGCAGCTATGTGAGGCCCGTTATCTTGCAGCACCCTATGTCAAAAAATTTTACACACCAGCAGTGTGAAGAGACCTGAAAGTGGCACATGGCAGCAGAGTGTGGCGATGGAGACAGCAGCAATGGGAGGCCGTACAGGGACCCATGAGAGACTCTGGACCTGGCAGCAGCAGGAGGAGGTGGTATATAGGGGCCCATGGCAGATTAGGGGCCTGGCAGCAGCTATGTGAGGCCCGTTATCTTGCAGCACCCTATGTCAAAAAATTTAACACACCAGCAGTGTGAAGAGACCTGAAAGTGGCACATGGCAGCAGAGTGTGGCGATGGAGACAGCAGCAATGGGAGGCCGTACAGGGACCATGACAGACTCTGGACTTGGCAGCAGCATGAGGAGGCGGTATATAGGGGCCCATGGCAGATTAGGGGCCTGGCAGCAGCTATGTGAGGCCCGTTATCTTGCAGCACCCTATGTCAAAAAATTTTACACACCAGCAGTGTGAAGAGACCTGAAAGTGGCACATGGCAGCAGAGTGTGGCGATGGAGACAGCAGCAATGGGAGGCCGTACAGGGACCATGACAGACTCTGGACTTGGCAGCAGCATGAGGAGGCGGTATATAGGGGCCCATGGCAGATTAGGGGCCTGGCAGCAGCTATGTGAGGCCCGTTATCTTGCAGCACCCTATGTCAAAAAATTTAACACACCAGCAGTGTGAAGAGACCTGAAAGTGGCACATGGCAGCAGAGTGTGGCGATGGAGACAGCAGCAATGGGAGGCCGTACAGGGACCCATGAGAGACTCTGGACCTGGCAGCAGCAGGAGGAGGCGGTATATAGGGGCCCATGGCAGATTAGGGGCCTGGCAGCAGCTATGTGAGGCCCGTAATCTGCCTGCACCCTATGTCAAAAAATTTAACACACCAGCAGTGTGAAGAGACCTGAAAGTGGCACATGGCAGCAGAGTGTGGCGATGGAGACAGCAGCAATGGGAGGCCGTACAGGGACCATGACAGACTCTGGACTTGGCAGCAGCATGAGGAGGCGGTATATAGGGGCCCATGGCAGATTAGGGGCCTGGCAGCAGCTATGTGAGGCCCGTTATCTTGCAGCACCCTATGTCAAAAAATTTTACACACCAGCAGTGTGAAGAGACCTGAAAGTGGCACATGGCAGCAGAGTGTGGCGATGGAGACAGCAGCAATGGGAGGCCGTACAGGGACCCATGAGAGACTCTGGACCTGGCAGCAGCAGGAGGAGGCGGTATATAGGGGCCCATGGCAGATTAGGGGCCTGGCAGCAGCTATGTGAGGCCCGTTATCTTGCAGCACCCTATGTCAAAAAATTTAACACACCAGCAGTGTGAAGAGACCTGAAAGTGGCACATGGCAGCAGAGTGTGGCGATGGAGACAGCAGCAATGGGAGGCCGTACAGGGACCCATGAGAGACTCTAGACTTGGCAGCAGCATGAGGAGGCGGTATATAGGGGCCCATGGCAGATTAGGGGCCTGGCAGCAGCTATGTGAGGCCCGTAATCTGCCTGCACCCTATGTCAAAAAATTTAACACACCAGCAGTGTGAAGAGACCTGAAAGTGGCACATGGCAGCAGAGTGTGGCGATGGAGACAGCAGCAATGGGAGGCCGTACAGGGACCCATGAGAGACTCTGGACCTGGCAGCAGCAGGAGGAGGCGGTATATAGGGGCCTATGGCAGATTAGGGGCCTGGCAGCAGCTATAGGAGGCCCGTAATCTGCCAGCACCCTATGTCAAAAAATTCAACACACCAGCAGTGTGAGGAGACCTGAAAGTGGCACATGTTTGAGGCATGATTCATGGCGGATTTAGTCAGTTGTGTCAGGAACTGGTGGTTTGAAATCCAGACTAATCCACGCCTGATTCATTTTCACAAACGTGAGTCTCTCCACACTTTGGGTGGACAGTCGTGTCCTCCGCGGAGTTACAATACCTCCTGCCGCACTAAACACGCGCTCCGATGCCACGCTACTGGCCGGGCATGACAGCCTTTCAAGGGCAAATTCAGCTAGTTGGGGCCAAAGGTCAAGTTTCGTTGCCCAGTAGTCAAGGGGATTGTCTACCTCGGTTGGCAGGGTGCTGTCCAAGTAGGCCCAAGCCTGTTGTTTGAGCTCCTGCTCCAGGTCCACCTGATGCTGCTGCTGCTGCTGCGGCTGGTTAGTAGTTTCCTCACTGCGCTGGTGAAGAAAGCTACTCATCATCGACTGCAGACTGAGGCAGCCGCTGCTGGTGGAGCTGCCACTGCTCCTACCACCCCACCCCTCCCCTGCTGCCATGCCAGCGGAACGCGAGCGCACAGGGCCCACAGTGTCTGAGGATGGACGTTGGCGCACAAAGGCAGAGACCAACTGACTACATAGGTGGTTTTTATAGTACGTAATTTTGGCCTCCCTCTCAGCAGGTGTGAAAAAGGCCACCATTTTGGACCGGTAGCGAGGGTCCAACAAGGTGGACAGCCAAAAGTCATCCCTCTGTCTGATGGTTATTATTCGGCTGTCGCTACGCAAGCAACCGAGCATGCTATGGGCCATTTGTGCCAAGGAATGCGAGGGACTCCCTGCCTCCATCTCCACAGCATACTGCCACGGTGCGTCTGGGTCCTCTGTCTCCTCCTCCTCCTCCTCTACCAGATGCTCCTGCTCCTCCACTCCTGTCCGCTGAGTGGAAAAACCACCCATTTCACTCAATAATTCCTGAGCACAAATGTCCTCCTCTACCTCCTCCTCTTCTTCCTGTCCTGCCCCCACAGGGGTCATGTGGCGTTGAGATCTGTGCGCCACGTCTACCGCACCCTGACCAGCCATTGTTAACAGCATTTGTTCCAGGACGTGCAACAGAGGAATGACGTCGTTCATCCCATAGTCCTGCCGACTCACGAATAGCGTGGCCTCCTCAAAGGGCCTGAGCAAGCGGCAGGTGTCACGCATGAGCTGCCAATGGCTGACATCTAAGTTACACAGGGGAGTACCTTTATCCGCTTGTAACATCAGGAAATCGGTGATGGCCTTTCGCTGCTCGTAAAGGCGGTCTAACATGTGTAGGGTTGAATTCCACCTTGTTGCAACGTCGCAGATCAGGCGATGCTGTGGAATTCCGTTCTGCCGCTGCAGCTCAATGAGGGTGTTCTTTGCGGTGTAGGAATGGCTGAAATGCATGCACAGTTTACGTGACATTTTAAGGATGTCTTGCAGTGGGATGGTGGATTTTAGGAACCGCTTGACAACCAGATTGAACACGTGAGCCATGCATGGCGCATGGCACAACCTTCCTTGACGCAGAGCAGACACCATGTTCTTTCCGTTGTCAGTCAACATGGTTCCGATTTTTAGTTTGCGCGGAGACAGCCATCTGTCGATTTCTCTGTTCATTACACTCAGCAGTTCCTCCCCTGTGTGACTACGTTCGCCAAGGCATACCAGGTGCAGCACAGCGTGACACCGTTGCGCCCTGCACATGTGATATGCCGGTCGGGTAATGGGACTTGGCACGGGGGTGGCGGCTGAGGACACGGCGGAAAAAGAGGTGGTAGAGGCGGACATGCTTGCTGGACCAAGGACGTGCAAACGTGGAGGCAAAAGCGTCGTGACCTGTCCAAGTTGCTGGTGCGGCTGTGCCGGCACCACGTTCACCCAGTGGGCCGTAAATGACATGTACTGTCCCTGACCGTAGTTACAGCTCCACACGTCGGCGCTGCCGTGCACTTTGGCAGAGACCGACATGCTCAAAGACTGGCCCACCATCTCTTCTACATGTGAATGCAGGGCTGGCACTGCCTTTTGGGCAAAGAAATGACGGCTTGGCACTCTCCACCGCGGCGCGGCACAAGCCATCATTTCTCGGAAAGGTGCTGAGTCCACCAGTTGGAAAGGGAGGGACTGCAGCACCAGCAACTTGGACAGGAGGACGTTCAGCTTTTGCACCGTCGGGTGCGTGCTCGCAAACTGTTGTCTCTTGGATACGGATTCCAAGAAAGACTGTTGACGGAATCCGAGAAGAGGAGTAGCAGGAGAAGGAGCATCTGAACGAGCGGAAGATGCCAATGAGCGACAACTCCCCTCAGCAGAGGTGTTGGAGCCTTGACTGGCTGATAGAGGGCGATTGACGACGTCGGGTGACGGAGCAAGTAACGGAGCGGGTGATGGAGCGGGGGCTGGGGCAGGCAGAACCGCCGTATGTTTATCACGGTTTTCCCAGGCCACCGAATGGTGACGCTGCATATGCTGACGCAACGCTGTAGTCCCAACATGGGCCCCCTGGCCACGCTTGCATTTCTGGCCACATAGTCGACATACGGCTACGTTTACTTCCTCGGGCGGCTTGAGGAAAAATTGCCACACCACCGAGTAGGAAACTTTGCCCCCGCTACTCTTCACTGGCTGACTGCTACTTCCTCCGTGCGCACCGGCACCACTACTGGCCGTGGTGGTAGGCTGCAGTGGAGCTGGTGCTCTACTCCGTGGACGTTTGGCTCCACTGACACTGATGCGACCCTGCTGCTGTCTCCTGGGCAACCCACCGACTGTTTTGCTCGCTGCCAAGCTGCCACCCTCTTCTCCTGATGATGCGGAAGAAATTGCCTGATGACGACGAGGCTGCCAAGTGCGATCAACCTCCTCATCATCAAGTAGGGTCTCCGCCTCACTACTAGCCCCCTCGGCTGCGTCTGGGTCAGGAGACAGACCTGTCTCTAGACCGGCTACCGAGCCACTCTCCTCGCCAGTACTTGTTCGCTTGGCTGCTGAAAAGGCCGATGTCTCCCCCCGTTCCTGACCGCCCTCTGTTAGCTCTTCCTCACTGTACAGTGGGGCTGAGCCCACAGCATGCGATACTTCGCTTGGTGAGGGAACAGCAAAGGACAGGGGCAGGTAGAGGACACGTGATTTCAGTGGGCTTGGTCCCGGGCCATGCCAACTAACGGTTGTGTCTGACGTACCCACCGACCGTTGGCTGTAGGTGTCAGAGGTGACCTGGGAAGAGGAAGACGACCGAGCCAACCAATCAATGACGGCAGGGTTGTCGGTGGAGACACGACCGCTGGATGACACCGGGAGCACTGGCCTCTGGCTGCGAATACTGCTGCCTCGACCCCTTCCTCTGCTGCCACGTCTGCTCGCTCCTAAAACATTGCCTCCTCTGCCACTCCTCTGCATGTTGTCTGACATACTATTTAATTCAACGATTAGGTGTCCCTGAGTAACAATTCTCTGGCACTCAGTAACAATTCTGTCTGTCCCTGAGTATGAATTCTGTGGCCCTGAGTAACAATTGTGTGTCTGTGCAAGTAACAATTCTGTGTCTGTGCAAGTAACAATTTTGTGTCTGTGAGAGTAACAATTCTCTGGCACTCAGTAACAATTCTGTCTGTCCCTGAGTAACAATTCTCTGGCACTCAGTAACAATTCTGTCTGTCCCTGAGTAACAATTCTGTCTGTCCCTGAGTATGAATTCTGTGGCCCTGAGTAAGAATTCTCTGGCACTCAGTAACAATTCTGTCTGTCCCTGAGTATGAATTCTGTGGCCCTGAGTAACAATTGTGTGTCTGTGCAAGTAACAATTCTGTGTCTGTGCAAGTAACAATTTTGTGTCTGTGAGAGTAACAATTCTCTGGCACTCAGTAACAATTCTGTCTGTCCCTGAGTAACAATTCTCTGGCACTCAGTAACAATTGTGTGTCTGTGCAAGTAACAATTCTGTGTCTGTGCAAGTAACAATTTTGTGTCTGTGAGAGTAACAATTCTCTGGCACTCAGTAACAATTCTGTCTGTCCCTGAGTAACAATTCTCTGGCACTCAGTAACAATTCTGTCTGTCCCTGAGTATGAATTCTGTGGCCCTGAGTAACAATTCTGTCTCTGTGCGAGTAACAATTCTGTGTCTGTGCAAGTAACAATTTTGTGTCTGTGAGAGTAACAATTCTCTGGCACTCAGTAACAATTCTGTCTGTCCCTGAGTAACAATTCTCTGGCACTCAGTAACAATTCTGTCTGTCCCTGAGTAACAATTCTCTGGCACTCAGTAACAATTCTGTCTGTCCCTGAGTAACAATTCTCTGGCACTCAGTAACAATTGTGTGTCTGTGCAAGTAACAATTCTGTGTCTGTGCAAGTAACAATTTTGTGTCTGTGAGAGTAACAATTCTCTGGCACTCAGTAACAATTCTGTCTGTCCCTGAGTAACAATTCTCTGGCACTCAGTAACAATTCTGTCTGTCCCTGAGTATGAATTCTGTGGCCCTGAGTAACAATTCTGTCTCTGTGCGAGTAACAATTCTGTGTCTGTGCAAGTAACAATTTTGTGTCTGTGAGAGTAACAATTCTCTGGCACTCAGTAACAATTCTGTCTGTCCCTGAGTAACAATTCTATGGCACTCAGTAACAATTCTGTCTTCCCTGAGTAACAATTCTCTGGCACTCAGTAACAATTCTGTCTGTCCCTGAGTATGAATTCTGTGGCCCTGAGTAACAATTCTGTCTCTGTGCGAGTAACAATTCTGTGTCTGTGCAAGTAACAATTTTGTGTCTGTGAGAGTAACAATTCTCTGGCACTCAGTAACAATTCTGTCTGTCCCTGAGTAACAATTCTCTGGCACTCAGTAACAATTCTGTCTGTCCCTGAGTAACAATTCTCTGGCACTCAGTAACAATTCTGTCTGTCCCTGAGTAACAATTCTCTGGCACTCAGTAACAATTGTGTGTCTGTGCAAGTAACAATTCTGTGTCTGTGCAAGTAACAATTTTGTGTCTGTGAGAGTAACAATTCTCTGGCACTCAGTAACAATTCTGTCTGTCCCTGAGTAACAATTCTCTGGCACTCAGTAACAATTCTGTCTGTCCCTGAGTATGAATTCTGTGGCCCTGAGTAACAATTCTGTCTCTGTGCGAGTAACAATTCTGTGTCTGTGCAAGTAACAATTTTGTGTCTGTGAGAGTAACAATTCTCTGGCACTCAGTAACAATTCTGTCTGTCCCTGAGTAACAATTCTCTGGCACTCAGTAACAATTCTGTCTGTCCCTGAGTAACAATTCTCTGGCACTCAGTAACAATTCTGTCTGTCCCTGAGTATGAATTCTGTGGCCCTGAGTAACAATTGTGTGTCTGTGCAAGTAACAATTCTGTGTCTGTGCAAGTAACAATTTTGTGTCTGTGAGAGTAACAATTCTCTGGCACTCAGTAACAATTCTGTCTGTCCCTGAGTAACAATTCTCTGGCACTCAGTAACAATTCTGTCTGTCCCTGAGTATGAATTCTGTGGCCCTGAGTAACAATTCTGTCTCTGTGCGAGTAACAATTCTGTGTCTGTGCAAGTAACAATTTTGTGTCTGTGAGAGTAACAATTCTCTGGCACTCAGTAACAATTCTGTCTGTCCCTGAGTAACAATTCTCTGGCACTCAGTAACAATTCTGTCTGTCCCTGAGTAACAATTCTCTGGCACTCAGTAACAATTCTGTCTGTCCCTGAGTAACAATTCTCTGGCACTCAGTAACAATTGTGTGTCTGTGCAAGTAACAATTCTGTGTCTGTGCAAGTAACAATTTTGTGTCTGTGAGAGTAACAATTCTCTGGCACTCAGTAACAATTCTGTCTGTCCCTGAGTAACAATTCTCTGGCACTCAGTAACAATTCTGTCTGTCCCTGAGTATGAATTCTGTGGCCCTGAGTAACAATTCTGTCTCTGTGCGAGTAACAATTCTGTGTCTGTGCAAGTAACAATTTTGTGTCTGTGAGAGTAACAATTCTCTGGCACTCAGTAACAATTCTGTCTGTCCCTGAGTAACAATTCTATGGCACTCAGTAACAATTCTGTCTTCCCTGAGTAACAATTCTCTGGCACTCAGTAACAATTCTGTCTGTCCCTGAGTATGAATTCTGTGGCCCTGAGTAACAATTCTGTCTCTGTGCGAGTAACAATTCTGTGTCTGTGCAAGTAACAATTTTGTGTCTGTGAGAGTAACAATTCTCTGGCACTCAGTAACAATTCTGTCTGTCCCTGAGTAACAATTCTCTGGCACTCAGTAACAATTCTGTCTGTCCCTGAGTATGAATTCTGTGGCCCTGAGTAACAATTGTGTGTCTGTGCAAGTAACAATTCTGTGTCTGTGCAAGTAACAATTTTGTGTCTGTGAGAGTAACAATTCTCTGGCACTCAGTAACAATTCTGTCTGTCCCTGAGTAACAATTCTCTGGCACTCAGTAACAATTCTGTCTGTCCCTGAGTAACAATTCTGTCTGTCCCTGAGTATGAATTCTGTGGCCCTGAGTAAGAATTCTCTGGCACTCAGTAACAATTCTGTCTGTCCCTGAGTATGAATTCTGTGGCCCTGAGTAACAATTGTGTGTCTGTGCAAGTAACAATTCTGTGTCTGTGCAAGTAACAATTTTGTGTCTGTGAGAGTAACAATTCTCTGGCACTCAGTAACAATTCTGTCTGTCCCTGAGTAACAATTCTCTGGCACTCAGTAACAATTCTGTCTGTCCCTGAGTAACAATTCTCTGGCACTCAGTAACAATTCTGTCTGTCCCTGAGTAACAATTCTGTCTGTCCCTGAGAATGAATTCTGTGGCCCTGAGTAAGAATTCTCTGGCACTCAGTAACAATTCTGTCTGTCCCTGAGTAACAATTCTCTGGCACTCAGTAACAATTCTGTCTGTCCCTGAGTAAAAATTCTGTGGCCCTAATAACGTTTCTGTGGCCCTAAGTAACAATTCTCTGGCACTGAGTAACAATTCTGTCTGTCCCTGAGTATGAATTCTGTGGCCCTAACTAGCGTTTCTTTGTCCCTAAATAACGATTCTGTGGCCCTCATTAACAAGTCTGTGTCCCTGAGTAATGGTTCTCTGTCCCTAAGTAACTTCTCTCTGTCCCCAATTCTCGTTTCTGTGGCCCTAACTCTGTCCCTGTCCCTAGTACAGAGCGGTCTGCCTCTGTTCAATGACTGCAGGCAAATGAAGATTTCCAAAATGGCCGCTATATATACCTCGACCATTACACAGTGCTGGCTGGCTGGCTGCTGATTGGCTGATGCGATCACATGTCGTTGAGGAATGCATTATGGGGCAGCGCGCCTTGTCTGCGCGCCTTCCCCGACATCCCCGCTCCGTCGCCGCACATGTCAGCCGCCATTTTCGGAAAAATTTCGATTCGCGCGTCCGAATTAGGCTGTTTTTCGGATTCGGCACGAATCGAAATTTTTCCGAAATTCGACTCGAATTCCACTTCGGATACTTCGATTCGCTCATCTCTAATTGCTATCACAAGGAATGAACAACATCCCTTGTGATAGCATGGTCAGTGACAGGTTCCTTTTATTGATAAATCTGGGGTCCATTAGAAGGGAAGTGGTTAATAATATCTATCACTGATTGCAAATAGCAAAATACATTATGGCATCTTCACAACATATAGATAAGATCAGTGGAACCAAATATTATT
The DNA here is from genome assembly GCF_062004578.1 of Staurois parvus. Taxonomy (NCBI): domain Eukaryota; kingdom Metazoa; phylum Chordata; class Amphibia; order Anura; family Ranidae; genus Staurois; species Staurois parvus. Next base: position 6,496,907 of record NW_028317886.1, read on the forward strand.
ATTATTATTATACAGTATTTATAAAGCGCCGATAGTTCACTCAGCGCTGTACATTACAAAGGGGGACAAAACATGTGACAGAACAATACCAATACAATGCAAAACATGAGGGGATTGAGGGCCCTGCTCTTTCGAGCTTACAATCTAGGAGAAATATAAAGTACTAAATGCTATAAGTAAACAATATAATCATAAATCATAGCTTCACTCAATGCCACTGAACAGGCTAAATTGGTGCAGTTCATAAAGACTCATCCAATACTACTTCTCTGTTAGCAATGGACTCTGGAATCCATTGAAGCTATGTATGCATGGAGGAATATTGTTTCATTTGCTGAATCCACAAGGCGGTCTCTTGATTGGGATTTTACATGCTGGTTTATATCCACGCTCTGGTAAGGGTATTTAATCCTTATACTTAGAAGTGGACACATCTTTCACAGTATGAACACTGCATGCAAGTGTCACTAGTGTTCTCACGCACATGTTCACACAATTACTCACCTTTTATTAGTGATCATGTGTGGTTTAGTGTGACTCACATGCCTTTGCAGTGATGTTCTTTTGACCTCATGTATATTTATGGTATTACACTATGTGAGTTCTCTTTCCTTTGAGGTCTGATCTCCAGAAACACTTTGGAATTATCTTTTTGCTAGAAGGTATTCTGTGGACTGTTTCTTTGGAGGACTATTTCTTTGAACATTACCATTTATCAAGGATTCTTATCGAACTTTTTATATTATATGTATTATGATTTATGATTATATTGTTTACTTGTTTACTTATAGCATTCAGCACTTTATATTTGATTCATACACTTTATGGGGTGAAAAGTGTTTATGTGCATTTAGGGTATTTATTATAAATATAGTAGTATATTTCTGATATTAAAGATCAGTGGAACCACCTTGACAATAGGGCAATTTGGGGTGTCGCTACGATACCATTGATACAGACTCTGTGGGTGCGGTTAACTCTATACAAAACAAAGGATTTTGTTAGTCTCTGGCTGGGAGAAAAGGACACTATAGTGAGCACATCAATGCCCTCTTCCACATATTCCCTGGTATCCCCTGGTATATTCTCCAAATCTTTAAGGACACCATTAGTATATATTCAATACATTGTACACCCTGTGTATTCCAGAAATCAAAACACCACAATTTGTTTAGCTCTTCAAAATTTGTATTATACTGGATTGAGGTATACAAAGCCTTTATAATGCATAGGATGTTTCATTTCCACCCAACATTATCTGTAACAGCAACAACTTTGTATGTTTCCAGCTACAATCCCAGCTTTCAGTTGGGAGAGAAGCAGGTATTTAAAAGAGAGTAATACCTATATGCCTTGAATATAGTCTTCTCTATTAGCCAAGTGCTGCTGTTGGGAGGCAATAAAATAGGTTCTGGTGTGAGTGACCACAAGTCATCCAAATTCCTTGGGCAACTGAAGGATGGGCAGTATAATAAAGGGTTCTGCCTTTTACAGATTGAGTCATGAAAAGTGAGTAAATTTGTTAACTCACTTTTGGAAAATTCAAATCAGAGAATTATGTAAGAAGTATATTTAAATGATTCTGCTATTCTGATCTATGAGGCACATGTTGGAAATGTCCCAAGTATAAGATCTAGAGGTAACAAAATCGACTTATCCCAGATTATAAAAAATCAAAAAAGTGTAGAGAAATTAAGGAGGAAAAGGAGTACATCACTTGCATACAATTTGATGTTATCATCCATCTGTCCCCTTTGAAAACCAGCTATTGAGGGTGATTGTCTCCTAGATTGTAAGCTCGAAAGAGCAGGGCCCTCGATCCACTCATGTTTTGCATTATATATATATATATATATATATATATATATATATATATATATAGTTATTGTTATGTCCCCCATTGTAATGTACAGCGCTGAGCGAACTATTGGCGCTTTATAAATACTGTATAATAATAATAATAATAATTGTCTAATTTTGCTGCAAATGGTTCCACTGCCAATGCAAACAGGAATGGAGACAGTAGACACCCCTGTCTTGCACGCCAATGGAAAATAAACTCTGTAAACACTGTAAGCTCTATTCTTGAGAGGGTAAAATATTTACCAGAACTCCACACATCTATCAACCACAGCTCCTGCAAGTATTCGGCAAAAACAGTTTACAATTACAGAGTGGGATTACTAGTAGTGCTATGTTTGTAAAGACTGCAATTTAAAATAATATTGACCATACAGGTCCAGCTGATTGTCCTGGGTTCTATTCTATAGTTTGCGCAGAGCAGCCTGGCACAAGGTATTTTCTTTTTGTATATATAATAATTTTTATTGATTTTCAAAGAAGGTAAATACAGTAAATATTGTGAAGGCCTCAGTATCGAGGCATGTCCGCCTCCACGCAATGAGACAGATTACAAAAGCATTTATGAACATACAAAGAAATGTTAGCTGACACATTCAAACATATATTGACTATTTAATCACAGTAAAACTCAACTATTCGACTCTGAGGAGTGGAAGCTGATAAATATGAATGGAGTCGGGATATTGTAATGCAAGCACCCATGAATGACAATCAATTGTGTCTAGGCCGTGGGCTATTGGGAGTTTTCTTTTGGTCGGTGGTACCTTGAGTTGACAGAGAATAATGGATGTAAGGGGCATGGGCCTGGGTTACCTCATGAACTTTAAGTTTTCCCACGGTGTTGGTAAGCTCAGCCTTTAGATACCAGTTCCAGTAGTGGAAGGGTTGCATTTGTAATGAAATTTCTGCTGGAGAGAAAGCATGCTCCATGAATCGTTACCATCTGGTGATGAAGCGACAGGTAGATTTTAAGTTCTGAACGGTATGTCATTTTTCTAGTGTAAAAATAGTCATAAAGGTCTGCTTAAATGTAGATACATGTGGTGGAGAAGGATGAATCCACACTTTAACCAGTTGCCGACCGCAGATAGCCGAATGACGGCTAAACTGCGGCCGGCCAGTTCTGAGTGGACGTCATATGACGTCCCCCCAGAACGCGCTCTGGGGCGCGCACCCGGCGATCTCCGTGATCGTTGTGTCCTACGGACACAGCTGATCACGAGATGTGGTAAAAGGCCGATCATACCGGTCTTTTACCACGTGATCAGCGGTGTCCAATGACACGCTGATCACAGGGAAATGCAAGTGCCGGTTCTCGGCTGCACTTTCCTCACGCTGTCAGATCGTGAGGAAAGTACTGCCGAGAACCGGCAGTTGTCAGAACGAGGATCGGCACCGATCATCAGGGCCACTGATGATCAGTGCCCTGATGATCGGTGCCCAGCAGTGCCACCCACAAGTTCCGCCCACCTGTGCCCAACAGTGCGCCCACTAGCTCCGCCCACCTGTGCCCAGCAGTGCACCCACCTGTGCCACTCTGCAGTGCCACCTACCTGTGCCCAGAAGTGCCACCCACCTGTGCCCACCCACCTGTGCCCACCAGTGCCACCCACCTGTGCCCACCAGTGCCACCCACCTGTGCCCACCCACCAGTGCTGCCCACCAGTGCCACCCGTCAGTGCCCAGCGGTTGTGCCAGTCAGTGCCGCCAGTCAGTGCCCAGCAGTGATGCCAGTCAGTGCCATCTATCAGTACCCATCATCAGTGTCACCTATCAGTGCTGCCTATCAGTGCTGCATATTAGTGCCGCCTATCCGTGACACCTCATTAGTGCTGCCTATCAGTGCCGCCTATCCGTGCCACCTCATTAGTACTGCCTATCAGTGCCCTTTAGTGCTGCCTATCAGTGCCCATCAGTGCCGCCTATCAGTGCCCATCAGTGCTGCCTCCCACGCACATCAGTGAAGGAGAAAAAATACCTGTTTGAAAAATTTTATAATAGAAACAAAGAAACTTTTTTTTCAAATTTTTTGCAATTTTTTAATTTATAGCGCAAAAAGTAAAGCGCCCAGTGGCGATTAAATACCACCTAAAGAAATCTCTATTTGTGAGAAAAAAATGATCAAAATTTCATATGGGTACAATGTTGCATGACCGCGCTAATGTCAATCAAAGTGCGGCAGCGCTGAAAGCTGAAAATTGGCCTGGTAAGGAAGGGGGTATAAGTGCCTGGTAGGCAAGTGGTTAAGAATAGTTCTGCGGGCCAGTAACATACAGATGTGGGCCCACTGAGGGAGAAGTTGAGATGGAGATGAGTAAGTTGAGTCCTTCAGGCCTTCATATCTGAGATGCATATCAAAGGGTCCTTGGGAACTTTCATCATATGACTTGAGCTACAGTGAAGGAAATAAGTATTTGATCCCCTGCTGATTTTGAATGTTTGCCCACTCACAAAGAAATGATCAGTCTAAAAATCGAATGGTAGGTGTATTGTAACACTGAAAGACAGAATAGCAACAAAAAATTCAAAAGAAATGCATTTCTAACAAATTATGCACCACCACCATCAACACTGACAGAGATCAGCAGGCCCAGCAAGCACTAGAAGAGCAGGCTGTGGGATCGTGATGATGTCATCACTCACTGACACATTGCACATGTGATGGATGGTCACACTCACACAGACACAAGATATCAAAGTCAGGCATTACCTTCCTCTGCAGGTGCAGCTCCCCTAATGAATGGGAAGAGGAGGGCTGGAACTCCACATTGATCAGCAGCCATCAGCCTGCTTGCAGCAAGGGACTAAGTCTGAGAGGAACACTGGAAGGAGTGGCAGCACAGCTGCTACACTGGCCCCATACAGTCCTTTGTCCTTTCTTCCTCCCCTCTGCTGCCCCTCACCTCAGCTGAAGGATTATTTATGACGTGGCAACCTCCCACACAGAGCTTGCCAGCCTGTGCTGAGCACAGGTGCCCCTAGGTGGCAGCATGCCCTTGGCAGCTGCCTAGGTTTCCTAGTGGAAAACTGACACCTTTCCAGTTATACATTCTTCAGTCTTAGTGCTCTTCAGCTATACTTTTCTTGATCAGCAGATCTACTGGTACATGTGTTGTTAGCAAGATTGTTAGCAGCATGAACAAAGGTTTCTATTTGTAAACTTATTATTCTCCCAGACAATTTACTAAGTGGTGTCAAGGGTAGGGTAACTTCATACGCATGATAATTATCAGTTAATGGACAGCTTAATCTTCCTTACTACCTTTTTGCATTGTATCATTGGTGTTAAGTATCTAACATGATGGAATGAACAGTAGTTGCACAAAGTGAATACATTGGAGAAATACTTCATGACAATACCAAACATCATAACACATTTCAGAAGCATTCTAAAAGTAGAATTAGTAATCTTATGCAAAAAAAAGGCATATTGTATAGTCAAATAATTGTGCCTCTTCTTTCAAAGTTGTTTTTTAGTTTTTATTAAATCTGATTTTCAGGTATAAATGAAATGTTCCCCTGGTTCCATATATTTGTATTCAAAACACAGTATTAAAGAGTATGTGAACCCAACATTTCATATCCCTGATATGTGCTTGTTGTACCATGTAATTGTATGAAAAAGTATGCTGTTCTCTTTGTATTGTTTCCTTTTTGTGAAATCCATGTTGTCCCTGCCAGCCCCTCTGCTTTCCTATTAAAACATTGACTACACTAGGCATGAGAACACACTGTGGTAAGTTCTATAGCTGTGCTGGGAACTCAGCCTGCTCTCCTCCAATCCAATCCGACTTCTGGTCTCACACCCCCTCTGCACATTCATTCACTGGGAAGGTTGGTGTGTTGCTGTTTCTCCTCTCCTAGCTCACTGTTTTCAGCTGCATAAGGAGCTTAGAGGGCATGTGATCACTTTTATATCTGGGAGAAAAAGTATTTATAATGTTTTTTACATCTACACACACATATTTTGCCTTTTGTTTCTATTTTAAAATGAATGAGTTTTTTTACAAGGTGAGGATTTACATATATGTACTTTAATAGAGCAAAACCAATTTAAAGACTAACTCCAGGCAATTAAATGTCATTAAAGTGTATATAAACTCTAAAAACAATAATTTTCTCTATTTGCCCCATTCTGGTCCACTAAATAAACCATTACAAAAGAACATTTAAGAAGAAATTCTGTGCAGGAAGATATTGTATTTCAGAATAGACCCAGCAGAGTTTATTTATTAACCACTTCATGTCCAGTTACTTTCACCCCCTTCCAGTCCAGGCCAATTTTCAGCTTTCAGGGCTTTCACACTTTGAATGCCAATAACTCAGGCATGCAACACTGTACCCAAATGCAATTTTTATAATTTTTTGCGACAGATAAAGCTTTCTTTTGGTCGTATTTAATCACTACTGGGTTTTTTAATTGTTACTATATAAATGAAAAAGACCAAAAATGTTGAACCTTTTTCTTGTACAATTTTGCAAATAAATATTCTTTTGTATAGTAATAAGTAATAAATATAGGCCAAAATGTATTCTGCTACTTTTTTTGGTAAAAAATAACTCAAATCAGTATATAGAAAAAAATCATACAATTTTTCTAAAACTTTTTTTAGATTTTTTTTATTTATTTACATACCATCACCCTAGCAGTACAGTGTAACCATAGTGATACTTTACTACTTTTGGGGGGTGATCAGCCATGCTGGCTCTAAAAGCAATCATTTCTCACTTTCTCTGGCTGCATTCCTGCAGTCATTGTGAAACACTGCAAGAGCTGTGATTGGTGACAGCTTATCACATGGCACAAGGTTACTGTGAATGGCCTCATACCATAGGAAATGACATTTTGTTTACTACTGTTCATGTGATCACTGATTTGCCAATAAGCAATCACATGGTGCTGGGGCTGTCCACAGCAGCCCAGTACAGCAATCCGTGTTCTGCTGTGTCCAGTAGGAGTGCATGCAGGTGACATTTGGAAGTGTCCACCACCATCTGGCCATTTATATGGATGGTCCAGACCGGAAGAGGCAAGAGGCAAATAGAACGGTCAATGTTGCAAGGGTATTTACAGTCTGCAAAACAACCCAACATTTTTGCTTGCACATGGTTGGATGATGGAAGTCAGTAGAGCTCACCTGCACTTGCATGGCTGTCAAACTGGGACAGCTTTGTCTGCAGTCACTGAATCTCAATAGACATCAATAGGTTGCCTGCGCACAGAAGTTATGGTATGCTTTCAGGAAGTGCCTCAAAACTGTGGGACACATTAGAACTCTAAGGGAAAGGGCAACTAACCCTCACCAGACTCACAGGTACACTGCCTACACCTGCGGTGTGGTCAAACTGCACCGAATCACTAATCATGCTCCACTGGGGGAAACCTAATGTTGGACACTGAAATTGCACCATTCCAGTCCAGAAACCATAGTACCACTAACAAGTAGCCTAGCTAAATTGCATATTTCTTTCAAGCACTTTATTTCTGAGAAATAGCTGAACTGAATCACACCAGACACTTAAAAACATTTAAAGCATAATTGTGTGGTTCCTTTTATTATTGGAGCTCCTAAGATGTCCACCAGTGGGCAGAAATTCTTTTTTCATTAGGTATACTTAGATCTATGAATTCTTATGCAAATGTTCAAAGAATATTAAATAACTTTAGCGTAACCCATTTTTTTTTTAAATGGATAGATATTTTATTGATTTTTTATATGGTCATGCATTAATAGAACATTCCTTATGAATTTATTGATTTTTGATTTGGCATTATGAACTGTCATATAACTTTGAAACTGTAAATCGGTCTATTTTTCTAAGCACGCGTATATTACATTTTTGCCCATGTGTGATTCAAAAATGTTTTGCATGTTTGGATACAAATTAATGCTTAGATCTGGGTCTACCCTACAAGGGGAATGTTCACTATCTACTAGGAATATTATTATTATTATTATTATACAGTATTTATAAAGCGCCAACAGTTCGCTCAGCGCTGTACATTACAAAGGGAGACAGAACATGCGACAGTAGGAAAACAATACAATGTGATACACGAGGGGTTCGAGGGCCCTGCTCCTTCGAGCTTACAACATAGGAGGGATAGTGGTACAGGAGGAGATAGCTGTGGGGAATGGAGTAGTAGGAAGAGTGGAGGAGGTCGGCAATTTCTCAGAATATCTTAACTGCTTCATTAGTTAAAAGGGGACCCCACTTATGCATTAAATATTCTTGCCATGAAAAATGCTATTTGTGTTAATACTTTTCACAGAAATATATCTGAAATAAAAGTGTTATACTGTTGATAATGCTGCTACTCAGTTACATTACAGGTGGCGTACAGCGTACAGTGTTTATCAAGCCAAATTTATTTTGGGATTGAATGTGGAAGGATTAGAACCTCAATTTTAAAAAGATATCTCCTTTCTTACTGTCATTGTGACATTTTTACCAGAAAGGGATTTATGGAAATATTAAACAGTTTCATAGACAGTAATAAAAATGACTGGGATTATAGCCATCCCTGTAAAAAAAACTTTTTTTTTGTATTTCTCTCTGTTGCCATTGGAGATTTAGCCTTACTTCTTCTCTAGTAAAATTGTTGTCAAAGAGTTTTGGCTGGACATACGCTTTATTATAGTTTTACTGTAATATTCAATCTGCATGACATTCTGAAAAGGTTACAAAAATATCTTGTGACTTTGACATTGGTCATCTATTCTGCAAGACTTTAGATACTTTAGTGGCAGGTAAGCAGCAGTGTATGCCTTCTCAGCAGTTGAGAAGACACAGGGGGGAATTCAATACAGCATTCTGGCAATATAATCCCTTTTAAAATGTCCTGTGCCAACCACTGCAACCAGTTATGACACATATGAAAGTTTATGTAGTTCTTTTTTTCATCATTTTTACAATGTGTTATTATGGCTGCAAGAGAATTCCCTTTAGTTTGAACATAACCTAAACTAGAGGAAATTATGACCAACTCAAAGTTGGAATACATACAGGCCAGAGTTGCGTGTGGGGGAGAGGGGTTGTGTGTTTAACTTTATCTCTGTGTTTTGCATATACTTGATTGGTTGCTAGGACACAGGCCGCCAGTGTCCTCACACCCAAGGGAGTGGGGTCAACACCAGGGGTGGATTGACAACTCAATCCCCCCAGGCAATAGGGGATCATGGGGCCCCTGTGTCCTTGCCCAAACTCAAAAAGCCTATGAAAAAGGTACCAGGGGCATCTCATGGGGCCCCCTACTGACCCCGGGTCCGCCCCTGGTCAACACTGAGAGTAGGCAGAGCCCGCTAGGCATACTGAGAGACTAGCTCTCAATCAGGACTATCTTTTCTGTGATTGACAGCATAAGGCAGTGGGTGAATTCCATACTCACTATTGGATTGAATAGCAGATACAGAATCCACCCACTGCTGTCACTCACAAGCAAGGTGGACTTGAGGGGGAACAAGTCTCAGAGTTCTCTATCAGACTTTGTACACTTATCAACGCAACTCCAAAGCCTCTGCACCTGTTTGCTGGGCAGAGCCCAATGAGTAGCTCTGAGACTAGATCCCCATCAGATCCACCTTGCCTAAGATTTACATTGCACATTCCCATCATGTTTCACCCACCCCACAACAAAATACCCCAGCCATGAGTGTTGCTGAGCTGCACTGAGAAAGGAGCACCCGGTTTGGACCTTTTTCTGAAGTACATAAGTCTGTTCCAAACACCGACAATTGTGGTGCTAAGGCCCGACATAATTCTGAAGAGTGTCTACCACACTCTTTATGAATTCCAGGGATTTTCTGCAGGAAAGTGAAGGCATTTTTGGGTGCTTGTTTTCCTTGATCAAAATAAAAACAGAAAATAGTTTAACCACAGGTTGACTTTACACATGTAAATTTAAATAGATTGTTGCTATGTAACCAAAATATTAACATTAAAAACGTCTAGCTTTTCGATCAATAAATTATAAATGCAAATGCATTTATTTGTGTACACCTGAACTATCTATTATACAGTAAGCAAAAGCTTCATATGTCCCCAAAGAATAAATTAACTGAGCATAACGAAATTACGTATACGTTTTTATCTCATTTCCTATGTCAGAATACAAGATTTGTAGTCTCAGTGAAAGCACTGGAGACCTGATTAATGATAACTTTCCACCTGATGAAAACAGATAAGGAATGTCATCATTTTAAATCACAGTTTACATTTACCAAAAGGTATCATGTAATGAGCAAATGTCCCCAGCATATTTTATGTGTTAGCATGAGAGCACACTGTACAATAACTTTTTCTCAAAGATTCATGTTTTAAAAGTGAAATAAAATAAACTAATGTTGATTTTGGCATTAAAAACCCAGCACATCTTAGTTCTCAGTGAAGGGGTTGGAAACAATCCCCGACTTCTAAACTTAACCTGACATGTAGGCTTATCCTTACACCTAAAACACAAATCCAGTATTCATTTTCTTTATAAAATATGGCTATGTAGAGGTTAAAGTAAAAAAAATTCAGTTCTTGCTGCAATGCTCACCTTCTCTCCAGACTTGTTCCCAGCAGACTGAGCACTCCATTTATATAAGTTAGTACTTGTGAGCTACTAAGTGGTATTTACACGAAATAATAAATAATTAAATACTAATAACTAATAATGTGATGCATTAACACTAAGACACAAACCCATAAAACTGTGTTCAATTGATTAATAATAAATAAATTGAATGTGTCGCGTTCTACCTATTATCTATAAATTAAATAAAATTGATAACACCATCTGATATTGTATAAACATTAATTATTATGGTATACCTCCTATACCATTCAACAAACGTGCTAAAAATACCAAAACTCTAATGTATAATATTAATAAATAAAATAAATAATATAAAAAGTGCTATAGTGCTAAAAATCCATGTAATTCAAAATCTGCATATGTATATATCAATGTGCCTAATAATCACTATATGCAATGTGCAAATTATGTGCAACACTAACATATTAAAAAGTGCAATTAATTTGTGCAGATTACCAAGAAAATATTAAATATATAACAAAAAATTAATAAATAGCAATAAATATTGTGAATTAAATAAAAATCATATATAGTCCATGTGATGGTAATCTTGCTGTGCTGAAAAATATATGCGTTCACCTTGCTTATCGCCAAACCGCCAAGTAAGGCTATAATAGCTTTTTCTGTCCTCAACTGGATAAGATAGTGTTGAATAAACTGTAGTAATAACCTTCCCACTAGGGGTCTCCTGGATTCACTCCTGGATTCACTGAGCCTGCATGTAAAATGGATGGATAGGGTTTTCTCCCCTCGCCCTGCAGGGGCTATAGCCACTGGCAGTAATCGAATGCAAAAAAATCTGCAGGCTGGTTGTACTGAAGTCAATTGATGAGTCAGCTTCAGTACAACCATCCTGCCCATAGATGGATTGAATCTTGGGTGGCGCCTGCTGAATTGGCCGAGATTTGATCCATCTATACCCAGCTTTAGGAAAAACATTGATCTCTCACCTTTATCATGCCCCAAGCACATACATTACTTCTCAGTATCAAGACCAGTAATAAGATGGATCTGCAGTACACTAAGCTCTCTAGCCAGTTTTACTCAAATAAAGGATGTGCATTAACCAATCACTGACCAGTCTGCAGTGCATCTGCAATAATCTCCAAGTGATCAGCTACCACTAAAGTAGCGTTAACCTTACAGTCCTGCAGCTTATAATTGTTGACACCCTCAGTGATCTGTCTGCAGTGTATGTGCTCTGCTTCAAGAGCATGTGCATCATCCCCTCACTGATGAATATTTATAATGTGCTTGCATTAACCCCACAGTGGCCTGTCACCAGCATAAAAGCATTAACTACTTAGTGCCCAGCCCCAGAACAGGCATATCCCCTCAGCACTCATTCCTCTGCTTATATATGTTAACCTCTCAATGCACAGTCCTCAGACATTTATATAAGTATACCTTTAAATAAAAAATAATAAATGCACATATTTTTGCATGAAAAAAATGTGCATTCATTATCTTTTCAATGGGAGGCCGCAAAGCATTATACCCATGATCAGTGAATCGTAGGTGAAATATAAGGCTCTTGCAAACACTTCCTCCAGCTCTCTGCCCTTAACTCTGTATGGGCTTTCAGTTGGAGAGTTGGCTTAAGTGTCAATGGACTATGAGTGCTCTGATTACCACACTCGTGGTCCGCTGATAACTACAAATTTTAAAAATTTTGTAAATGGGTGCCAAACTCATAATGCGGCACATTTTTCCACCACTGTCATTTATCTGGACGGCAATTACCATATTTATGTTGCTAATTGTGGAAGGATTGGTAAACAACTTTTACTATCCTGCTATTTGCACTCCTCCCCTGCACATACTGACCTCACCACACCATCTGCACTCCTCTCCTGCATATACTGTCTGCTAAGAGACTTCTTTAGCATTGTTTGTTATAGCGCCAACCTTTTCTACTTTTGCTAGTATATAAATTACACTGTGTGCACAATTATTAGAGAAATGAGTATTTTTACAAAATCATCATTTTTATGCATATTGTTCAACTCAACTTGATTATTGGATTTAAGTGATATCAGGATATTAGGTGATGTGTATTTGTGTAATAAGGGAGTTGGGTGACCTAAGGAGATCAACACCCAATATCAAGGTGTGCATAATTATTGGGCAGCTTCTTTTCCTCAGGCAAAATGGACCAAAGAAGAGATTTAACTGACTATGAAAAGTCAAAAATTGTAAAAAGTCTTTCAGAGAGAACCATCACAGAGCCATCAAATATTTTGCTGCAAATAGTCAACAGGGTCGCAAGAAATGTATTGAGAAAAAAAAAGATGTAAATTAACTGCCAAAGATTTGAGAAGAATCAAACATGAAGCCACCAGGAACCCATTATCCTCCAGTGCTGCCATATTCTGGAACTGAAACCTACCTGGAGTGCCCAGAAGTACAAGGTGTTCAGTGCTCAGAGACATGGCCAAGGTAAGGAAGTCTGAAAGCTGACCACCACTGAACAAGACACATTAATTGAAATGTCAAGACTGGACCAAGCAATATCTGAAGACAGATTTTTCAAAGGATTTATAGACTGATGAGATGAGAGTGACTCTTAACAGACCAGATGGATGGGCCTGTGGCTGGATCAGTAATGGGCACAGAGCTCCACTTTGACTCACACACCAGCAAGGTGGAGGTGGGGTACTGGTATGGGCTGGTATTATTAAAGATAAGTTATTTGAACCTTTTTGGGTTGAAGATGGACTCAAAATCAACTCCCAAACCTACTGCCAGTTTTGAGAAGATATAATAGTAAAATGTGCAGTGCCTAAACCCTATTGAGAACTTGTGGGCCCTCTTAAATAGGAGAATTATGGTGAAGGAAAACAGTACACCTCTCTGAACAGTGTCTGGGAGGCTGCGGTTGCTCCTGCACAAAAATGTTGATCATCAGTGGATCAAGAAACTGACAGACTCCATGAATGGAAGGCTTATGACTGTTATTGAATAGAAGGGTGGCTATATTGGTCACTGATTTTTTTTTAGATGTCAGAAGTGTTTACTTGTAAGTTTTTAGTTGTTAGTTTATTTTTCTCACAAGGATGATGCAAAAATTTTCATTTTTCCTTTAGTTGCATAATAACTGCACACAAATAGTTGCCCATTAATTGTGCACACATAGATATTCTCCTAAGACATTTTACTTTCTTAAATATTCAAGTTTGAGGTTTATTAACATGTTGGATTAACCGGGAGTGCTGTGGTGGCTCAGTAATGAAGTTAATTCTCAAAAATACAACTTGCCTAGTAACTGTGCACATAGATTTGACTAATCAGACCAGGCCAGTTTCTTCCATTGCTCCATGGTCAAGTACTGATGCTCACATGCTCCTACAGTGGTACTTTTGGCTGTGGATACAGGTCAATATGGGAACCCTGACAGGTCTGCCGCTATGCAGCCCCATATACAACAAACTGTGATGCATTGTGTGTCTTGTCTCTCTATTGGAACCAGCGTTTTTTCTTCCTTGGACCATTTTTACTAGGTCTTAACCACTGTAGATGGGAACATCCCACAAGAGCTGCAGTTTTGAAGTTGCTCTTATCCTATCATCTTGCCATTACAACTTGGGCCTTGTTCAACATGTTCACTTGCTGCCTAATATATCCCACACAATTCCACGTGCCATTGTAATGAAATAATGTCATTAACTTTATTAAACCACAAAGAAATCCACATAAATTGAAAATTGGTATAGAGGCACTCACGCATCTTGCAGAGGAGGTAGATTAATACAGCAATGTTGTTACCGTCAATGTTTTGATGAAGATCGACTGAGATTAATCGAAACGTCAGCAGTAGAAATGCTGCTGTTTTGATCCACCTTCTCTATAAGACCCGTTAAGTACCTCTATACCAGTATATATATATATATATATATATATATTCCCTTTTTTGTTTTCCCCTGTGATAAAACAATGCATATTGAACTTGGTACACTGTGTAAAGGATAAATAGATACATTCTGAAGATTGAAGATTACTGTTCCTCTAAGCTCTTTTGCTTATATGTGAAGTCTTTTATCTGCCATGTACTGGTTTTTAGTGAAGCATACTGCATATAGTGAGCCATATTACAGGTACAGTTTTGTTTATATCACAAAAACAATTCATTTTTTCACTTTAACCTAACTATAACCCTTACCATTTTATATACTTAGGGTTGTTTTGTTGTGAGTACTGTAGCATAGAGTTTGTTTCTAGAGCCATTAAAATGTGCATTTATGCTTTTTGCTCTTCCAGAATATTTCACAGAAGGTAAATCTAATTTACAAGGAGCTCAGTTTCATGTAATGTGGCATTCTCAAGCTCTTTCCTGAGCTTTACAACGCTTGAAATTTTGTCTTTGGCCTTTAAGTAACTCTTTAGACTGGACTCATACAGTATATTGCCACTTCTGTAAATACAAAGAACCTCTATTCTTTTCTGTATTGTATTACTAGTATTTTGCTATGCACAAAGTGTCTGGTACTGTGCAAGATTCAGGATTAAATTTAAGACCAGAGAATGAAATCTATTTAACAACACTGCTCTGTAATCAGCTGTCAAATACTTCAAGGTTCTGTTCTAGGCCGAAGGCGCAGTGGTTCAATGTGACACAAGTAGAAGCACATAGAGGTAAATAACTATTGTTATGAATAGCCTATACAAAACAATCTCTTGTTTTCTTTGCACAAAGTGTTATAAGAAACCTGTAGATCTATATGTAGCAATCTTTTTGTATGATTTAGTAAAAAACAGCTTTTCAAGCCCCACTTCTAAGTGTGAAGTGTAGCAAGTAATTAGATCATCACTGAAAAGAAAGCTATATTTTGTCTCCCTACAAGACCCACCTGAAACTTGAACTTTTTCATCAATTCTCTATAGAATATCATGTCAAGCTACCTTGTTCACTCAACGCTGATGTAACAAATTGCTTCCCGAGACATTGCAATACTTACTTGTCCAGAAAGTGATTTAGATTTTCCTTCAGCAATATGAGAAAATACATTGCATTTTGGTTATTCTCAAGAATCTTTGGTTGTCCTCAAGAAAAATAATATTGATTTATTGTGAGCATGTATATCTACAAGAGATTTATGTGCTTATATAGAATTAATGCTGCCTGACATTGGCAGTATTGTATTTATTGGCTGGCTTAGAGCAAATGCTGATCAGTAAATATTGCATTTTTTCAGTATATTCTTAATATTTAAAATACAGATAATTGGGACATTTTAGACCCAAACTTAAAAGCATATACTATACTTCTAGTATGTTAATTAACCACTTCAGCTCTTGCCCCTGTATACCCCTTATCGACCAGAGACATTTTTGCTCAAGGCCTGTGGCAATAAGATAACAAAGCAATACATTAATATTATTTTTAGGACAAACAAGGCTTTATTTTTTTAACATTGTTTTGTAAAAAATATTAAATTGTCTGTGCAATTTAAATAAAGCTTTTTTCATACTTTGAAACATAGTATTATTGTAGATTTGTAGATACAAATTGTATAGTTATATGCATTGTCATTGCTATTGTTTTAATGCTTCTAAGATGAAAAATGTTACAAAGCATTGCAGATTTAGTTACAAATAAAATAAAGGTTTTTTCAAGAAGAAAAAAAAGCAAAAATGTTTAAATATGAATTAAATTTTTCTTTTTTAAATTCTTAGCGGGCAAAGTGAGAGTTAAAAGTGATAAAGAGGGGAATTGGTTATTCAGAGATATTTAGGAGTGTATTTTTTTTACTTGTAAGGTTGTTTTAACTGATCTCATGCACAAATCAATATATCAGAATGCGTGCAAATGTATGCAAATAAACATGAAGAAATTTTTCCATACTAAATATACAGTATTTTTTTTAGTGAAGGAATAAAAGTTATGCCAAAAAGCATGGCCAACACATTACAATCACATGTACATGCTCATATGGAACTGTTCCCTGAACATGGGGATTGGTGTGTAAATGAGCCCTAAAGGTGGTTGATAAAAAAAAAAATAATTCTTTAGAGTCTTAGTAAATTATATATGTGCATGTTTAGGTATTTTACTGCATATGTTCATATCCTTGCTATAATGCACAGAAATGCAAACACCAGCTGGTATATGATTATTACGCATTCATGCAATAGGGTGGATTTACTAAAGGCAAATAGATTGTGTACTTTTTATGTGCAGTTGCACTTATTTTCCTTAGTAAATGTGACCCTTCCCTTTGTAAAGAATACCCAATCAGCTGCAAGGAAAATAAAAAAAAACCTGCATTTTTGCTTGGACACGATTGGTTGATGGAAATCAGCAGAGCTTTACCACATTTACTAAATTCTGAGGAAAATTAGTGCAAATGCATAGTCCTTTTGCCTTTAGTAAATCAACTGCAATGTTTTTTCCCGTATTGTTGCTTTGCTTGGTTTATGTATGTTTTATTTCTTAGCAAGCCAGTCATATTATTATTATTTTTTCCAGTAAAAAGGTTGACACACATAACTTAATTTAACTAAAACTTTAACACAAAAGCAGCATTTTTATTTAATCAAAATAAGACTGCTACGTTAGTCTACAATCAGCTGAATAGGTTTAAAGATGTTTTTCATATGCAGTAAAATTTGCATCACTACCTTACATTAAGAGTGAGATACTGTATATATTGAGGTATGTTGGGGGCATAAAATAGCTGACAATATGTAGCACTTCTTTTACTCCCATTTTTTGTTAGGGAGTGGCGTCAGGTTCCCATCATTATTTGTATATATGAGACATATAGTTTCCACTTTCCCTTCCAACGTTATTGTTTGTAAAGTGGCAATAGGTGTGCATGCAAGTTATGCATGCAGGGAATTTTGCAAGTAGGAGAGAGAATAAAAATCCATTGCCATGCTAAAAAAATACAAGTAACCCTCCCAGTCTTAGGTGAGAGGGGACCCTGATGTTATTCTGCAGACTAAAGAGTAGGGGGATCTATTTAGATTCTGTAAACTGTAGTATGGTAGTGGTCTGATACCACGCTGCAGACAGTATGGGACAAGACCTGCTGTCACTCTGCAAACCATATTGGTGGGAGGGGAGGTGGTGGTCCTATTGCCAATCTATGGACTTGAAGGTTGGTCACCTGTAGTGTTCATCGAGGGTAGCTGGGCTACTATAAATGCTCAATCAAGCAATTATTATCAACATGGTTTGCTCACAATCCCAGTAATGCATAGCTTAAGCAGGTTAATTGAGCTAAATAGAACTTTAAAACAATTATATATGAAAACACATTGACTAAAGAGTGATCATACAAAGTTTTTTCATTTATTTTATTTCATGTCTTGTTTTGTAACATGTTTTATGATAATTATAATGCCAACTGTTTAACCTAGTATAGACACCCATTTGAAAAGTCGTTATTAGTGACTCAAGCGGCTTAAAGGATAAGTTCACCTTTTTAACAAAAAAATAAATTCACATTTGTTTTCAGGTAAGAAAATGTGTATTTACTATTTTTTGTTTTAGGAGCCTAAAAAGCATTACACCAATGAACTACTCCAGCTAGCTGTCACAATGGGACATCAAGGGGGTGTGGGGGCCAGTACAACTGTAACATGTTACAACCTGAATATGGGTGTAACATGTAACATGTTACCAGGGGCGGACTGACCATTTGGAAACTCGGGCACTGCCCAAGGGCCCAGGGTCAGTAGGGGGCCCCATGAGATGCCCCTGGTACCTTTCATAGGCTTTTTTGAGTGTGGGTGAGGACACAGGGGCCCCATGATCCCATATTGCCCGGGGGCCCCATGAGTTGTCAGTCCATCCCTGCATGTTACAAACAGTGAACTTATCCTTCAAATCAGAAAAATATACATTGCCAATTTTTATTGATTCAAATTACATGCAAATTCAAAAATCAACCAACAAAAACAGCAAACTCAATGCCTTTTAATACTCATTTGAAATTGACAACATTGTCAAAGGCACATGGACAGGAGTCCAAAATGTCAGTATGGCTTCACAAGGGCGATAAAGGTAACCATGATTCTACCAAATGCTATTAAGGCTAATGTGTCAGATATCTAATTGTGCTCATGTGTATAGCCACCCAGAAACAAAACACTGTGATGTAGATATAGTGACAATGCTGCTAACCTTTACAAGATATTATCTGGCATTGTTACTCACTGCACTAATCTTAGCTAAGATATCTATACTGCCTGTTCTTAAAATGCCTAACCATCTCTTGCCGTATGGTGTTATGCTATCCTATGTCACCTGCAACAGAAGTATAGTGGTAATGGGAACTGCATGAATTCACTTCTGTGATATATTTACATCTTCACATCTATACAGAGCATTCTGGACAGCTGGACTGTTAATAACAACTAATATCTGGTGCAAGTTATGGAAATTGGTTGATGCACTTCATGGGACATGCTAATATATGACATTGTCACTATTGTTTTTTTTAATTTAAGCCACTCGAATCACAAATAGTAACAACTTTTGTCTATACTAGGTTCAACAGTTGGTATTATATATTTTTGAGTTGCAGTGACTGCTCTGAATGAAGGAAGTTGGCTTAATCAAAAATGTTAAATCTTCCAATTTCCTTATGTAATGGTTTATGTTTATGATCATTTTTGCTAGCAGCTGTTAATCATGTTGAACTTAACTTGTTATGTAGTGTTGAAGATGTTTCACCACTTACCAAGTGGCAGTTCCTCAGTTCAACTGAGTGTAAGAAACATGTTCCATCATTTACAGACTTATGGACAGTTCAGTCATTTTCACATGATCAACATGTCATGAAATGTGTCACTGCAGATGATGGATTGTCTAAGAACATAATAAAAGGAGTAGAAGTCTCTAAAAAACACAACACATTTTTTCCTAGTTCATATAGTACTTTGGTGTCACAAAGTCTGTGATTGGTAATAATTGTTTGAGTTGCATGTCTATATATGGGTGACAGATAGTGTCAATGGCCTTCACCACTGTTTAGGGATGGATGTTCCTGTTCCTGTCTGATTATTACACAATGATGCATTATTAAAGGGCCAGCTGTTTTAAACTTCTGCTGGACAGTTAAACCAGTTTCTTATACACTGGTCAAAAAAATTAAAGGAACACTTTTTAATCAGAATATAGCATCAAGTCAATTAAACTCCTGGGATATTGATCTGGTCAGTTAATTAGCAGAGGGGGTTTTTAATCAGTTTCAGCTGCTTTTGTGTTAATGAAATTAACAACAGGTGCATTAGATGGGCAACAATGAGACAACCCCCAAAACAGGAATGGTTTTACAGGTGAGGGCCACTGACATTTTTTCCCATACTCATCTTTTCTGACTGTTTTTCACTACTTTTGTATTTAGCTAGGGTCAGTGTCACTACTGGTAGCATGAGGTGATGCCTGGAGCCTACAGAGGTTGCACAGGCAGTTGCACTCCTCCAGGATGGCACATCAAAAGGTGACAGTGCTGGAAGGTTTGCTGTGTCTCCCAACACAGTCTCAAGAGCATGGAGGGGCTTCCAGGAGACAGGAAGTTACTCTAGGAAAGATGGACAGGGTTGTAGAAGGTCCTTAACCCATCAATAGGACAGGTATCTGTTTATTTGTGCAAGGAGGAACAGGATGAGCACTGCCAGAGCCCTACAAAATGACCTCCAGCAGGCCACTGGTTTGAAGGTCTCTGTCCAAACAATCAGAAACAGACTTCATGAGGGTGGCCTGAGGGTCTAATGTCTTCTAGTGGGCCCTGTGCTCACTGCACAGCACCATAGAGCTCAATTGGCATTTGCCATTGAACAACAGAATTGGCAGGTCTGGCACTGGCACCCTGTGCTTTTCACAGAAGAGTGCATGTTCACCCTGAGCACCAGACAGACGTGAAAGGGTCTGCAGAAGCTTTTTAGAACATTATGCTGCCTGTAAAATCATTCAGCATGACCGTTTTGGTGGTGAGTCAGGGATGGTCTGGGGATGCACAGACCTCTACAGGCTAGACAATGGCACCCTGACTGCCATTAGGTATCAGGATACAATCCTTGGACCCATTGTCAGACCCTATGCTGGTGTAGTGGGTCCTGAGTTCTTCCTGGCACGTGACAATGCCTGGCCTCATGTGGCGAGAGAATGCAGGCAGTTCCTGGTGGATGAAGGAATTGATACCATTAAATGGCCCCCACGCTTGACTGACATAAATCCAATAGAACACCTTTGGGATATCATGTTTTGGTCCATCCAACACCACCAGGTTGCACCTCACACTGTCCAGGAGCTCAGTGATGCCCTGGTCCAGATCTGGGAGGAAATACCCCAGGACACCATCCGAGCATTCCCCGACGTTATCAGACATGCACACAAGCATGTGGGGGCCATACAAGCTACTGAGTACCATTTTGAGTTGCTGCAATTAAATTTCAGCAAAATGGACAATTGTCAGGGTCCTGTCCATGGCAGAAGTTCTGGAAAATCTGGCATTTCTGCCAGTACTCTACATGGCCGCAAAAGTACACATCAGCCTCAGTCTGGTGCCAGACGGCCTTTATAAGGAGGCTCATCACTTCCTGTAGTTGCTGGATGATCTCTAGCTCCCCATGCCCTGTTCCTGGTTCCTGTTTCCTATGACTCTGACTTGTGATTTCCTGTTACCGACTCGGCTTGCTCCTGTACCTGTCTACTCTGATTTACCCCTGATCTGACCTCGGCTTGGATTACGAATACTCTCTCTCTCTCTCTCGATCCTCTGTGAATGACCTCGGCTATCCCATCTGACTACGTCTGCTCTGATTCCAACCTGGTACCTGACCTTGGCTTGAACCTACTACCCAGTAAACATCCAAAACCCGGAAGGGCTTGCATACCACGCACAGGCGCCTCCTGTCTGTAGACCTATCTCCGTGCACCAGCTGTGCTTCTGAGTGGACCACCAACCAGCACTCCTACAGGCGACCTGTGCAACTTTGGGCCTAACTCCCGCTGTCCCACTCTCAGGGGATTCCGGAACTTAGCCGCAAGGGAAGCCCTCTCTCCAATGGCCTCCATCACCAGGTACATGATAACTACCCTGCTGCATAATTTTTTTCACTTTGGTTTTCAGGGTGTCTCTGAATTCAGTCCTCTGTAGGTTGATAATTTTAATTTCCATCAAATGATAGGGCATCCTTACATTCCTAACACATTACCCAGTCTATAACAGTAGAGATATCCAGCATGATATGTTTCCCCGTTGAGATCTGATGTGTTTTCAAAGTGTTCCTCTAATTTTTTTGAGCAGTTTATTTTTAAGAAACCCTGTTGGTGAAACATCAATGCTAGAGTTTATGGTTGTAAACTTACTGCGTCCATTGTTATGGATACTCATTCTGTTGGATTTTTTTTTTATTCTAATCTATGGAGAATAGAGTTTCACACCCATGTGGGGGAAAGCAGAACCTGGAGGCTGATTGGTTTCTATGCAGAGCTGCATCAGATTTTGCACTCTCCAATTTTAGTAAATCAATCCTATAGAGTTTTAGTTTGGTGGTATTCAACCACTGGGCTTTTTTTATTTTTTCCTATATAAATAAAGAGAACAACAAAACAATAAATGAATGAAGACCAACAATTTTGAAAAAATAAATTCTTATTTACTGTTACAAATTATATTGTTCATTATTTCTAGGGTAAAAATAAGCCACATTAGTGTATATTATTTAGAAAGTTGTATTGTAGAGTCTACAAACTATGGTGTATATATGTATATATATATATTTATATATTGTGCTACCCCCTTGAGAGCAGCTGGATACGGGTTCCCCTATTTCCCTGCAGAGCCAATTTATGAGCTTGCTTGTGTTGTTTTATTTGGGGTAAACAGCTTGGATAGGGTCTAGGGGTGTATGGGATGCCCAACTTGACTTGAAATGATAACTCTGAGGATAAACTTCCTGAATTCTGTACAGAAAGGATGGATGCTTAACTTTCCACTGCCTCCGGAGTGGCATCAGTATCTTGACGGATCAGTAACACAGTCTCTGTAAGGAGCACTTGGTCCTCTTTCTTTATAAACCTTTTCAGACCCTAGCTAGAAACTGCCCATCCATCTGGCTGACTTTGAAGAGTATCCCAGAGCAAGAGATTCTAGAACAGACTTGTAGAACTGTCCCAGGGAGAATTGGGTGGGTATAACACCTAGGAGCCCTCTCTCTTGTAGACCCTGGGGATGTAGAGGTACTCACACTGTCCTTGTATCCTGTAGCATTAGATAAACTGATTTCAGGCTTTTTGTTGGGCTAGTTTCTTTCCTGGATAGCAGGCTGTCCTTCCTCAGTGGACTGCAGAGCAGTTGAGCTCCCTCTGCCAACTTCCTTCTCCCATCCTTCCAACTTCCAGCCTTGAGGCAGGACTCACGTCACACGCTCAACATAGGAAACTGGTCAAAAAGCAAACCAAACCGGCAGCACCGGATATGATGTCACATGCTCAACATAGGAAACTGGAAGTATGTCAACTGACGCGTTTTGCCCCTCCTCCAGGGCGTTATCAACATAGGAAACCAGAAGTACGTCAGACAGACGCACTTCTGGTTTCCTATGTTGAGTGTGTGACGTCATTTCTGGAGCTGCCGGTTTGGTTTACTTTCTGGAATCCGTTGTACAGTAGGAGATTTGTTTTGGAAGATTTTGTCAATTGGCGACTTATTTTAAGTTATAATGTGAGTAGATTGAGCTCTATTTCATTCAATTAAAAGTCTTTGCAATATTGCACTATTGGTTCTCCTTTGTCTTCCTATATAACACATCGTTATGAGGGGAAATCACTTTTGAAGTTGGATGAAAGGAAGCTCTTATATATGGAGGAGGCTATGAAAAGGAAATTTTCCCTGGGAATTGGAGGATAATATTGTATACATAAAGTGCAATTTATTCTTATCTCTGGTGAGTGCGGAATACATCAGTATTCACAGGAAGGTGTGGATCCGTGGAGTCTTTTCTCCGTATTACACTTATCCTAATATTTTTTTGGAGCACTATTTGCATGTTTAAAGGGGACTTTCTTTGTTTTTGGTTTCATCACTTTTTGTATTTGGACACAAATTTTGTATTTTTTTCATTTTGGTGGTTTTGGACATTTATTTTATAACCACAGAATTTATTATGATTTGTGTATAATTATTTTTGATTCATTTCATGTTCTGCGCTGTTTTATTGTTTCACTGATTTTTTTATTTTTATCAATCTTTTTGATTCTTATCAAAGCACAGCAGCATTCACTTTCAAAATTTTCACATAGTTCTTGTGGCACAGGTTGTTTTTGTTTTGATTACTGTGAATGTTTACAGTGATTCCATGGTACAAGAGCCAATCACAACGGCCCTGTGCCCTGATCTGAGATCAGCTGTGTCCAGTGTAAATAGTGTTCAGAGATCACACCGTTGCATGCCCCATGAGGTGTGCTTTCAGGAGGACATACATATACAGTATATCCCCGCAGAATTACATATGTCCTGCCTGGCTGCATACAGTATATACACTGGCTAGGTGGTAAGCAGTTATTATCTGCCTGGAGTTCAGCTTTAAAAGAACTGTAAAAAATGATATTGCCTTTTCCTAACTGTTTTTGCAAAACAACTATCCCTTGGCTGTGGTCTATTAAAGAAGGGTGTTTCTGCAGAAAAGCTAACCTGTGAGTAACGATTTACTAAGCCTACGCCCCTGGCACCTCAACAGATGTTCTGCCTTCCATGTGATACTGCAGAAAGAGAAATAAAATATCCTCTCTCTTTTTTCCACCAGTGAAGCCCTTCATTCCTTCAATATTTTCAGTTTTACTAGTGTGGGTGTTCATCATCTTCCTTTATTTCATGCTACTGATTCAAATCTGCTTATAGCTGATCAAGTCTGGGATTTGTTTTATTACCAGTTGTGATAGAAAAGGCAATTCATCAAAAGATATTTGTTTGTGCTATAACACAAAATCTATTCTCTCTTCTCTGTAAGCAATTCATGGTGAAACAGTCTACTTCAGTAGTCTTTTTATATCTAATGTAACCGTTTCAGACAAGAGGATGTTTTCCTATTCAATTTTTCAGCCAAGGTTCATTTTATTTTTGAGAAAGCAATATGTATGTGTGTATATACACGGTATGCATTTACAATTTATACTATAGTACAGAGAAGAAAGGCAGGCAGTGGATAGAAGAGGGGGCAGTGTGCCACAACATTGAGAGTTGGACAGAAGGTGAGAGGAACTTATAAATGAAAGACAGTAAAATATGGAGAGGGTCCAGGAAGAAATTAAATATTTTGGAAATCTAAATGGGAGAAAATGTAAAAATTAAGGTTCCCACTTGCTTTCTGTAGGAATGACCAGTGATAGATACTGCAGATAACGCTTTCTTCATCGCTGATCCACATTGCACAATTTATGTTCCTATCCTTGTGCACCTCTATTAACACCCCTTCTATTACTTTCAGTCTCTATTGAAGTATTCGTTTTCATCAGGCCTGCATTCTTTGTCTTCAGTGGAACTTGCCACATAGAGGTTCCAGTGACATTATATGTGCCTTGCGTATGTCAGAATGCTAAACATGTCAGCATCTTCACTTTCCTAAAGTCGTAATATATATGTACTTTGGTGATGAGCAATTAAAGAGAATAGCAGCATGGGCCATGCACATAACAGTGAAGCATTCCTCTTGTCCTTTTGCACAGATAGTGTGGTCTTTCCTTTTCTTGGGAATACCACTTTTTTCTTGCTTATTGTCATAAAAGCACAGCTTTCTAGGAAATGATGATGTGGCTATATACAGTAGCTCAATTGGATGCAAGAAATGTCTTCGATTTCCAGAATGATTTCTTATAGTATTGGAAGGTAACTCCATTACAGCTTTACTGGCAGATAGGGACTCTAACATGATAAAAGTGTTGTGTGGCACTTAATATGTATTTGAAGGTGGGTTGCATGACCTGTCAGGTTCATACATTAGAGCCAGTGAATCTACAGCATGAAAATACACATTCTGTAGTGTTCAATGTTTAGTGAGTAATCCAAGGTTACTAGTATGCCATACTAACACAGTCCTCTGCCCTGAGAGTGGCTGAATAGGGTTGGAAAATGACAACACCGTATACAATAGCACTGCCCCTTTTCTGCTGGCCATGCAGTGAGATCTCACTTACTCATTGCTCTGGTGCTTATGGAAATCCTGACCCAGAACTGATATGCTTTCACTTTTGGACTGTGGATTCAGAGCAACAGTGATATATGTGGCTTTCATTAGAGAACCCTGTACACCTGCATGTTTGCTGTGTTGCCATAATGAAAGTGCACCCAGTCAGCACATTCAATATGTTAAAGAAAGAAGCCCAAGAACAAGTAAATTATCTTTATTTACTTTATACTGTACATATGGTTTCCTCCACTAGACCATCTGGAATTATTACTATAAAGGGCAAGCAATACACCATCATGTAATTTTAGTGAAAATGTTTGCATATTGGGACACTGTGTTATGGTTGAACACCATCTAATATTCTGTTGTGGTGTTGTGCCATCCTAGAGCACTGTATGATATTATATTCTGTCTGTTATGTTGTTGGCACCAGTTAGTATTGCACGATCATGGTATCTGTGATAATAGAATATGAGCTCTGGTATATGGCATGTCTTATTTTTTTGTTTTTGTGTGTGTAAGTATATACAGCATACTGACCACTGCGTCTACTGCCCTCATGTTTCCTGTTTCTTTGTGCTTCTTCAAAAGAGCTTTAACAGTGCATCTTGAAACCCCAGTCTGTTTTGAAGTCTTTGCCTGGTAGAGATCTTGCTAGTATAACTACCTTGTGTTTTGTTGCTGTGCTCAGTCTTGCCATGGTGTATAACCTGTGACATGAAACTGTCTTCCGCAACCTCACCTTCGTAGAAGAGTTTGGCTGTTCCTCACTCAGTTTTAAACCTCCTACACAGCTGTTTCTGTTTCAGTTAATGACTGCATTTCAACCTACATAAGAAATCGATGATCATTAGCACCTGCTTGGTATAATTGATTAAGAATACATCTGACTTTAATCCTAGAAAATCCCTGACTTTTGTGCAGGTGTACAAAGTGTGCAAGTATAATTGATTCTGGTTTGAAGCCAAAGGGTAGTCACAGCAAATATTGATTTGATTTAGATTCACTTAGAATTTTGCAAATTGATACAAATAAGCATATCAAATATTTATTTTTGAAAGTATTCTTACTTTTTAGCATTTCTTCTTCACACCTGCCTACTTAAAGTTTTGCATAGTAATATGTGTGTGTGTGAGTATATATATATATATATATATATATATATATATATATATATCATACATTTGTGCACCCCAAAAATATGTCTGAAGACCTTTACTTTCCATTTTAGAATCAACATTTTCTGTGGGACACTATACTACAAAATACTCCCACAAATGCGTGCCATTGCAAACAAGATATGTTAATTTGCACACACAAAAAAGTATTTTTCCTAACTAATTAATTCAAGACCATGTTGCAAAAATGAAACCACCCCAATGAAAGTTTTAGGAGCAACAAAATCCTAATTACCAAGAATTCCACTACAGGCTAGTCTAATTATTCATTAAACCAGCAGACAGTTGATTATAAAAGGGTGTTACTTAAAGAAAACTCCTTCCCATTTCATGCTGTCAGCAATGGCACCACATGGAAGAGAAATGACACAAAGCCTGAGAAAGTAATTTCTTTACACAAGAAAGGTGAAGGCTACAACAAGATCAGAAAATCTTTACTTATCA
Source organism: Staurois parvus (assembly GCF_062004578.1). Taxonomy (NCBI): domain Eukaryota; kingdom Metazoa; phylum Chordata; class Amphibia; order Anura; family Ranidae; genus Staurois; species Staurois parvus. Next base: position 6,524,111 of record NW_028317886.1, read on the forward strand.
GTCAGAATACTGTAGCAAAAGTTATACATAACTTTAACAAAGATGGAACTGCAACCATCTCACAGAGATGTCCAGGCCATCCAAGGAAGTTAATACCTCGACAGGAGCATCTTCTGAGGGGTTGAAGAAAATCATCATGCAAGTTCACTGCAATTAGCTAAAGAAGTTGAAACCCAAACTGGGGTGATTGTTTCCCATGACACAATATGGCCTACACTGCAGAAGAATGGCATTCATGGGTATTGTCCATGAAGGAAGCCTCTCTTAAATCCCATGCACAAAAAAACCCACCTAGAATTTGCCAGGGCCCATGCTGAAAAAGAAGACTACTGAGACTCTGTACTCTGGAGTGATGAGACCAAGATAAATGTTTTTGGAACTCATGACTTCAAAACTGATCGGCGTCACAAAGGTGAGGAGTAAAAATAAAAATGCATGCTGGCTACAGTGAAACATAGTGGTGGCAGTGTCCTTCTGTGGGGTTGCATGAGTGCTGCTTGTATTGGGGAGCTGCATTTCATTGAAAGTATCATGAATTCACAGATGTGCTGCTCTATATTGAAAGAGAAGATGCTACCATTACTCCGTGGCCTTGGTCATCGTGCACTTTCCCAACATGATAATGATCCAAAACACACATCTCAGGCTTCTGTTGCATTTCTGAAGAAGAACAAGATGAAAGTGATTCAGTGACCAAGTATGTCTCCTGATCTGAACCCGATCGGACACCTATATTGAATTCTGAAGAGCCAAGTTAAGCATCACTCTCCATCCAGCAACTAGGCTCTAAAAGAAGAAGAATAGAAAAAGTTTAGATGTTATATATATGTTGCCAACCTGTTCATTTCATGCCTAGAAGACTTGACACTGTCCTTACAAATCATGGCGGT